>NC_091282.1:532326773-532649773 GCF_032444005.1 Ranitomeya imitator
GTATGCATAGGCATTTCTTTTTTATAATTTTATAGAACTCCATAGTGAATAGCATTAAGCTATACAATCCTTTAATGACAACCACACCAAAAGAATGTATCCTGCACATTATATATTTGTGTGATTTTGTTCTATGGCATCGATCAAAGACCTAGAAGGCTAAAGTGCCATGTAGGGTTGAGCGAAACGGGTCGAAATTTTTCAAAAGTCGCCGACTTTTGGCAAGGTCGGGTTTCATGAAACCCGACCTGACCCCAGTGTGGGGTCGGCCATGAAGTCGGCGATCTTTTGAATCTAGAATCGGAATTCCGATACCGATTCCCGATATGTTTAAGATATCGGGAATTGGTATCGGAATTCAGATTTAAGTGTAAAATAAAGAATTAAAATAAAAAATATCGCAATACTTACCCTCTGACGCGCCCTGGTACTAACCGGGAACCTTCCTTCCTTAGAATCAGCCTTCCAGGACCCTGCGGTGACGTCGCGGCTTGTGATTGGCCGCGCGGCCGCCCATGTGACCGCTCGCGCGGCCAATCACAAGCCGCGACGTCACCCGCGACGTCACCGAAGGTCCTGGATGGGCTGATTCTTAGGAAGGAAGGCTGCCGGAAAGAAGCAGGGCGCGTCCGAGGGTGAGTATATACCTAATAGGAATATACTCACCCTCGGACGCGCCCTGCTTCTTTCCGGCAGCCTTCCTTCCTAAGAATCAGCCCTTCCAGGACCTTCGGTGACGTCGCGGGTGACGTCGCGGCTTGTGATTGGCCGCACGAGCGGTCACATGGGCGGCCGCGCGGCCAATCACAAGCCGCGACGTCACCGCGACGTCACCGCAGGGTCCTGGAAGGAAGGAAGGTTCCCGGTTAGTACCAGGGCGCGTCAGAGGGTAAGTATTGCGATATTTTTTATTTTAATTCTTTATTTTACACTAAAATATGGATCGCAGGGCCTGAAGGAGAGTTTCCGCTCCTTCAGACCCTGGGAACCATGGAAACCCAATGCACTGCATTGGGTTTTAAGTTTCGTCCGACCCCGACTTTTTTATAGGATCGGCCGATTTCACTCGACCCGACTTTTTCAAAAGTCGGGTTTCGTGAAACCCGACCCGATCCTATAAAAGTAAAGGTTGCTCAACCCTAGTGCCATGTATACCAAGCCTTACTATATCATGTCAGAAACAGGCAACCCCTGTACATTGCCTTGAGGACCATTCATCTAAATCAATTACAGAAAACTGGCTTTCAGTAAAAAAATGCAAATACACTCCTCAACATTGAAATCGCAACACAAGAAGGAAAAGTTGTGGAGTAATGGAAATCACAGAATAGAGGAATAGATAGACATGTTAATGATAGGCAAATGAAAAAAAATGGTAAACAAAATTTTCCAATTAAATCAATTTATTCAGTATTGACTATGAGCGCTCCACAGAAATACACTCACTTACATGCCTTGGTAAGCTATCAATAGGGTTATCAATTATAAGCTTACATTAAGCATCCCATCATTTCAATGCATTCTGCAGTTTTTCGTGCACATGCTGCGCTTTTTTCCACGGAAAAAAACGCATCACGGTAAAAAACGCAGCATGTTCATTAATTTAGCAGATTTTTCACGTTTTTGCCGCTATATTATTGCATTGGGAAGTTCAGGAAAAAATGCCCAAAATCCACGAAAAAATGCGCAAAAAAAAGGGATAAAACGCAAAGAAATGCGAGCGGATTTCCTGCAGAAAAAGTGTAGTTTTGTTCAGGAAAATTCTGCAGACATTCCTGAACGTGTGCACATAGCCTTAATATTCTGCGCTCAGAATGTACTTATGGCGTGGGGTGGAAAAATGCATGGTATCCTAATAGCTGGGCCCTACTAGTTTTCACTCAAGGTACACTAACAGATTGGTGATACACTGAATGGTTGCGTAACCAGCTGTATGGCCTTTTCTCCAAGATGTACCAGGAGCTCCACATCACCACAACCGAGCATGTTGCTCATGCTACCTTGAGCGCCCTGCATTGCCTTAGCATACTACCATGGTCTGCAGACTGGTATCTCATCATACACATCTGGGACATCATTGGATGGCAATTGCAAAAGGAACTGCGAGCAGTAGATCTTGATGATTTGCGTGTCCAAGTGCATTCAATGTGGTAGTACATTGCTCCAACCACCATTAATGGCATCATTGATAGCATGCCAAAGGGTGTAAGTGTATATGTTTTTATGCAAAGCTCTCATCAGATCAGTTGTTTTTCCAGACCTTTCAAGTAGCATGATCGGAAAATGCCAAATATTGCATTTTTCAATTCAGCTCACCAATCTCATAGTAGAGACTGATGACAAAGCCTGAAGCTGTCTTTGCAGCAGTTTTCATCAGTTGAGAGACAAGAAATCTGATCCGGATGGCACAGTGTATATATATATATATATACACATATATATATATATATATATATATATATACACACACACACACACACACACACACACACACACACACACATATTGTGTTGTCTTCAATGAGTGATTGCAATATAAACATCAGACAGAGGCTTTATATAAGCCAACCTTTATTGTTCTACTAGCTGGTCTGGGGCAGTGTTCACTTCTGTGTCCTGTGTTCTCAACTCTTGGCATCCTGGGCACCATGGCATTTATTAGGCCCCATTTCAACATGTATCTTGCAGTATTTATTGTTAAGTTTATTGCACTATGCTTCTATTCGTATTTCTTTTATTTTATCTATTATCCAGGACTAAACATCAGAAGTGATTGAGCAGCTCTTTACAATATGTTTCATATCTACTAAAGAGTATGTATAGGTTGACTCACCAAAACAACCCAGTGACAAATGTCCTTTTTGGGTATCTGGAAATCATAGAGGGGGTCTGTCATTTAGAACACCCACTATTATACAAAGCGGAGAGCTACTACAAAACAAACAAAAAATCTCTGGAAGACAAATATGTTGCCACCCCTTTCTTTGAATGGTTTCTGCAGAAGATGAAATATTAGGTGATTGCTGCTGGCTCAATAATAATCTTTAAATAAGTATGTAAATGTTCTGTTAGCTATTTATTTAGTTCCATTTTATTTAAATTTAATTTAATGGCTTCTTTAAGATACAATAACAATTGAACGGGCTACAGTGCCTTCTACAGTGTCAATGAGCAGCAGATAAGAGTAATAGATTTTGGTCAAATGTAAATTTTCATCAGAGTTTTGCAAGACTTTAATACTGGGATCCTATCCTTTAGTTTAAGTCATCAATGCCAGATTTGCAGGGGGTTTCAATCCCGATACCTCCATTACCAGCTGAATGAAGGATCCAATGGAACTGGCACGGCTCTGTGCACTTGCTTGCTGCAGAGTTCCAATGTTCTGCGGGTGTCAGTTGTTGGACAACTACCAATTTGAGTTTGGTGACATAACCTATAGATAGGTGACAATATCAGAGTTCTGGAAAACACCTTTAATATGTGACCTGAAAAGGTAATAAATGTAACCATATACTACCTTCCAAGATATACTATTTTAAGGGCCTATCCTTCAACTTAAGTCATCAGTGCCAGATTAGCAGGGGTCTGACTCCTCATACCCCTACTGTTGATTGAAAGGGCCACTAGAACTGGCACAGCTCTGTACACTTGTTGCTGCAGTACCATTCGTGGCCACTAGAAAATGTACAGAGTTGTGAGATTTCTGGTGCTCTGAGCATGGACCCCTTTCCATCTGTTATTGATGACTTAACCCAAGGATGTAAAACACCTTTAATACGTGACCGATAAAGGTAATAAATGAAAAGTTATATATTATCTTACAGCATCCCAGCATTTCTCCAATCGCTGCTTCTTTTTCAGTAAGAAATGTTTAATGAAATTATACCAAAATACGTATATATAAAATGGTGATGTAATATATAGAGTGATTATTATATAAGACTCATTGCAATTTAAGGAGATAATCTAGGGCATCATTTTTTGGGGGGGATTCCAATAATCAGGAATATTAACTGCCAGGCCATTCCTTTGCAACATCTGAATATCATATCTGAAAATTTGTGTAGGTTTGGGAAAACGTGTATTTATGTAAATTATGCATTATGTATACCACTTCTGAAACACCGATGACACAAGGTGCGTTAAAAAAATGTGCAATATCCAACTTAGTCAACCACTGAGAGTATTACGACCATATTCCCCTGAAACTCTTCTCGTCAATATGATTGCAATTCTTTTGTTATCTTAATATTCTAAATTTACAATATATATATTTACATTGTCATTTGATTTCGAGGGCTTGCATAGATAAAAGGGGTAACCTTTTTTTTACTAGAAACAGTACTACTGTTGTTAATATGCTGTTTCTGGTATTGCAGCTTAGTCCCATTTGTTTTAAAAGAACTACCAGTAACAACCCATTGACAAGAGCTGTGCTTTTTCTGGAAGTATGTAGTCATGTTTTTCTAGTCTCGTACAACCCCTTTAATATCCAGCCTCATAAAGAAATTATAGTAATCTGGTTTTCACTTTCCAGTGGCCTTGTACAATCTTGAAATTCTTAGAAATACATTACCATAATCACCTTTGCGTCCTGTTATAAATGGGAATGCAATATATATATTTCTTTCCTTTTTAATTAGAAGCATTTCTCTAAACTAGGGATCTCCAATATCAGATACTACAGATAATATGTCTGCCAAAGTTTATGATGGCTGCATAGATAAAGCTTACTTGTGACGAAGAAATAAATAAATAAAACATATGCCTTTGAATTTTGGGGATTTCTACAAAAATACAGAATTCTACTTAAAATGTGGATGTTTTGTATTTTTTTATTGTAGGAAATAATATTTTACTTACATTTTTGGTGTTTTATTTCTTAGTGCTGTGCGTTGCTTTGTGTGTATATTTGAATGTAATTACAGCAGTGCCAATTTGCCAAAGATGTTTCACTTTTTCTGTTAATTTTTATCTTTCGGATTGGGATGGCCAGTAATTTTGTTAACCAGGGCTTTTTTTGTCTGTAAATTTGTGAATCTATTTAAGTTAAATGATTGACTGCAACTTTTATAGATTACGGTAGTTGAAAAACAAAAAAAAAAAACCATGCAATAAGATTGGCGTAGATTCTATATCTGTGTGTCTTTCCATTGGAGTGACTGTTACTTGTGAACAATTGAATTTATGTAATCTTTATGTGAGATAATTATTTGTAAATATTTACCATAATTTTATTGTTTCGGAAAATAAAAGTAATTTTTTAAGTTCATAAATGACTACTTTGCTTTTTTTGCATTAGTCAAACACAAATATTCATGCAAAGAACAATATTTCGTAAATGATACTAAGCTTTGTAAGGTAATGTGTAAGATAATTAAAAGGATGTAAAGTAGTGTTATGTTAGAAACAGAACACCGACGTATAATAAACATAATATATATATATTTATATGTATATATATATATATATACTTTATATATATATATATATATATATATATTAGTACAGTACAGACCAAAAGTTTGGACGCACCTTCTCCTTTAAAGATTTTTCTGTATTTTCATGACTATGAAAACTGTACATTCACACTGAAGGCATCAAAACTATGAATTAACACATGTGGAATTATATACTTATAAGAGCAGTGGCAAAAACCATCAAGTGCTACAAAGAAACTGGATCACTTGAGGACCGCCCCAGGAAAGGAAGACCAAGAGTCACCTCTGCTTCTGAGGATAAGTTTATCCGAGTCACCAGCCTCAGAAATCGCAGATTAACAGCAGCTCAGACTAGAGACCAGGTCAATGCCACACAGAGTTCTAGCAGCAGACACATCTCTACAACAACTGTTAAGAGGAGACTATGTGCAGCAGGCCTTCATGGTAAAATAGCTGCTAGGAAACCACTGCTAAGGACAGGCAACAAGCAGAAGAGACTTGTTGGGGCTAAAAAACACAAGGAATGGACATTAGACCAGTGGAAATCTGTGCTTTGATCTGATGAGTCCAAATTTGAGATCTTTGGTTCCAACCACTGAGTCTTTGTGTGACACAGAAAAGGTGAACGGATGGACTCTACATGCCTGGTTCCCACCGTGAAGCATGGAGGAGGAGGTATGATGGTGTGGGGGTGCTTTGCTGGTAACACTGTTAGGGATTTATTCAAAATTGAAGGCATACTGAACCAACATGGCTACCACAGTATCTTGCAGCAGCATGCTATTCCATCTGGTTTGCGTTTAGTTGGATCATCATTTATTTTTCAACAGAACAATGGCCCCAAACACACCTCCAGGCTGTGTAAGGGCTATTTGACCAAGAAGGAGAGTGATGGGGTGCTATGCCAGATGACCTGGCCTCCACAGTCACCAGACCTGAACCCAACCGAGATTGATTAGGGTGAGCTGGACCGCAAAGTGAAGGCAAAAGGGCCAACAAGTGCTAAGTATCTCTGGGAACTCCTGCAAGATTGTTGGAAGACCATTCCCGGTGACTACCTCTTGAAGCTCATCAAGAGAATGCCAAGAGTGTGCAAAGCAGTCATCAAAGCAAAAGGTGGCTACTTTGAAGAATCTAGAATAAAAGACATAATTTCAGTTGTTTCACACTTTTTTGTTAAGTATATAATTCCACATGTGTTAATTCATAGTTTTGATGTCTTCAGTGTGAATGTACAATTTTCATAGTCATGAAAATGCAGAAAAATCTTTAACCCCTTCCCGACCCATGACGCCACGTAGGCGTCATGAAAGTCGGTGCCAATCCGACCCATGACGCCTATGTGGCGTCATGGAAAGATCGCGTCCCTGCAGATCGGGTGAAAGGGTTAACTCCCAATTCACCCAATCTGCAGGGACAGGGGGAGTGGTAGTTTAGCCCGGGGGGGTGGCTTCACCCCCTCGTGGCTACGATCGCTCTGATTGGCTGTTGAAAGTGAAACTGCCAATCAGAGCGATTTGTAATATTTCACCTATTATAACGGGTGAAATATTACAATCCAGCCATGGCCGATGCTGAAATATCATCGGCCATGGCTGGAAATACTAGTGTGCCCCCACCCCACCCCACCGATCGCCCCCCAGCCCTCCGATCTGGCCGGTGCACTGCTCCGGCTCCCCTCCGTCCAGTGCTCCGCTCCCCCCCGTGCTCTTGTCCGCTCCCCCCGTGCTCCAATCACCCCCCCCGTGCTCCAATCACCCCCCCTGCACTCCGATCGACCCCCCCGGTGCTCCGTTCCACCCCCCCGTGCTCCATTCCAGCCCCCCCGTGCTCCGTTCCACGCCCCGTGCTCCGTTCCACCCCTCCCGCACTCCGATTCCCCCCCCGTGCTCCGATCCCCCCCCCCCGTGGTCCCCCCCACCCCATCATACTTACCGATCCAGCCGGGGTCCCGTCCGTCTTCTCCCTGGGCGCCGCCATCTTCCAAAATGGCGGGCGCATACGCAGTGCGCCCGCCGAATCTGCCGGCCGGCAGATTCGTTCCAAAGTGCATTTTGATCACTGAGATAGATTATATCTCAGTGATCAAAATAAAAAAAATAATAAATGACCCCCCCCCTTTGTCACCCCCATAGGTAGGGACAATAAAAAAATAAAGAAATTTTTTTTTTCCACTAATGTTAGAATAGGGTTAGGGTTAGGGGTAGGGTTAGGGTTAGGGTTAGGGCTAGGGGTAGGGGTAGGGGTAGGGGTAGGGTTAGGGGTAGGGTTAGGGTTAGGGCTAGGGGTAGGGGTAGGGTTAGGGCTAGGGTTAGGGTTTCGGTATGTGCACACGTATTCTGGTCCTCTGCGGATTTTTCCGCTGCGGATTTGATAAATCCGCAGTGCTAAACCGCTACGGATTTATGGCGGATTTACCGCGGTTTTTCTGCGCATTTCACTGCGGTTTTACAACTGCGATTTTCTATTTGAGCAGTTGTAAAACCGCTGCGGAATCCACACAAAGAAGTGACATGCTGCGGAATGTAAACCGCTGCGTTTCCGTGCAGTTTTTCCGCAGCATGGGCACAGCGATTTTTGTTTCCCGTAGGTTTACATTGAACTGTAAACTCATGGGAAACTGCTGCGGATCCGCAGCGTTTTCCGCAGCGTGTGCACATACCTTTAGAATTAGGCTATGTGCACACGGTGCGGATTTGGCTGCGGATCCGCAGCAGTGTTCAATCAGGTTTACAGTACCATGTAAACATATGAAAAACCAAATCCGCTGTGCCCATGGTGCGGAAAATACCGCGCGGAAACGCTGCGTTGTATTTTCCGCAGCATGTCAATTCTTTGTGCGGATTCTGCAGCGAATTACACCTGTTCCTCAATAGGAATCCGCAGGTGAAATCCGCACAAAAAACACTGGAAATCCGCGGAAAATCCGCAGGTAAAACGCAGTGCCTTTTACCCGAGAATTTTTCAAAAATGGTGCGAAAATATCTCACACGAATCCGCAACGTGGGCACATAGCCTTAGGGTTAGGGTTGGAATTATGGTTGTGGTTATGGTTAGGGGTGTGTTGGGGTTAGGGTTGTGGTTAGGGTTAGGGTTGGAATTAGGGTTGCGGTTAGGGTTGTGTTTAGGGTTATGGCTACAGTTGGGATTAGGGTTAGGGGTGTGTTGGGGTTAGTGTTGGAGGTAGAATTGAGGGGTTACCACTGTTTAGGCACATCAGGGGTCTCCAAACGCAACATGGCGCCACCATTGATTCCAGCCAATCTCGTATTCAAAAAGTCAAATGGTGCTCCCTCACTTCCGAGCCCTGACGTGTGCCCAAACAGTGGTTTACCCCCACATATGGGGTACCAGCATACTCAGGACAAACTGCGCAACAATTACTGGGGTCTAATTTCTCCTGTTACCCTTGTGAATCAAAAAAAATGCTTGCTAAAACATAATTTTTGAGGAAAGAAAAATGATTTTTTATTTTCACGGCTCTGCGTTGTAAACGTCTGTGAAGCACTTGGGGGTTCAAAGTGCTCACCACATATCTAGATAAGTTCCTTGGGGGGTCTAATTTCTAAAATGGGGTCACTTGTGGGGGTTTCTACTGTTTAGGCACACCAGGGGCTCTGCAAACGCAACGTGACACCCGCAGACCATTCCATCAAAGTCTGCATTTCAAAAGTCACTACTTCCCTTCTGAGCCCCGACGTGTGCCCAAACAGTGGTTTACCCCCACTCATGGGGTATCAGCGTACTCAGGAGAAACTGGACAACAACTTTTGGGGTCCAATTTCTCCTGTAACCCTTGGGAAAATAAAAAATTCTGGGCTAAATAATTATTTTTGAGGAAAGAAAACGTATTTATTATTTTCACGGCTCTGCATTATAAACTTCTATGAAGCACTTGGGGGTTCAAAGTGCTCACCACACATCTAGATAAGTTCCTTTCGGGGTCTAGTTTCCAAAATGGGGTCACTTGTGGGGGGTTTCTACTGTTTAGGCACATCAGGGTCTCTGCAAACGCAACGTGACGCCCGCAGAGCATTCCATCAAAGTCTGCATTTCAAAACGTCACTACTTCAATTCCAAGCCCCGGCATGTGCCCAAACAGTAGTTTACCCCCACATATGGGGTATCAACGTACTCAGGAGAAACTGGACAACAAATATTGGGGTCAAATTTCTCCTGTTACCCTTGGGAAAATTAAAAAATTCTGGGCTAAATAATTATTTTTGAGGAAAGAAAACGTATTTATTATTTTCACGGCTCTGCATTATAAACTTCTATGAAGCGCTTGGGGGTTCAAAGTGCTCACCACACATCTAGATAAGTTCCTTTCGGGGTCTAGTTTCCAAAATGTGGTCACTTGTGGGGGGTTTCTACTGTTAAGCCACATCAGGGGCTCTGCAAACGCAACGTGACGCCCACAGAGCATTCCATCAAAGTCTGCATTTCAAAACGTCACTACTTCACTTCTGAGCCTCGGCATGTGCCCAAACAGTGGTTTACCCCCACATATGGGGTATCAGCGTACTCAGGAGAAACTGGACAACAACTTTTGGGGTCCAATTTCTTCTGTAACCCTTGGGAAAATAAAAAATTCTGGGCTAAATAATTATTTTTGAGGAAAGAAAACGTATTTATTATTTTCACGGCTCTGCATTATAAACTTCTATGAAGCACTTGGGGGTTCAAAGTGCTCACCACACATCTAGATAAGTTCCTTTGGGGGTCTAGTTTCCAAAATGGGGTCACTTGTGGGGGGTTTCTACTGTTAAGCCACATCAGGGGCTCTGCAAACGCAACGTGACGCCCACAGAGCATTCCATCAAAGTCTGCATTTCAAAATGTCACTACTTCACTTCCGAGCCCCGGCATGTGCCCAAACAGTGATTTACCCCCACATATGGGGTATCATCGTACTCAGGAGAAACTGGACAACAACTTTTGGGGTCAAATTTCTCCTGTTACCCTTGGGAAAATAAAAAATTGCAGGCTAAAAGATCATTTTTGAGAAATAATTTTTTTTTTTTTTCATGGCTCTGCGTTATAAACTTCTGTGAAGCACTTGGGGGTTCAAAGTCCTCACCACACATCTAGATTAGTTCCTTTGGGGGTCTAGTTTCCAAAATGGTGTCATTTCTGGGGGATCTCCAATGTTTAGGCACACAGGGGCTCTCCAAACGTGACATGGTGTCCGCTAATGATTGGAGCTAATTTTCCATTTAAAAAGCCAAATGGCGTGCCATCCCTTCCGAGCCCTGCCGTGCGCCCAAACAGTGGTTTACCCCCACATATGGGGTATCTGCGTACTCAGGACAAACAGGACAACAATATTTGGGGTCCAATTTCTACTATTATCCTTGGCAAAATAGGAAATTCCAGGCTAAAAAATCATTTTTGAGGAAAGAAAAATTATTTTTTATTTTCATGGCTCTGCGTTATAAACTTCTGTGAAGCACCTGGGGGTTTAAAGTGCTCAATATGCATCTAGATAAGTTCCTTGGGGGGTCTAGTTTCCAAAATGGGGTCACTTGTGGGGGAGCTCCAATGTTTAGGCACACAGGGGCTCTCCAAACGCGACATGGTGTCCGCTAACAATTGGAGCTAATTTTCCATTCAAAAAGTCAAATGGCGCGCCTTCCCTTCCGAGCCCTGCCGAGTGCCCAAACAGTGGTTTACCCCCACATATGAGGTATCGACGTACTCGGGAGAAATTGCCCAACAAATTTTGTGATCCATTTTACCCTACTGCCCATGTGAAAATGAAAAAAATTGAGGCGAAAAGAATTTTTTTGTGAAAAAAAAGTACTTTTTCATTTTTACAGATCAATTTGTGAAGCACCTGAGGGTTTAAAGTGCTCACTAGGCATCTAAATAAGTTCCTTGGGGGGTCTAGTTTCCAAAATGGGGTCACTTGTGGGGGAGCGCCAATGTTTAGGCACACAGGAGCTCTCCAAACGCGACATGGTGTCCGCTAACGATGGAAATAATTTTTCATTCAAAAAGTCAAATGGCGCTCCTTCCCTTCCGAGCCTTACCATGTGCCCAAACAGTGGTTTACCCCCACATGTGAGGTATTGGTGTACTCAGGAGAAATTGCCCAACACATTTTAGGATCCATTTTATCCTGTTGCCCATGTGAAAATGAAAAAATTGAGGCTAAAATAATTTTTTTGTGAAAAAAAAGTACTTTTTCATTTTTACGGATTAATTTGTGAAGCACCTGGGGGTTCAAAGTGCTCACTATGCATCTAGATAAGTTCCTTGGGGCGTCTTGTTTCCAAAATGGGGTCACTTGTGGGGGAGCTCCAATTTTTAGGCACACGGGGGCTCTCCAAACGTGACATGGTGTCCGCTAAAGAGTGGAGCCAATTTTTGATTCAAAAAGTCAAATGGCGCTCCTTCCCTTCCAAGCCCTGCCGTGCGCCCAAACAGTGGTTTACCCCCACATATGAGGTATCAGCGTACTCAGGACAAATTGGACAACAACTTTCGTGGTTCAGTTTCTCCTTTTACCATTGGGAAAATAAAAAAATTGTTGCTAAAAGATAATTTTTGTGACTAAAAAGTTAAATGTTCATTTTTTCCTTCCATGTTGCTTCTGCTGCTGTGAAGCACCTGAAGGGTTAATAAACTTCTTGAATGTGGTTTTGAGTACCTTGAGGGGTGCAGTTTTTAGAATGGTGTCACTTTTGGGTATTTTCAGCCATATAGACCCCTCAAACTGACTTCAAATGTGAGGTGGTCCCTAAAAAAAATGGTTTTGTAAATTTCGTTGTGAAAATGACAAATCGCTGGTCAAATTTTAACCCTTATAACTTCCTAACAAAATAAAATTTTGTTTCCAAAATTGTGCTGATGTAAAGTAAACATGTGGGAAATGTTATTTATTAACTATTTTGTGTCACATATCTCTCTGGTTTAACAGAATAAAAATTCAAAATGTGAAAATTGCGAAATTTTCAAAATTTTCGCCAAATTTCCATTTTTATCACAAATAAACGCAGAATTTATTGACCTAAATTTACCACTAACATGAAGCCCAATATGTCACGAAAAAACAATCTCAGAACCGCTAGGATCCGTTGAAGCGTTCCTGAGTTATTACCTCATAAAGGGACACTGGTCAGAATTGCAAAAAACGGCAAGGTCTTTAAGGTCAAAATAGGCTGGGTCATGAAGGGGTTAAATGAGAAGGTGTGTCCAAACTTTTGGTCTGTACTGTATATTTTTATACAATTTTTAATACATGATTAGTAAAGCAAACTTTTTTATGGTGGGACTTCAATATATTCATTTCAATTCTATTCCGTGAAAAAGCCTTTTTCAGTCAATTCTTGTCTTAACCCGTGGCAGATAGAGCTGAGAAACTGATTGATGGTAGGTTCTTTTGGTAGGTTCTCTTCCTACTTTTTCCTTTTCCGTGAGATGCACACACATATATTTTTGCAAATTTTTTCTGTTCTTCTTTCCAAATGCTTCGGTAATTGAGAGATAATTACGTATTATTATTATCAATTGATATTTGTACAAGAATTTACTGTTTTTCTATGTGTCATGAACCCAGGCATCACATGTCAGGTGTTTCCTTGGTGCCGCTTTTTAAATTTTGAATGTACACTGTAAAAGCAATGTGACAGCAATATAACAGCACTGTCTTTGTGATATTTCCTCAAGAAGAAGTCCTGATGACTTTGAAACGCGTAGAATAAACCACCACCATCCTTTAACCATATTTTGTATTCTGAGTTGTCTGGCAGCGCGGATATAATCCACTATCTCCCTGTATAATAGCTAAATATGTAACAGTACAGACACAGAGGACTAATTAACTGCTTAAAGTGTATGAGAACATGATGCGAGGAATCTTATTATGGCTTAAGCTTTTTGAATGGGCCACCCAGGGATAGTTAGGTTAATGCGTTGAGGCGGTAGGCCAGTCTAAACAAATGCGTTTTTAGGACATGCTTAAAACTGTGGGGATTGGAGATTAATCATATTAACCTGGGTAGTGCATTCCAAAGAATAGGCTCAGCATGTGAAAAGTCTTGGAGATGGGAGTGGGAGGTTCTGATTATTGAGGTTGTTATCCTCAGGTCATTAGCAGAACAGAGAGCATGGGTAGGGTGGTAGACTGAGACCAGGGAGGAGATGTAGGGTAGTGCTGAGCCATGGAGTGCTTTGTGGATGAGGGTAACAGTTTTGTACTGGATTCTGGAGTGGATGGGTAACCAGTGTAATGACTGGCACAAGGTAGAGGCATCGGTATAACGATTGGTGAGGAATATGATCCTGGCTGCAGCATTCAGGACAGATTGGAGAGGGGAGAGTTTGGTAAGAGGGAGGCCGATTTGTAGAGAGTTACAATAGTCCAGACGAGAATGAATAAGTGAAACAGTAAGAGTTTTTGCAGAGTCGAAAGTAAGATAAGGGCGAATTTTAGAAATGTTTTTGAGATGCAGATAAGAAGAGTGAGCCAGTGATCGGATGTGTGGGGTGAATGGAAGCTCGGAATGAAGTATGACCCCAAGGCAGTGGGTATGTTGCTTGGGAGTAATGGTGGAACTGCACACGGAGATGGCAATATCAGGAAAAGGTAGGTTAGTAGAGGGAGAGAACACATGGAGTTTAGTTTTTGACAGGGTCAGTTTCACATAGAGGGAGGATATGATGTTATAGACAGCGGTAAGACAATCACTGGTGTTTTCTAAAAGGGCGGGTGTCAGGAGAAGAAGGGTATAATTGGGTGTCATCAGCATAGAGATGGTACTGGAACCCAGATCTACTGATTGTTTGTCTTATAGGGGCAGTATACAAATAGAAGAGGAGGGGGCCTAGGACTGATCCTTGAAGAACTCCAACAGTAAAGGTGAAGGTGAGAGGAAGAGGAACCAGCAAAAGATACAGTGAAAGAGTGGTCAGAGAGATAGGAGGAGAACCAGGAGAGAACGGTGTCCTTGAGGCCGATGAAGTGTAGCATAGTGAGGAGGAGCTGATGATCCACAGTATCGAATGCTACGAAGAGCTCCAAGAGAATTAGTATGGAGAAGTGACCGTTAGATTTAGCTGTTAGTAGATCATTAGAGACTTTAGTGAGGGCATATTCAGTAGAATGTAGAGAGCAGAAATCAGATTGAAGAGGGTCGAGAAAAGAGTTATCTGAGAGATAGTAGATAAGACAGGAGTGGACCAGGCATTCGAGGAGTTTACAGATGAAGGGAAGATTAGAGACAGGTCTATAATTAGCGGCACAGTTTTGGTCGAGGGATTTTTAAGTAATGATGGCATGATTAGTTGAGGAGGGAAAGATACTGGAAGAGAGAGAAAGGTTGAATATTTTTATTAGGTGAGACGTGACAGCAGGGGAAAGGGACTGGAGGAGATGTGGCGGAATGGGGTCACTGGTGCAAGTGGTCAGGCGAGAGGATGCAAGGAGCCTGATTACTTCTTCTTCTGTAACTGGTTCAAAGTCAGAGAGTGAACTACATGCAATGGGGGAGGGAGGACAGTGCATGGTATGTAGGGATTGGGAGATAATTTCCTGTCGGATGTGGTCAACTTTTCCTTTGAAGTAATTGGCCAGATCATCAGCACGGAGATCCGTGGTTGGGGCCTGCACTCTTGGGTTGAGTAGGGAATGAAAAGTTTCAAAGAGACATCATTGGACAGGGAGGTGATAAGGGTGCTAAAATAGGCTTATTTGGAGAGGTGAAGGGCAGAGTAGTATGTTTTAAGCATGAACTTATAATGGATGAAATCTCCAGGTAGATTAGATTTTCTCCACAGACGTTCGGCACACCTGGAGCACCACTGCAGAAAACATGTTTGCAACATATACCACGGTTGTCGCCATCTGTGCTGAGCTGTTCTCTGTGTAGGAGGTGCAATTTCATCCAGGGAACTTTGCAGGGTTTCATTGTAATGCTTCAGTGCAGAATCAGGACATGAGATGGAGGAGATAGGGGCCAATGAGGACTGCAAGTTCTTCATAAGTTTCTGGGTGTTAATGGCCTGTATGTTTCTATAAGTGTGGAAAGTGGGGGTGACCTGAGTAGGATGGCAGTTCTTGATAGAGAATGAAAGAAGGTTGTGGTCAGAGAGCAGGAGAGGGGAGTTTGTGAAATCGTCCACTGAGCAAAGACGGGAGAAGACCAAGTAGAGAGAGTTTCTGTCTTCATGCGTTGGAGAGTTAGTATGCTGCGAGAGGCTGAAAGAGGAGGTTAGAGATAAAACGTGAGAAGCAGATGGGGAGAGGGGAAAAGCAATGGGGATGTTGAAATCACTGATGATGAGGGTGGGGATGTCACAGGAGAGAAAGTGTGGAAGTCAGGTAGCAAAGTGATCCAGGAACTCATGAGAGGGGCTGGGAGGATGATGCACCACCGCCACTCGCATGGAGAAGGGGATGTAGAGTCTGACAGCACGGACTTCAATAGAAGAGAAGACAAGTGAGGGTACTTGGGGGATAACTTGGAAGGTATATTTGGTTGATAGGAGCAGGCCAATGCCTCCACCTGCTCTGTTGTCCGATCTTGGGGTATGAGAAAAGTGTAGTCCACCATATGAAAGAGCAGCAGCAGCGGTGGTGTATGACTGCTGGATCCAGGTTTCAGTAAGAGCCAGGAGGTTAAGAGAATTAGAAAGGAAGAAGTCATAGATGAAAGTGAGTTTATTACTCACTTGGAGATGGGTGGTTACTAGTGTTGAGTGATACCTTCCGATATCCGGAAATATCAGATCGGATTGGATCGGACCGATACCCAAAAAATACCGGGTATCGCCGATTCCGATACCGGAAGCCAATGCAAGTCAATGGGACAAAAATATAGGAATTACAATAAACCTTTTCTTTCCTTGTAGGTTAATTCAACATGAAGGAAAACAACTAGAAATAATGTAGAATGTATTGGGGGACGTGAAGGAGACATTAAAGGCATAGAGGTTTAGCCCAATCAAATGGAATAGCAGGAATTAATTCGTTCGGAGTTACAAAGATATTGACTATGTTAAGCTTTTTTATATTTTGTCAGATATTTATGTTTCACTACTTCCATGCTCTTCACCTTCTTTTTTACTTCTCCCACACTTTCTCCTTCATCATCCTCCACAGAAGCAGATTTTTTTTCATCAACTTCTTCTTCACCTTATTCATCTTCTTCTTCTTCTTCTTCTTCTTCTTCACTACCTTCTTCCTATTATTCTTTTTTTACATTCTTCATATTCTTCTTATTCAACTATTATTCTTAATCATATTCTACTTCTTCATCTTCTTCAGGGTCATCTTCTTGGTCTTCTTAGGGGTGGTCTTAAGGGTCGTCGTCTCCATGGTCATCGTCTCCGGGGTCGTCGTCTCCGGGGTCGTCGTCTTCTTCGGGGTGGTCTTCAGGGTCATCGTCTCCGGGGTCATCGTCTCCAGGGTTGTCATCTTCTTTGGGGTGGTCTTCAGGGTCGTTGTCTTCAGGTTCCTCATCTCCGGGGTCGTCGTCTCCAGGGTCGTCGTCTTCGGGATGGTCTTCAGGGTCATCGTCTTTAGGGTCATCGTCAGGGAGATCCAGAATGATTACCAAAAACAATTTCAAAAAGCTTCAACTTGGAAATGTAGCAGAAGGTACAATAATGCTGAGGTTCTGCCAAGAACCAACTGATGGTACTGGAACCCGGGTGGGTAGCCGAAGGTACAAGAGCCAGTGGAACTACCGAGGACCAGCTGACGGTACTGGAACCCGGTTACAAAGCAGGAGGTACCTGTGCCAGAAAGCAACATCAAGAACCACCAGACATTGGTGGAACTCGGATACCGAGAAGGAGGCACCTAAGCCAAAGGCTCTGCCTGGAACCAGCTGACGGTACTGTAACCCAGGGGGACCTATTCAAGATTCACTTCCAAACAACCAGCTAATGGTGCTGGAACTCAGATAGGCAGGAGAAGGTCCACATGAAAAAAAATTGCAAGGCCGCGAGCTGGCCGGAGTTACCGAAAACCCACAGTTCTACAGGGGGAGCTTGTCCTATTGGCCCTACAGAACCAGCCTTGATTACCAGATCCCACAGCCCACATAGGAAGCACCTAAATTGCAGGCACCATAGAGTCGGCTAACCCGACCGCAACCCGACAGGACAACGTATTGAAGGCATAGTGACCTTGACACTACCTGGAAACTGCTGGCGTGCTGGAACCAGGCTGGGCAGGAGGGAGTACCCATGCCAAAGACACTGCCGAGAACCAGCTGACGGTACTGGAACCCGGCTGGGTAGCCGAAGGAACTACTGAGGACCAGCTGATGGTACTGGAATCCAGTTACTAAGCAGGAGGTACCCGTGCCAGAAAGCACTACCAAGGACCACCAGACGTTGGTGGAACTCGGATACCGTGAAGGAGGCACCTAAGCCAAAGGCTCTGCCTGGAACCAGCTGACGTACTGGAACCAGGATGGGGAGCAGAAGGTACAAGAGCCAATGGAACTACCGAGGACCAGCTGACGGTACTGGAACCCGGTTACAAAGCAGGAGGTACCCGTGCCAGAAAGCACTACAAAGGACCACCAGACATTGGTGGAACTCGGATACCGAGAAGGAGGCACCTAAGCCAAAGGCTCTGCCTGGAACCAGCTCACGGTACTGGAACCCAGGAGGACCTATTCAAGATTGACTTCAAAAGAACCAGCTAATGGTGCTGGAACTCAGATAGGCAGCAGAAGGTCCACATGAAAAAAAATTGCAAGGCCGCGAGCTGGCCGGAGTTACCGAAAACCCACAGTTCTACAGGGGGAGCTTGTCCTATTGGCCCTACAGAACCAGCCTTGATTACCAGATCCCACAGCCCACATAGGAAGCACCTAAATTGCAGGCACCATAGAGTCGGCTAACCCGACCGCAACCCGACAGGACAACGTATTGAAGGCATAGTGACCTTGACACTACCTGGAAACTGCTGGCGTGCTGGAACCAGGCTGGGCAGGAGGGAGTACCCATGCCAAAGACACTGCCGAGAACCAGCTGACGGTACTGGAACCCGGCTGGGTAGCCGAAGGAACTACTGAGGACCAGCTGATGGTACTGGAATCCAGTTACTAAGCAGGAGGTACCCGTGCCAGAAAGCACTACCAAGGACCACCAGACGTTGGTGGAACTCGGATACCGTGAAGGAGGCACCTAAGCCAAAGGCTCTGCCTGGAACCAGCTGACGTACTGGAACCAGGATGGGGAGCAGAAGGTACAAGAGCCAATGGAACTACCGAGGACCAGCTGACGGTACTGGAACCCAGTTACAAAGCAGGAGGTACCCGTGCCAGAAAGCACTACAAAGGACCACCAGACATTGGTGGAACTCGGATACCGAGAAGGAGGCACCTAAGCCAAAGGCTCTGCCTGGAACCAGCTCACGGTACTGGAACCCAGGAGGACCTATTCAAGATTGACTTCAAAAGAACCAGCTAATGGTGCTGGAACTCAGATAGGCAGCAGAAGGTCCACATGAAAATAAAATTGAAAGGCCGTAAGCCGGCCGGAGTTACCAAAAACCCACAGTCCTACAGGGGGGAGCTTGTCCTATTGGCACTATGGAACCAGCCTTGATTGCCAGATCCCGCAGCCCACATAGGAAGCACCTAAACTGCAGGCACCATAGAGTCAGCTAACCCGACCGCAACCTGACAGGACAACGTATTGGAGGAAAAGTGAGCCTGACACTACCCAGAAACAGCTGGCGTGCTGGAACCAGGCTGGGCAGGAGGGAGTAGCCGTGCCAAAGACACTTCTGAGCAGCAACTGGCGGTGTTGGAGCCCAGGGATTACAGGAGAAACAGAGTGTAGGCTGAGGCCTAATTGTAGCAAGTTTAGTATCTGTAGTTGTGCGAATGTAGAGGGAGCAGGAGAAATTGCCGCACACACAGCAGGGGATCAGCAGACGTTACTGAACCCCAATAACACTGGACCATGTGCTGACTGTGCAGACGGCACTTCTGAGCAGCAACTGGCGGTGTTGGAGCCCAGGGATTACAGGAGAAACAGAGTGCAGGCTGAGGCCTAATTGGAGAAAGTTTAATATCTGTTGTAGTGTGAGTGTGGACGGAGCAGGAGAAATTGCCGGATACATAGCAGGGGATTAGCTGACGTTACTGAACCCCAATAACATGGAAGCAAGTGTTGACTGTGCAGACGGCACTTCTGAGCAGCAACTGGCAGTGTTGGAGCCCAGGGTCAATGCTAGAAACAGAATGTAGGCTGAGGCCTAATTTGAGCAAGTTTAATATCTGTATTAGTGTGAGTGCAGACGGAGCAGGAGAAATTGCCGTATACACAGCAGGGGATCAGCTGATGTTACTGAACCCCAATAACATGTCAGCAAGCATTGACTGTGCAGACGGCACTTCTGAGCAGCAACTGGCTGTGTTGGAGCCGGGGTATTACAGTTCAGTTGGTAGAAACATGAACACAACAGGAGACCTGGATACTGTTGCCAACCAATTATTTAATCTGGAAGACGATTGGCAAATTCCTGCGAGATCCAGGCCTTGTTCATTTTCATAAAAGTAAGCCGGTCAATGTTATCGGAGGATAGTCGCATGCGACGGTCTGTTAGTACACCACCTGCGGCACTAAAGACGCGTTCCGATAATACACTAGCAGCAGGGCAAGAGAGCTCCTCCAATGCATACTGGCTAAGTTCTGGCCAAGTATCCACCTTAAGGTACCGTTACACTAAACGACTTACCAACGATCATGACCAGCGATACGACCTGGCCGTGATCATTGGTAAGTCATTGTGTGGTCGCTGGGGAGCTGTCACACAGACAGCTCTCTCCAGCAACCAACGATCAGGGGAAAGACTTTGGCATCGTTGAAACTGTCTTCAACGATGCCGAAGTCTCCCTGCAGCACCCGAGTAACCAGGATAAACATTGGGTTGCTAAGTGCTGGGCCGCGCTTAGTAACCCGATATTTATCCTGGTTACCATTGTAAAAGTAAAAAAAAAAAAACAGTACATACTCACATTCCAATGTCTGTCACGTCCCCCGCCGTCAGCTTCCCGCACTGACTGTGTCAGCGCCGGCCATAAAGCAGAGCACAGCGGTGATGTCACCGCTGTGCTCTGCTTTACGGCCGGCGTTGACAGTGCAGGGAAGCAGACGGTGGGGGATGTGACAGACATCAGAATGTGAGTATGTACTGTTTTATTTTTTTTACTTTTACAATGGTAACCAGGGTAAATATCAGGTTACTAAGCGCGGCCCTGCGCTTAGTAACCCGATATTTACCCTGGTTACAAGTGAACACATCGCTGGATCCAGCGATGACAGCGGGTGATCAGCGACCATAAAAAGGTCCTGATCATTCCCCAACGACCAACGATCTCCCAGCAGGGGCCTGATCGTTGGTCACTGTCACACATAACGAGATCATTAGCGAGATAGTTGCGACGTCACAAAAAGCGTGACGTTGCAACGATATCATTAACGAAATCGTTATGTGTGAAGGTAAACTGTTCTTCAAACTGTTCTTCAACTATATCAATAGTAAAAGAATAAAAACTGAAAATGTAGGCCCCTTAAAAAATAGTGAGGAAAGAATGGTTGTAGATGACGAGGAAAAAGCTAACATATTAAACACCTTCTTCTCCACGGTATTCACGGTGGAAAATGAAATGCTAGGTGAAATCCCAAGAAACAATGAAAACCCTATATTAAGGGTCACCAATCTAACCCAAGAAGAGGTGCGAAATCGGCTAAATAAGATTAAAATAGATAAATCTCCGGGTCCGGATGGCATACACCCACGAGTACTAAGGGAACTAAGTAATGTAATAGATAAACCATTATTTCTTATTTTTAGGGACTCTATAGCGACAGGATCTGTTCCGCAGGACTGGCGCATAGCAAATGTGGTGCCAATATTCAAAAAGGGCTCTAAAAGTGAACCTGGAAATTATAGGCCAGTAAGTCTAACCTCTATTGTTGGTAAAATATTTGAAGGGTTTCTGAGGGATGTTATTCTGGATTATCTCAATGAGAATAACTGTTTAACTCCATATCAGCATGGGTTTATGAGAAATCGCTCCTGTCAAACCAATCTAATCAGTTTTTATGAAGAGGTAAGCTATAGGCTGGACCACGGTGAGTCATTGGACGTGGTATATCTCGATTTTTCCAAAGCGTTTGATACCGTGCCGCACAAGAGGTTGGTACACAAAATGAGAATGCTTGGTCTGGGGGAAAATGTGTGTAAATGGGTTAGTAACTGGCTTAGTGATAGAAAGCAGAGGGTGGTTATAAATGGTATAGTCTCTAACTGGGTCGCTGTGACCAGTGGGGTACCGCAGGGGTCAGTATTGGGACCTGTTCTCTTCAACATATTCATTAATGATCTGGTAGAAGGTTTACACAGTAAAATATCGATATTTGCAGATGATACAAAACTATGTAAAGCAGTTAATACAAGAGAAGATAGTATTCTGCTACAGATGGATCTGGATAAGTTGGAAACTTGGGCTGAAAGGTGGCAGATGAGGTTTAACACTGATAAATGTAAGGTTATACACATGGGAAGAAGGAATCAATATCACCATTACACACTGAATGGGAAACCACTGGGTAAATCTGACAGGGAGAAGGACTTGGGGATCCTAGTTAATGATAAACTTACCTGGAGCAGCCAGTGCCATGCAGCAGCTGCCAAGGCAAACAGGATCATGGGGTGCATTAAAAGAGGTCTGGATACACATGATGAGAGCATTATACTGCCTCTGTACAAATCCCTAGTTAGACCGCACATGGAGTATTGTGTCCAGTTTTGGGCACCGGTGCTCATGAAGGATATAATGGAACTAGAGAGAGTACAAAGGAGGGCAACAAAATTAATAAAGGGGATGGGAGAACTACAATACCCAGATAGATTAGCGAAATTAGGATTATTTAGTCTAGAAAAAAGACGACTGAGGGGCGATCTAATAACCATGTATAAGTATATAAGGGGACAATACAAATATCTCGCTGAGGATCTGTTTATACCAAGGAAGGTGACGGGCACAAGGGGGCATTCTTTGCGTCTGGAGGAGAGAAGGTTTTTCCACCAACATAGAAGAGGATTCTTTACTGTTAGGGCAGTGAGAATCTGGAATTGCTTGCCTGAGGAGGTGGTGATGGCGAACTCAGTCGAGGGGTTCAAGAAAGGCCTCGATGTCTTCCTGGAGCAGAACAATATTGTATCATACAATTATTAGGTTCTGTAGAAGGACGTAGATCTGGGGATTTATTATGATGGAATATAGGCTGAACTGGATGGACAAATGTCTTTTTTCGGCCTTACTAACTATGTTACTATGTTACTTACTAACTATGTAAGGTACCTTTAGAGAGCCAAAACTTGAAGGGGGAAAAGCCGTATGGGAGAACACTGAGAGGGCAAGACATGTAGTCTGTCACCATCTGACGGAAATGTTGCCACCTGCCGACTGGAGCCATCTGTGATGGTGTAGACATTTGTGGCGGGGACACAAAACTTTGCCACATTTCGGCCATACTGGTCTTGCCTTGTGCTGAGGCACTGCTTCTGCTCCTTCTTTGTGCTGAGCTTTCTCCACTGCCTCGACGCACTGAGCTGCTTTACAAAGCACTAGCAGCATTGCTCTCGGTTGGAATGGAGAACATACTGGAATGCAGCAGTGTGTCTTGGTACTCCCACATTTTACACTCCCGGTTCAATGGTGTTATGAGGCTTTGTAAGTTGTCCCGGGAGCGAGGATCTAGGAGGGTATACACCCAATAATCAGCCGTGTTGAGAATGTGGGTGATGCGGCGGTCGTTTCTCAGGCACTGCAGCATGAAATCAACCATGTGCTGCAGACTGCCAACTGGCCAAGAAATGCTGTCCCCTGCTTGAGGCGAGATCTCTGCCTGCTCTGCATCACCCAACCCTCGCTCTACATACTGACTACTAGAGCATTGTGTAACTCCCTCCTATGGACAGATGTCTTCCTCCTCCATTGACTCCTCCTCATCCTCCTCACAAATTGTCCCCTGCTTAGGCCTTTGTGAGGAACCATGTTGCGCAGACTGTCCAGAAGCAGATGGCATTTGTGACTCCTCATCCTCCACCTCTTCCACAACCTCCTCCCTTAGTGCTTGCAGTGTTTTTACAAGCGGGCAGATAAGGGGGACAGTCATGCTGACTAGTGCATCATCTGCACTCGCCATCCAAGTGGAATCCTCGAAGGCATGCAAAACGTGGCAGATGTCCTTCATAGAGGCCCACTCAGTGGTGGTGAAGTGTGAACGGCGCGCAGTGTGACTTTTTTGCGCCTGATGCAGCTGGTACTCCATTACTGCTGCCAGCTGTTCACACAAGCGCTCCAACATATGTAACGTTGAATTCCACCTGGTGGGTAGGTCATATATGATGCGATGTTCCGGAAGGCTGAATCGGCGCTGCAGAGCTGCAATGCATGATCTTGCCATGCTGGAATGCCGCAAGTGAGTGCATTCTAGGCGGACCTTGTGCAGCAGTGCATCAAGATCCGGATAGTCCCTCAAAAAACTCACGCGACCAGTCACGCGACCGCAACTTCATCGAAGGTCCTTCACTCACTGCATCCTTAGGAACGGAGGCCGCCGCTTCCACCGCTGAGAGTCGGGGGCCATCAGAGGGTAAGTATATCCCATATTTTTTATTTTTATTCTTTTTTTACATGAATATGGATCCCAGGGCCTGAAGGAGAGTTTCCGCTCGTTCAGACCCTGGGAACCATACAGTACAGCTCCCTGCACACGCCGTATCCAGCGTATAAGACGGCCCCCGACTTTTGAGATGATTTTCAGGGGTTAAAAAGTCATCTTATACACCGGAAAATATGGTAGTATAATGGGGTTCTGACACCCCTTTCACTACAGAGAGCCCACCAGATGGAGACCCAACTTGGAGTCTCCACATTTCAAAAAATGTGTCAGACTGCAATAACGTGAAATCAGTACAGCACACTAAAAACTACACCATCGCCTAGTCTGCCCAGTCTACGACTGGGTTGCAAAAGTCATTGGAGATCCATGACTCATTCATCTTGATGAAAGTTAGGTTGTATACACTTTCAGGCAACAGCCGGATGTGCATATCTGTAAGGGCACCACCAGTAGCCCTGAAGACACGTTGTGAGAGAATGCTGGCTGCTGGGCAGGACAAAACCCCCAAGGCGTGACAGGTGAGCTCAGGTCACTCTCCCATTTTTGAAGACCAAAATACAAAAGGGTCCAAATTTCCTCTGGTGGCATTGACAGTTTCAGCAATTTTTAGACCTCCTCCCCAGAGCTCCAAGGGGGCGCCAGAAAAATGCTATTGTTTCCCATTCACTTTCATTATACTCGTTACTCGGGTTGAGCACCCGAGCATTACGTTTTTTTCTACTCGATCAATGAGTACCCGAGCATTTGAGTGCTCACTCATCACTACTTCCCACATAAATAATTTACACATTTCTCTCTGGTTAGGAACCCTTATAAATAGTGGGGGCTACTAAAGGGGCCGTCATAAATAGTTGGGACTACTAAAGGGAGGCCATCATACATAGTGTGGATTACTAAGTGGGCTCTTATAGAGTGTGGCGGCTACTAAGGGGACTATGACACAGTGTTGGGTACACTATGGCGGCCATGATACAATGTGAGGGTTACTAAAGGGATCATGATAGAGTGAGGGCTACTTAAGGGGCCATGACAGTGTGAGGGCTACTAAAGGGGCCATGATTCAGAATGGGGGCTACTTAAGGGGCCATGAAACAATGTGGGGACTATTGAAGGGGCATCAAACAGTGTGGAGGCTATTGAGAGGGCCATCATACAGTGTGGGGACTACTGTGAGGGCCATCATACAGTGTCGGGGCCATCATACAGCAAAGGGACCTTCAAACAGTTTAAGGGCTACTAAGCTGTCAGTATAGTGTGTGCGGGCTACTAAGGGGCCTTTATACAATGTGGGAGGCTACTATATAGTGTGGGTGCTTTACACTGTATATGGGAGCATCATACTGTGTGGAGTTCTGCATTATTAAATGCTAAGTAATCACTTATTGTTATGGGGCACTTGGGTTATTGTGACTGTCACAATATGGGGCACACAAAGGGCATTATTACTTCTAGAGGTTTGTTTTACCATTTAGAGAGCACATAGCACAACACAGTAGGTGCAGTAATAGAGACACAAACAGCAGCAGTGGCTCAGTTTTGGGGTATCAGCAGGATGAGGAGTTTGTGCATGTTGGGGATAGATGGGGACAGGCCTGGAAATGTGAGACGCCTTATGTACCTTTGCAGTAATCTCTGCAGACAAGTCCTGGCTGAAAGAAGGTCAGCAGTAAGTTATTAACTGTAACTGTACTGTGATCTCTTAGGCCTCTTTCACACTTCAGTCTTTTTGCTTCCATCCAAATCCGTTGTTTTGTGATGGATGGCCTTCAGTAATAAATTCTGTGTCTGTCGGGCGGAGACAAGGCACATAGAAACGGTTTTTGTGTACGTCGGAAAATCGCCCAGCGATGGATCCAGTTCTCTCTCTCTCTAGAATTCTGTTTCTTAAAATTTCGGCTGTAACTGCTTCAACGGATCCGTAAAAAAAAACAGATCCATTGAATTCGCTTTTTACAATGGGCACAGGATCCGTCTTTTCAAGACTTTGACGGATTGTGACTGATTCTAAAAAACGGATGTGTGAAAGAGGCCTGACGTGTCCTGCAGCACTGTTATCTACCATTATATGGTCACCAAATGGTGGTATTATCAGTGTTGGTCTTTGTATAGAGAATTGTTTAGGAACAGTGGTCATCTGCTGAGGTTGTCCTACATCCACTATTAGGGAGAACCACCATAGTCGTAATCAGGGTTACCTAGTTATTGGTCCACTCAGATGTTTCACCCTCACCTCCCACCTACCTGAGATAAACCCCTAGTTACGCCTGTCAAGAATCCCACCTCGCTGCCACCAATATGTCATAGTTCACAGGGAGGATACCTTTATCATCCCCACCACTCTTGACACCAACTTGTCATGAACAGGGGTTGTTTGGTTGCCCATGGTTCTTTCTGAAGGGGATTTATCTGTTATGATAGGCAATTCAGGAACACAATGTACATAGCGATCAGAGCACATACAGTGATCTGACAACAACCCAAAATAACAACGAGCTCTGAGACGTGGGAACTCTGTAGACCGCAATTCCTGATCCTCTCCAAACACAACTAGAGGCAGCTGTGGATTGCGCCTGACGCTCCCTATGCAACTCGGCACAGCCTGAGAAACTAACTAGCCTGAAGATAGAAAAATAAGCCTACCTTGCCTCAGAGAAATACCCCAAAGGAAAAGGCAGCCCCCCACATATAATGACTGTGAGTAAGATGAAAAGACAAACGTAGGGATGAAATAGATTCAGCAAAGTGAGGCCCGATATTCTAGACAGAATGAGGATAGGAAAGATAACTTTGCGGTCTACACAAAACCCTAAAGAAAACCACGCAAAGGGGGCAAAAAGACCCTCCGTACCGAACTAACGGCACAGAGGTACACCCCTTGCGTCCCAGAGCTTCCAGCAAAACAAATAGACAAGCTGGACAGAAAAAATAGCAACAAATAGCAAAGAAGCACTTAGCTATGCAGAGCAGCAGGCCACAGGAATGATCCAGAGAAACACAAGTCTAACACTGGAACATTGACAGGAAGCATGAATCAAAGCATTAGGTGGGGTTAAGTAGAGAAGCACCTAACGACCTCACCAGATCACCTGAGGAAGGAAACTCAGAAGCAGCAGTACCAGTTTCCTCCACAAACGGAAGCTCACAGAGAGAATCAGCCGAAGTACCACTTGTGACCACAGGAGGGAGCTCTGCCACAGAATTCACAACATTTATCTATATCCAACTTCCCAGTTCCGGTTTCGAACTTGCAGCTCTCTGGTGCCCCCCTTACCCTCAGGTAAGTCAGGGTACGGCACCTAGGGTAATTAGTCACCAGAAAGGCTGCCTGGTATTTACTGGCTATTGGGCATGCTGCAGCGAGGGTGATATAACTACTCCCACTCAGGTGGGAACAATAATTATCAACGCCGCTGGTCGCTACAAAGACTCCCAATTGCACATCAATTCTGCTGCCACCAGCTCCAAATTTTGTTTTTATTAACAGGTCCGGAACCAACCCAGGTTAGTAGCGTAATTCACCTTAGAGGATGTGACTGTATGTTATAGAGCAAGGAGCGACAAGCTAGCAAATTTTATATTTTACTCCAAAAAGGTAGCAGTGTTTACAGAGGTATAAAAAGATATTATAAAGAAGACAATTATCTTATGTACCAGACAATTACAAATAAAATGGGATTAATGAAAAATCACTTACATTTCATTATGTCATCTTATCTTATGGCTGACAGTGTGCTGTGGGAGAAGGATGTATATATATATATATATATATCCAGATGCATCACCCCTGTATAGCAGCTAGACCCCATACAAAGACATGTGAAGACTGCTGCTTCACTCAGTTATTTCCCAGCCTAAAACCAAAGCCCTCCTCCTGTGGTGACCTCACTTAGAGGCTGGATACTCCCCTGTCTTAGCAGTATGAAAAATTATCATCCCACATATCTTGGCGTAGGAACCTCGTAGAAAGACGACACCTGTGTCATTATGCTCAGTGTGCCATAGGGATTCGTTTAAGTATAGACATGGGGTGGCTTGGTGACCCAGTTCCGTAGTAATCCGTTTCTCAATTGTGCTGTTTCTGGAACCTAGAAAACTCACTGGTTGATCGTTCTTCTAAAGCCCATGTCAAAAATGTATTTGTCCCACTGCTATCATTAATCGATGCTATGATATTTAAATTAGCAAAGACAAAGAAACTTGTGTCTTTTTCCCCATGTTATTGTACTTGTACTTTCACTTTGAAGCCATATAAATTCTTGAGGGAGGGGGAGAAATGAGGGGTTTTGGGTTACACACACACAGGCAGAGTGGGAAGAGGGGGGTCGGAAAGACCCACAGCATGGGTCTAAAAGCAAATGTTCTCTTAGGTAGATACTCAAACATGACATATTCACATTATCGTGACACCACCCCCTTTTGGACTGTGCTATGGAGGCAGAACCTAACGGTAGTTCTCCATGCACACCTCAGCAGGATCGCCCCAATGAGACAATGCATCTGCATTGCCATACTCCCTGCCCGTTTTGTGTTTGACTGTAAAGTCGTACTGCTGGAGGGCAAGGCTCCAGCGTAGCAATTTTCCGTTGGTTCCACACATGGTTTGTAGCCAGCGCAGAGTGCTGCTGTCCATCACCACAGTGAAGGTGTGACCATACAGGTAGGGCTGCACAAACGTTGCAGGGCCCAGACTATGGCCAGGCACTCCTTCTCGATGGTGGAATAGGCCACTTCCCTCAGCAGAAGCTTCTGGCTCAGGTACAACACAGGGTGCTCTTGCTTCCCTGAGTCGACTTGGCTGAGCACAGCACCCAGGCCAAACTCGCTGGCATCGGTCCTCTGGGACCTGCTCTGGATCCATCTCTGCTTCAGTCACGCCTGTGACTGAGGAGGGTCCAGAAGGCAGAATAATATCTGCGTTCCAGGCACTCTGACTGCAGGTGACAGCAGCTACGTAGTTTGTCTCCCCGGGGATCTCCACAGATCCATCAGCCGGCGCTGCTATGGGTACTACCTCCCCATCCACCCCAACATTTCAGGAGCAGTGCTACTTATGGGGCAGTTACTTTCCTCTGTGGCACTGGTCAGTTGCACAGCATCACTTTCCTCACAGTTCCCATGCATCTCCCCATTTCCCTTAACACCATCGCTTGCTCCTGTTAAAGGTTCCTCAGCCATCTCACCCCACAGAGCGACGTGGCTGAGCATTCCTGCACCTGTGAACACATCATTGTTAGGAAATAAATGGTTAGCAGGTAACACATACATATTTTCATCATCAGCATCATCAGTATTACCCTCGGCATTTTCAGAAAAAAGATTATCAGGTACATCATTAACCGGTAAAGCATTGACAGGTAACACCTGCAATTTCCCATCACTATCATCAGCATTCGATCAGGGAGGGGAGTCAGGAACATAATATGCAACCATCCTCCCCAAATCAGTCCGCAATAAAACATCAGTGGGCAAGTTAACGGACAGCCTCACTTCCTTCACCCCGCTCCCGGCACCCCATCTATATACAGTTAGGTCCATATATATTTGGACAGAGACAACAATTTTCTAATTTTGGTTATAGACATTACCACAATGAATTTTAAACGAAACAATTCAGGTGCAGTTGAAGTTCAGACTTTCAGCTTTCATTTGAGGGTATCCACATTAATATTGGGTGAAGGGTTTAGGAGTTTCAGCTCCTTAACATGCGCCACCCTGTTTTTAAAGGGACCAAAAGTAATTGGACAGATTCAATAATTTTAAATAAAATGTTCATTTTTAGTACTTGGTTGAAAACCCTTTCTTGGCAATGACTGCCTGAAGTCTTGAACTCATGGACATCCCCAGACGCTGTGTTTCCTCCTTTTTGATGCTCTGCCAGGTCTTCATTGCAGTGGTTTTCAGTTGCTGTTTGTTTGTGGGCCTTTCTGTCTGAAGTTTAGTCTTTAACAAGTGAAATGCATGCTCAATTGGGTTGAGATCAGGTGACTGACTTGGCCATTCAAGAATATTCCACTTCTTTGCTTTAATAAACTCCTGGGTTGCATTGACTTTATGTTTTGGGTCATTGTCCATCTGTAGTATGAAATGACAACCAATCAGTTTGGCTGCATTTGGTGGTAATGTCTATAACCAAAATTAGAAAAATGTGGTCTCTGTCCAAATATATATGGACCTAACTGTACACCCGGGCCATTGGCAATGGACAGCTGATGCCCAATCCCGGTGTCAGTCAGAGGTTTCCCCAGAATAATCTCTTCAGGGGGTGCCAGTTCAGGTCGGATGAGGATTTGCTCAGCCCCGATATCCTTGAGGCCTGTAGCGAAATGGCTCCCCACGGTGACTTGCTGCACGTTGTCACACACCTCCCCAACCACCCCACCCACCAAAGAACTGCTGCATTAGGCCCTGGAGCCTTGGCTGTGGGGTTCTTCTGCTTCTCGGGACAGTGGACAAGGATTTGACCAGTTCGTTTGGAGAAAAAACACTGGCAAAGGTCAGTGGTAGGTCTGATGCTGTTGGCAATGGGTACAGGGCCTCTGGTGAGGTGGCTGGCAGGGGCGCTGATGTTGGTTGCAGGCTTACCTCCTCTCCAGCTGATGATGACTGGCTTTCGCACCTCCGATTTACGGTTGGCCTCATAGGCATCGGCAATCTGCGCTGCTTTAGTCAAGTCTTTAGGCTCTCTGTCCATCACGAACTGTCGCACATTAGCTGAGCAAAGATGTAAGAACTGGTCTTTGATTATCAGGTACCGCAGTTGTGCGAAGGTGGTCACTGACAGTCCTTGGGTCCGCTGGTCAAAGTGGGTCCCAGGTCCATGCGCCACATCGCCGTAGCTGTTATGTGGGCCACATTGGAGGTTCTGGTTACTACGGTAAACCTCAGGTGTCAGTTGGTTCTTTGTTATCAGGGTCTGCTTGATGGCCTCATAATCTTCATCTTGGTCTGGAGGGAGAGCAGCAAACGCCTCCAGAGCTTTGCCTCTTAGCCCTGGGGTCAGGTTTCAGACCCATTCATTCCCAGTCAGCCGGTACTGTCTGCAAGGTTTCTCAAATGCCCTCAAAAAGTGTCCAAGTCCCTGTCCTTTTCCATCGCAGGAAAGTGCTCTGGCTGGGGTTTAGGGGTCTGAGTGCTGTTGGGCTCACCGCTGGACTGGGATGACCTCGGCACCAGTTGGCACTCGGCTCTCTCCACCTTCCACTCAGCTCGGCGCTCAGCTTGGGACTCCTGGTGGTATTGCTGGATCAGCCTCAGACGTCCATCACGGTCGTCGGCGGGGATGGGTTCCAAGGACACCAGCAGGTCGGGGTCCAATCCGCCCTGGTTGCAAGTAGGGCCAAAATTCAGTGGTTGGACCTCTGCTGCAGCATCATTTTCGCTTGTGCTGGCTTCTGCGGCCACTGGGCTCTGAGAGCGGTCTTGGGCAGCTTCCCATTCCACCACATCTGCAAACAGTTGGCTTTTGTTTTTGCCCGCAGAGTCAATCTGCTTCGACATGCACAAGACAGCAAGAGTGTCCTTGGTCTGCTTCCAATAAAAGGTTTCTCCCAGCATAGCCATGATTGCCAAATAAAAGATAGGATAGAAAATGAAAGAGAAAGGGAGGGGATAATTGCAAATACACATGATATCATTTCATGACTAGTAAACACAGAGCTTGTTCTCCAAAACATTTTTTTGCACAAAGTCCTCGCAAGAACTGTGTAAGTTTTTAGTGATAGGAATGATTGCTCAAACCAGATCACTAATACTCTATTATCCAACCGCTCTGCCACCAATATGTCAAGAATCCCACCTTCTGCCACCAATATGTCACGGTTCACGGGGAGGATACCTTTATCATCCCCACCACTCACACCAATTTGTCATGAACTAGGTTTCATTGGTTGCCCCTGGTTCTTTCTGAAGGGGATTTATCTATATCCCACTTCCCAGTTCCAGTTTGGAACTTGCAGCTCTCTGGCTCTCCCCTTACCCTCAGGTCAGTCAGGGTACTGCACCTAGGGTAATTAGTCACCAGAAAGGCTGCCTGCTATTTACTGGCTCTTGGGCACACTGCAGTGAGGGCGATATAACTACTCCCACTCACGCCACTGGTCACTACAAAGCCTCCCAATTGCATAGGACAAATTCTGCTGCCACCAGCTCCGATTTTGTAATTATTAACGGGTCCGGAGCCAACCCAGATTAGTAGCGTAATTCAATTCAGAGGACGTGACCGTACATTATAGAGCAAGGAGAGACAAGCTAGAAAATGTTATATTTTACTCCAAAAAAGGTAGGCAGTGTTTACAGAGTTATAAAAAGATATTATAAAGAAGACAATTATTGTATGTACAATACAATTACAAATAAAATGGGATTAACGTTAAAAAATCACTTAAATTTCGTTATGGCATCTTATCTTATGGCTGACCGAGTGCTGTGGGGGAAGGACGAGCGTATATCCAGATGCATCACCCCTGTCTAGCAGCTGGACCCCAAACAAAGACATGTGAAGACTGCTGCTTCACTGAGTTATTTCCTAGCCTAAAAACAAAGCCCTCCCCCTGTGGTGACCTCACCTAGAGCCTGGATACTCTCCTGTCTTAGCAGTATGAAAAATCATCATCCCACATATCTTGGCATAGGAACACCGTAGAAAGACGACACCAGTGTGGTTATGCTCAGCGTGCCATAGGGATTCGTTTAAGTATAGACATGGTGTGTCTGGGTGACCCAGTTCTGTAGTAATCTGTTTCTCAATTGTGCTGGTTCTGGAACCTAGAATACTCACTGGCTGATAGTTCTACCAAAGCCCATGTCAAAAATGTATTTGTCCCACTTCTATCATTAATCGGTGCTATGATATTTAAATTAGCAAAGACAAAGAAACTTGGTTTTTTTCCCCATGTGCTTATACTTGTACTTTCACTTTGAAGCCATATATATTCTTGAGGGAGGGGAAGAAATGAGGGGTTTGGGGTTACACACACACACAGGCAGAGTGGGAAGAGGGGGGTCGGAAAGGCCCACAGCATGTGTTTGAAAAGCCAATGTTCTTTTAGGTAGATACTCAAACATGGCACATTCACATTATTGTGACAACACCTGCTGATGAATATTTGGGCTTCTAAGGTTAGCAAAAAATTAGTCCACTTCTAATGAAGAGACTAGTTATTTTCATGACTCAGTTACAGAGCAGAGAGTCCCTAAATGCAGAATTTTCATTAACTTGCTTATCATTTTCAGCACAATAAAGAATTGTATGATTTGGACTTATAAAATTATGTTTGTGATTAACCATAAAAGCTGATGCGCTGGCATCCTTACAGAGGTCTTAAAGAAAACTAGTCAAGCAGAAAATCAAAATGAAGGCAACAAAATTAAGAGTTATTTTACTTGCTTCATTAACCCATTTACCCCCAAGGGTGGTTTGCACGTTATGGACCGGGCCAATTTTTACAATTCTGACCACTGTCCCTTTATGAGGTTATAACTCTGGATCACTTCAACGGATCCCGGTGATTCTGACATTGTTTTCTCATGACATATTGTACTTCATAATAGTGGTAAAATTTCTTTGATATTACCTGCGTTTATTTGTGAAAAAAATGGAAATTTGGCAAAAATTTTGAAAATTTCGCAATTTTCCAACTTTTAATTTTTATGCAATTAAATCACAGAGATATGTCACACAAAATACTTAATAAGTAACATTTCCCACATGTCTACTTTACATCAGCACAATTTTGGAACCAAAATTTTTTTTTGTTAGGGAGTTATAAGGGTTAAAAGTTGACCAACAATTTCTCCTTTTTACAACACCATTTTATTTTAGGGACCACATCTCATTTGAAGTCATTTTGAGGGGCCTATATGATAGAAAATACCCAAGTGTGACACCATTCTAAAAACTGCACCCCTCAAGGTTCTCAAAACCACATTCAAGAAGTTTATTATCAGGTGCTTCACAGGAATTTTTGGAATGTTTAAATAAAAATTAACATTTAACTTTTTTTCACAAAAAATTTACTTTAGCTCCAATTTGTTTTATTTTACCAAGGGTTACAGGAGAAAATGGACCCCAAATGTTATTGTACAATTTGTCCTGAGTACGCTAATAACCCATATGTGGGGGTTAACCACAGTTTGGGCGCATGGCAGAGCTCGGAAGGGAAGGAGCGCCATTTGACTTTTCAATGCAAAATTGACTGGAATTGAGATGGGACGCCATGTTGCGTTTGGAGAGCCACTGATGTGCCTAAACATTGAAACCCCCCACAAGTGACACCATTTTGGAAAGTAGACCCCCTAAGGAACTTATCTAGAGGTGTGGTGAGCACTTTGACCCACCAAGTGCTTCACAGAAGTTTATAATGCAGAACCGTAAAAATAAAAAATCTTTTTTTTTTCACAAAAATTATCTTTTCGCCCCCAATTTTTTATTTTTCCAATGGTAAGAGAAGAAATTGGACCACAAAATTTGTTGCACAATTTGTCCTGAGTACTCTGATACCCCATATGTGGGGTAAACCACTGTTTGGGTGCATGGGAGAGCTCGGAAGGGAAGGAGCGCCGTTTGACCTTTCAATGCAAAATTGACAGGAATTGAGATGGGACGCCATGTTGCGTTTGGAGAGCCACTGATGTGCCTAAACATTGAAACCCCCCACAAGTGACACCATTTTGGAAAGTAGACCCCCTAAGGAACTTATCTAGAGGTGTGGTGAGCACTTTGACCCACCAAGTGCTTCACAGAAGTTTATAATGCAGAACCGTAAAAATAAAAAATCTTTTTTTTTCACAAAAATTATCTTTTCGCCCCCAATTTTTTATTTTCCCAATAGTAAGAGAAGAAATTGGACACAAAAGTTGTGGCACAATTTGTCCTGAGTACTCTGATACCCCATATGTGGGGGTAAACCATTGTTTGGGCGCATGGGAGAGCTCGGAAGGGAAGGAGCGCCGTTTGACCTTTCAATGCAAAATTGACAGGAATTGAGATGGGACGCCATGTTGCGTTTGGAGAGCCACTGATGTGCCTAAACATTGAAACCCCCCACAAGTGACACCATTTTGAAAAGTAGACCCCCTAAGGAACTTATCTAGATGTGTGGTGAGCACTTTGACCCAATAAGAGCTTCACAGAAGTTTATAATGCAGAGCCGTAAAAATAAAACAAAAATTTTTTCCCACACATATAATTTTTTAGCCCCCAGTTTTGTATTTTCCCGAGGGTAACAGGAGAAATTGGACCCCAAAAGTTGTTGTGCAATTTGTCCTGAGTGCGCTGATACCCTATATGTGGGGGAGAACCAGCGTTTGGGCGCATGGGAGGGCTCGGAAGGGAAGGAGCGCCATTTGGAATACAGACTTAGATGAAATGGTCTGCAGGCGTCACATTGTGTTTGCAGAGCCCCTAATGTACCTAAGCAGTAGAAACCCCCCACAAGTGACCCCATATTGGAAACTAGACCCCCCAAGGAACTTATCTAGATGTGTTGTGAAAACTTTGAGCCCCCAAGTGTTTCACTACAGTTTATAATGCAGAGACGTGAAAATAAAAAATCTCTTTTTTTCCCACAAAAATTATTTTTTAGCCCCCAGTTTTGTATTTTCCCAAGGGTAACAGGAGAAATTGGACCCCAAAAGTTGTTGTTCAATTTGTCCTGAGTACGCTGATACCCCATATGTTGGGGTAAACTCCTGTTTGGGCACATGGGAGAGCTCGGAAGGGAAGGAGCACTGTTTTACTTTTTCAATGCAGAATTGGATGGAATTGAGATCGGTCGCCATGTCGCATTTGGAGAGCCCCTGATGTGTCTAAACAGTGGAAACCCCCCAATTATAACTGAAACCCTAATCCAAACACACCCCTAACCCTAATCCCAACGGTAACCCTAACCACACCTCTAACCCAGACACACCCCTAATCCTAATCCCAACCGCAAATGTAATCCAAACCCTAACCCTAACTTTAGCCCCAACCCTAACTGTAGCCTTAGCCCTAACCCTAGCCCCAACCATAGCCCTAACCCTAGCCCTAACCCTAACCCTAGCCCTAACCCTAGCCCTAACCCTAGCACTAACCTTAACCCTAGCCCTAGCCCTAACCCTAGCCCTAACCCTAACCCTAGCCCTAGCCCTAACCCTAGCCCTAACCCTAATGGGAAAATGGAAATAAATACATTTTTTTAATTTTTTAATTTTTCCCTAACTAAGGGGGTGATGAAGGGGGGTTGTTAGGAGTCGAGTTTCCTCTGCTGCACAGGGGGAATCTCGATCCATCTCCGCTGCGGTCTCCCATTCTCCTCCAGCCGCAGTGGAGCCTGCTCAGCAGGGACGTCGATCCCAGCGTCTCGCTCAGTCTGACTCTGTGAGAAGAGTTACTGCTGCTTCTCCAGCTTCTGCCTTTAAAGCCAATACTGGTCAGCAGCGAGTGGACTTCTCTGGGACTAAGTCCTTGTCTGCGCACACTGAGCATGCCCAGGGCAAGATCTCCCGTTGGAGATCGAGGGTCATGTGCTCAGACTCTGCAGCGCATTCTATTGGTCCTCTTGGCAGGTCTTGGAAGGGCAAAGTTTCTGTGGCCGCTTCCTGTCCTGCAGCTATATAAACTGCGCATGACCGCACGGCCATGCGCTAGTGTACAACTTTATACGTGTGTTTGTTGTGAGTGCAAGTCGTCCTTTAAATACCCCTACCCTACTGTGTGATTGTTCGCGTATGGTGTATGGCTGCTATCTAGCGCCCGACTTAACACTCAACGTGTCACACACGTGTCAGCGTCCTCTGCTGTGACCGCCAGTGCAGCGCCACGCGCCTGTGTGCGCTTCCTGACCCATGTCTGGGTACTTAGTGGTGCCTGCCAGCACGGCACAGTTTGCACTTCGGTGCCTCTATTGTATATACTTTTCACACCCAGTTGTGGTGTAGTGCCAGCAAGGGTCTAATCGGACTACTATCCCTGTTGGGGTCTAGTTCGCTGACCACTTGCTCGCGCTCTATGTGCGGTACCGCGATCCTGTGACGCAACAGGATCGCTTTCTTCACGCTGGGTGAGGTTTAACCCACGCGTGTATACTTATGAGTACCGCCATATCGTCTGTCATGTCCTAGCAGCAGGTTTCACCTGCACGGTGGACCCCGGACTGCGAACGCATCCATTACATCTCTCTTGGTGCGTTCCGCCAGTCCTAACAGGGGTTTGATTTACTTTTATAGCGGTTTTCTTAGCGGATTTTTATGATTGGCAGCCGTCACACACCGAAAGACGCTTTTTATTGCAAAAAATATTTTTTGCGTTACCATATTTTCAGAGCTACAATTTTTCCATATTTGAGTCCACAGAGTCATGTGAGGTCTTGTTTTTTGCGGGACGAGTTGACATTTTTATTGGTAACATTTTTGAGCACGTAACATTTTTTGATCGCTTTTTATTCTGATTTTTGTGAGGCAGAATGACCAAAAACCAGCTATTCATGAATTTCTTTTGGGGGAGGTGTTTATACCGTTTCGTGTTTGGTAAAATTGATAAAGCAGTTTTATTCTTCGGGTCAGTACAATTACAGCGACACTTCATTTATATCATTTTTTTTATGTTTTGGCACTTTTATACGATAAAAACTATTTTATAGAAAAAATAATTATTTTTGCATCGCTTTATTCTGAGGACTATAACTTTTTTATTTTTTTGCTGATGTTGCTGTATCATGGCTCGTTTTTTGCGGGACAAGATGACGCTTTCAGCGGTACCATGGTTATTTATATCCGTCTTTTTGATCGCGTGTTATTCCACTTTTTGTTCGGCGGTACGATAATAAAGCGTTGTTTTTTGCCTCGTTTTTTTTTTTTCTTACGGTGTTTACTGAAGGGGTTAACTAGTGGGACAGCTTTAAAGGTCGGGTTGTTACGGACGCGACAATACTAAATATGTGTACTTTTATTGTTTGTTTTTTTATTTAGATAAAGAAATGTATTTATGGGAATAATATATATATTTTTTTTCATTATTTAGGATTTTTTTTTTTTTTTTACACACTTGGAAATTTTTTTTAAAACTTTTTTACTTTGTCCCAGGGGGGACAATACAGATCGGTGATCTGCTCTGAGCAGGCACTTGGTAAGCCACCTCCCTCCCTGCAGGACCCGGATCCGTGACCATCTTGGATCCAGGACTTGCTGCAGGGAGGAGGTAAGAGACCCCCGGAGCAACGCGATCACATCGCGTTGCTGCGGGGGTCTCAGGGAAGCCCGCAGGGAGCCCCCTCCCTGCGCGATGTTTCCCTGCACCGCCGGCACATCGCGATCATCTTTGATCGCGGTGTACCGGGGGTTAATGTACCGGGGGCGGTCCGTGACCGCTCCTGGCACATAGTGCCGGATGTCAGCTGCAATAAGCAGCTGACACCCAGCCGCGATCGGCCGCGCTCCCCCCGTGAGCGCGGCCGATCGTGCTGGACGTAATATTCCGTCCTTGGGAATTAAGGCCCACCCCACATGGACGGAATATTACGTCCAATGGCAGAAAGGGGTTAAAGCTGATTGATAAAGTTTAAGATCTTTATAATAAATCCTATCTGCACTGTAAACTGCATGCATTTTTTATACAATCTTCAAGTAATATTTTGCTACAATCTCAAAATGTGTATAAAACGTCTAAAAAATATTTATTGTGAAATGCTTTATTCTAATTTTGCAGCACATTACTAATTTTGCTCTAAATACCTATCATGAGGTTAAAAGTTTTCACTCTTATTTTAAGCCCACTACTCCCCTGAGTATATGTTTTTTTAATCATCATACAACTTCAGAGTTATTAATTTAGAGCTAATTTCTTTTGTCGTTCCAAGAGGGCGTTGCTAACAAAATTCTTCGGGGGCATGTCTTTAGGCTGCTCTGCATAACTACCCTGTAAGAAATGTCCCATTGGTAAAATCCATAAAAAGTAGCAATAAAAAAAAAGTATATATCACTGGAACAACAAAAGAAAAAGAAAAATATTTGGGGGAGTAGCGTGAATAAAATAAGAGGGAAAACTTGCCACTTTTGACCTGGTAACAGGTCCTCTTAAAACTTGTAGATCGCGTACTGAGATTCCTCCCTGTAGCCAGCAGTTCCATGACTTATTATCCTAGTTTAACTCCAATCACAGGTGGTGGCACAATGTGTTGATAGTCTAAGCTTCATACTGAAACTTACAAGGTTTCTCTGCTTAGCACTGAGAAGCTGCACCCTTCAGATCCTTTTTTGTCATTTACATATGTGCAGTGTGCTTACCCACCTTCACAGTATTCACTGCTGTAAAAGTGTGTGGGCGCACATGCAACATACATACTTTAAAAACAATAGCAAGTACCTATTAACAGGGGCAAGGGTGGTAGCCGTACCGAGGGATTGCTGCTGCTGCTGCTTCCTCATCACACCCTGACGCTCTGCTACAGAAATATGATCTCCATTTTGTGGTGTGCTGTGTGTGTCAAGTAGTTCACCCACCTATGAGTCAGAATCCTTCACAGCATATAGGGCTCCAATCCATCGCAGACACACCCAAATGTTATCAAAGTCCCGATTCATTTTCAATAAAACATTACTCAATTCGTGCATCTTCATAACAGACTTAATCCAACAATCTTCAAAAGACATAAGAACTTCTCCTCCTGCACTTTCCCTGGTCTTTTCCTTCAGCTTATCTTCTAGCACCATGGCTTCCAGACAAGCAGTCCCCTGGGAATTCCAGCTTTCTGATACTAGGTGCTTCCCATCCACTTTCCCCATTCTGGGCGAAAAATCAGGTTGCCTCTGCAATTCCTGTTCGGACCGTAAGTCCAGGACGGCAGGGGAGGTAACCCACAGACAAGCCACCGACCCTTCCAGACTGCCTCGCTTTTCACGCGCTTTAAGATCTAACATCTCCAGACCTGCTTCCCTCAGTCCTTCTTCTGTTTCTTTCAACTACAACTCACCACACAACTACTACCACTGCTTCTAGAACAATTCCTCTCACTCTGCTCTTGCTCCTCCCACTACCTGAAAATTACCTCAGATAGGCACTCTCCCTGCCACTAAACTGGCTCCGCCCCCTTTCTCAACTGTCACTACTCTGACTGAAACCAGTTCTCAACACAATCTAATCTCCTACTCTACAGTGCCCCCCTTAACACTAACCCACAACTACACTGCCATAACCCTTACCAATGCTGACCTACCACTGCCACTAATAAGTAAACAACAGCCGCACTCGATATTCGGTTTTTTCGTATACAATAAAGTAATTTATTATGTTCACCACAGTGGTATTGCGAAGCTGGGGTCACCACAATCATATATCAAGGTACTGAGGTAACGTTTCGGCCCTGTTGTGGGCCTTTGTCAAACCTCATTTGTTGTAGAAAGAAAAAAGTGGAGGGTACCCAGAAGTTGAGGGACAGATAATAATATGAAGCAGGATCCAGGGGAAAACGTGTAGCAAAAATAACGGAGAGAAGATAAGTCAGGGAAGGGGAAACAAATTCCCAATATGCGCTGCGGATCCGGTGTGCTGGCGTGTCTGCGGTGATGACGTTTTCCCCTGGATCCTGCTTCATATTATTATCTGTCCCGCAACTTCTGGGTACCCTCCACTTTTTTCTTTCTACAACAAATGAGGTTTGACAAAGGCCCACAACAGGGCCGAAACGTTACCTCAGTACCTTGATATATGATTGTGGTGACCCCAGCTTCGCAATACCACTGTGGTGAACATAATAAATTACTTTATTGCATACGAAAAAAACAAATATCGAGTGCGGCTGTTGTTTACTTATTTGTGAAGTTACCTTGGTTCAGCCTGCACCAATCTACACTGACCAGAGTGCACGCCTTTGCTATCTCTACTACCACTGCCACTGACTGTCCCTATTCCTGTCCCTAACAAACAGATATCAGAACACTGTCAGTCATTATCATATTAAACAGTGTCAGCTATCATAAACTACACAGGACACACAGCAAACACAAAACATACCCAGTTTTATTAGGTAGGCATGCACGGCTCAAACAAGCGACCTGCACACCCCCTTACATACCTATAAATGTTACTGAAAAATAACAGCATATAACATTAGTGATATACACCTAGTTTATGACATCCCATAGTGATGTAATTCATCTCTTTCCTTTACTCTAAGTGCCGTCTAGTAAGCTTGTTATGGTATGTATTATACTGATGTCCAGTCCATTTATTGATCGCAACGTTCTATCTAGATTAGAGATGAGTGAATATTTCAATGTTCGCTTAGCAGTACAATCGACGAATTTGCAATGTTCCCCGATTTATTAGTCGAAAATTTGCCGAACATAACTGAACGTCATTCAAGTCAATGGGAGGCAAAATCAAATGCATGCAAACACCTTATAAAGGCTCCAAAAGCAGCCAAAACACATCAAATGAGGGACAGACACCAGAAAAGTGGCCTCAATTTTCCCACAGTACAAATTGTAGCATGGCATTCAGCCAGGCATGAGGTTTCGGGGTCTGGGACAGCTTTTAATCGAATGTCACAAAAAGACAAGGTGGGTGAGGGATCAGTGTAGACATACTGTGCTGGGAGCCCTGATACCTTATGCAACAGCACAACCTGCTTTCATGCTCAGCCACACTCAGATGGCACAAATATCATAAAAATTTTGTAGACTACTATTGTCAGAAAATCTAAGGATAGTAACATGGGTAGTTGACTCCAAGGAAGTGGAGACCTGATGGTCTTGGAGGCCTACTGCTATAGGCAACAGGCATGAAGGAGACCCAACCAGGAGTCTAGGTGCTACTCCATGGCTGACCTACAGAAGATGGCAGCTGATCCCCTACAGCGGGTAAGCTGCTACAGTCCGAAGGAGGGAAAAAGAATGCAGGCAGGCACTGTAGGGACTCTGGAACCATGGGTGCAGATGGGGCCGACTGAGGAAAAGAAAAGAACTGGCAGGTGAGGGCTGGATCCGGTGTTAGACAGATGAGCATTGGCAGATGCAATCAAGACCGGCTGATGGACAGAAGAGCACAGACAGGTGCGAGCAGACGGGCACAGACAGGTTTGAGCAGACAGGTACAGGGTAGACAAGCAGACGGGCGGACCTGGGGAACCTGATAACTAGGAAGTATGCAAGGCAAACTAACAACATAGCTCAGGCACCTCCATATTGGAGGAGAAGCCTTAAATAGAAGGTGTCGCCCAGCTATATGCTGGGAATGCCATAGGTTGATACTGGTGGTATACCTTAAAAAAAACCTTTAGTTAATATCCATAAAATAACCCAAATCTCAAAAAAGCAATAAAATACAATACACCTGAATAGAACAAAAAATTGGTACTAAATTGATATGTGATCTCACCCTATAACATCCTAATAAACCCCTTCCTACCAGCAGAGGTTGGCACTCTAGCTTGGTCGCAATCTGGTGCCCCCTGTCAACGATGGCTCTCCCTGATGAACCCTGTTGACCCTTAGCTGGTTAAAGACATAGTCTGGTTAGACCAACCAGATTGTAACAATTATAGGGGATAACTCAGGAGACTCTTTGCCTGGAACAAGACAACTACAGGACACAGTCTTATAAGTGGTAAAGGCTATATTATCACACAGTGATTCAAACAGGAGCAGAGAAAAACTCAAGTCCATAACACTTGGAGTAAATATTAAAATGCAGCTTAACAGTCTTTGGTGAACTTCAGAGGAAAATGCAAACACGCAGAAAGTCTATGAAGCACAATTATTCTTGAGGATACTTGACACAAATAAGTCCTTGTTTAGTCCAAACACAGATAGATATGCTTATAAGGCAGTTCAAATAATATCTTAGCTCAACCAGGGAGGCCTGGGTAATAGTCTCAGGTTTTTGCAGAGCAGAAACAGCTTACATGTCCAGCAAACACAGATGGAAGTAAACACAAGCAGCAGATGAAGGAGGATTACTGGAAACTGGTGTATGCAGCAGGAACTGAGAGCAAAGTAGCAGGATAACCACACAGATTCACAGGAGCAGGTATATAGCCAGGAAGCCACCAGGGTCAGGAGCTGGATGCAAGGCAGAATACTCTAGCACAGACTGAAGGCTGGGGTGGAGTTTTATAGCATGAAGACACAGTGCACATGAGACCACAGACGCCATATTGGAAAAGGGCAGTAATGCACAAAAGGTAATAAAAAATGTTCAGAGTCCTGACATTTCTCCCTCCTTAGAAGCGGCCTCAGGACGATCCTCGACCTGGTTTCTCAGGGAATCTCTGATGAAAACGAGAAATCTTCTGTTGGGCATTGATGTTTTCCACAGGTTCCCAAGAGTCTTCCTCAGGGGGTTATCCCTGCCATCTTATCAGATATTGGAGCCGATTCCTGCGAATCCTGGAATCAATTTCCTCCACCACAAATTGTTCTTGCCCATCAATCACCACAGGCTGCGGAGGTGGCACAACACGTCCCTGGAATGTATTAGGAGATGCAGGCTTTAGTAATGATACATGAAAAATTGGGTGTACCTTCATAGTCCTAGGCAGCTTCAGCCGACAGGCCACAGAGCTCACAACACCGCTGATCTTGAAAGGGCCAATGAATTTCTGTCCAAGTTTTTGTGAAGGAATGTTTAACTTCAGATTCTTAGTTGCTAACCACACGGAATCTCCTACCTTGAACATGGGTGCAGGTTTCTGGAATCTATCAGCCGATGTCTTATAACGTTCTTGAGCTGTGGTCAGAGATTCCTTCAGAACCTCCAGATTTTGCCTCATCGCAGTCAGCCTTTCCTCCACTGCCGGAACCGGAGAAATAATTGGAGACCTAGGTAAGATACACGGATGATAACCCAGATTGGCAAAGAAAGGTGTAAATTTAGTGGAGGCGCTCTGAGAATTGTTATATGAAAATTCAGCTAACGGCAGCAACTCCAACCAATCATCCTGGAGATGGCTGACATAGCATCTTAGCTATTGTTCCAGCATCTGGTTGGTACGCTCAGTCTGACCATTTGTCTGGGGATGGTAAGCGGAAGAGAGACAGACATTAAGATTGAGTGCAGAGCAAAACCCCTTCCAGAATCTTGAAGTGAACTGTACTCCACCGTCAGAGATGATCTCATCCGGGACCCCATGCAACCGAAAGACATTCTGTATAATCAAGTTCACTGTATCTTTAGCTGAGGGGAGATCGGTGCATGGAACAAAATGAGCGGCTTTAGTCAGGCGATCAACTACCACCATGATTGTATTCATACCCCCCGATGTAGGCAGCTCCACAATAAAGTCCATTGATATAGACCCCCAAGGGCGGGACGGAACAGGTATTGGTTGTTGAAGACCCGTAGGTGCCACATGAGGAGTCTTGTAATGAGCACATACCTCACAAGAGAGAACATAGTCCTTGGTATCCTTCAGGCAAGTTGGCCACCAGAAGAATCAGTTCAGGAACTCTTGTGTCTTCTGCACCCCCTGTGACCAGCCAACTTGGAGTCATGTACCAACTTGAGGATCTGCAGACGGACGACCTCAGGGACATAGATATGTCGATCTCTGAACCACATGCTACCCTTAAAGACAAGATTAATATCCACAGGTGGGTTAGCCAGAAATACATCACCGTCATAAGCCTCCCTGCACTCCTTCCACAAGTGCTGATTGTGGATAACTCCGATGAAATTGGCATCAGATAGAATGATCTTGGACAGGCCTCCAGGTACGGAATCCGAAGCATTGATTTGGGATAAAGCATCAGCCTTCCCATTACGAGAACCTGGACGGTACGAGATAACAAAGTTAAATTGATTTAAAAATAAGTTCCAACGAGCCTGACGAGGAGAAAGACATCTAGCGGATTTAAGGAACTCTAAATTGCGATGGTCAGTTAGCACTATGATCTGTTGTACAGCTCCTTGCAGATTTGCAATGGTCAGTTAGCACTATGATCTGTTGTGCAGAGCTCCTTGCAGATAATGCCTCCATTCTTTGAAAGCCGCAATAATAGCCAGCAATTCCTTGTCTCCCACGTTGTAATTCTTCTCTGCTGAGGTTAGTCGCGGGAAAGAAAGCACAAGGATGTAGCAGACTCTTCTCTCCAGTTCTTTGGGAGAGAATAGCCCCCAAAACATTATCAGAAGCGTCCACCTCCACTATGAAAGAAAGTGTTGGATCTGGGTGTATCAACAGCGGTGCTGAGGGGAAACAGATCTTAAGCCGATCAAAAGCTTCTTGAGCCTGTGATGACCACATAAAGGGTTTTTCCTTCTTTGTCAAGGAAGTAATGGGACGGACAATATCAGAAAAATTTCAAATAAAGCGTCTGTAGAAATTAGCAAAACCAATAAAACGTTGGACCTCCTTAACGGTCTTGGGTACCGTCCAGTCAAGGATAGCCTGAATCTTACCAGATTCCATGTTCAGCCCCTGGGGAAAGATGATATAACCTAAGAATTGTATCTCAGAATGATGGAACTCGCATTTCTCCGGCTTAATATACAGATGGTTCTCTTTCAGACTTCTTAAAACAGTTTTGACATGTTCTTCATGTTCCTGTAGAGAGTCAGAAAAGATTAGTATATCGTCCAAATAGATCACCACAAACTGGTCCAACAAATCTCTGAAAATGTCATTAGTAAGGTGTTGAAACGTTGCAGGGGCGTTACAAAGCCCGAAGGGCATCACAAGATATTCAAAGTGTCCATACCGGCATCTGAATGCTGTCTTCCACTCATCCCCTGGACGAATACGCACCAAATTATAAGCCCCACGAAGATCCAGTTTAGAGAACACCTTAGCATGGTGGACTCTTTCCAGTAATTCGGGAATCAGAGGCAAAGGGTTACAGTTTTGTATGGTTACCTTATTGAGTTCCCGAGAGTGAACACAGGGTCTCAGGTTCCCATCCTTCTTTTTTACAAAAAATATAGGTGCCCCTGCAGGTGAGGAAGAAGGATGTATGAAGCCTTTGGTCAGATTTTCATCAATATACTCATTTAAGGCTTGAAGCTCAGGTACCGCCAAAGGGTATACGTTACCAAAAGGAATAGCTGCCCCAGGAAGCAGGTCAATGGAACAGTCATAATGCCTGTGTGGAGGAAGCTGATCTGCATTCTTCTTGTCACAGATGTCAGAGAACTCTTTATATGCTGAAGGTAAAGTAAATACCTGTACATGTGGTTCCGTAGCCGTGGACTCAGGGACAGCTTCTGTTAATGCTGAGTTGCTCCTTGTTGGACAGATAATCTCCTTTGTCTCCCAGTTGATAATTGGGTTCTGAGAACGCAACCAAGGAGTGCCTAAAATCACAGGAAAATGAGGAGAAGAAATTAGCAAGAAATAAAGTTACTCCTGATGATTAGGCTCCAACAAAATTTCGAGGGTTATGGTCTCCTGATCCACAGGACCAGAGATTAAAGGGGACCCATCCACTGTTTCCATGGTAATTGGAGAGGCTCTTTGCTGAATTTCAATACCATGTTCCTTGGCCAATGCGATATCCATAAAATTGCCACCTGCACCAGAGTCAATCATAGCTGCACTGGAAATCCACTGTCCTGAACACAGGATCTTAATAGGGAGAGAACAGTGAGAGTTCTTTTCCTTAAGCTCCTTGGGGGGTGAAGTCATAGAAAGTGAATGGAATAAGCCGGATTACTCACTAGTAGTGTTGAGCGATACCTTCCGATATCGGAAAGTATCGGTATCGGTTGGGATCGGCCGATATTCAAAAAATATCGGATATCGCCGATACCGATACCCGATCCCAATGCAAGTCAATGGGACCAAAATATCGGAATTAAAATAAACCCTTTCTTTCCTTGTAGGTTCATTCTACATCAAGGAAAACAACTAAGAATAATGTAGGATGTATTGTGGGAGGTGGCGGAGACATTAAAGGCAATGAGGTTTAGCCCAATCAAATAGAATAGCATGTTTTTTTTTTTTTTAAAGACGTTCGGAGTGAAAAAGATATTGAGTATGTAAATTTTTTTTTATTTTGTCAGATATTGATGTTTCACTATTCCACGCCCTTCCCCTTCTTTTTTTTCTTTTTTTTTTTACTTTTCCCACACTTTCATCTTCATCATCATCAGCATCTTTGACATCAACTTCTTCTTCACCTTATTCATCTTCTTCTTCATCTTCTACCTATTTTTTTTTTTATTACATTCTTCATATTCATTTTATTCAACTATTATTATTCTTCCTATTCTACATATTCTTTTTATTCCACTGTTATTATTCTTCCTATTCTACTTCTTCATCATATTCTCATTTGTGACAGGCATTCCCGTAATTGTTATCTATAAAAGTTGGAAGATTACACCTTCCGTTCTGCCAGTCACAAAAGTTACATTTGTCCGCGTTCAGTTTGGCCTGCAGCATCAGGCTTTATCCAGGGGCACCACGAGGAGGAACGGACTCACCCCCATACACTGCTTAGTCTTCTTCTGCATATAATTTAGATAATATCTTTTGCTCTGATATTAAGTCTTATGCTTAATGTTCTTCTGCTCTTTGTTCTGCAGCCTCTTGTTCTTCTGCTTCTCGGTCTTCCATGTCGTCGTCTCCAGGGTCGTCGTCTCCAGTGTCGTCATCTCCGCCGTCGTCGTCTCAGCCGTCGTCGTCTCCGCCGTCGTCGTCTCCGCCGTCGTCATCGGGGTGGTCTTCCGGGTCGTCGTCATCGGGGTGGTCTTCCGGGTCGTCGTCATCGGGGTGGTCTTCCGGGTCGTCGACTTTAGGGTCTTAAACTTGGAAATGTAGCAGAAGGTACAAGAAGGCTGAGAAAATGCCAAGAACCAGCTGATGGAACTGGAACTCGGATGGCTACCCGAAGGTTCAAGAGCCTATGGAACTACCGAGGACCAGCTGACGTTACTGGAACCCGGTTACTAAGCAGGAGGTACCCGTGCTAAAAAAGCACTACCAAGGACCGCCTGGCATTGGCGGAACTCGGATACCCAGAAGGAGGCACCTAAGCCAAAGGCTCTGCCCGGAACCAGCTGACGTTACTGGAACCAGGATGGGGAGCAGAAGGTACAAGAGCAAAAGACACTGCCGAGAACCAGCTGACGGTACTGGAACCCGGATGGGTAGCCGAAGGTCCAAGAGCCAATGGAACTACCGAGGACCAGCTGACGTTACTGGAACCCGGTTACTAAGCAGGAGGTACCCGTGCCTGAAAGCACTACCAAGGACCACCTGACGTTGGTGGAACTTGGATACCCAGAAGGAGGCACCTAAGCCAAAGGCTCTGCCCGGAACCAGCTGACGGTACTGGAACCAGGATGGGGAGCAGAAGGTACAAGAGCAAAAGACACTGCCGAGAACCAGCTGACGGTGCTGGAACCAGGTGGTGGACCCGAAGGCCCACAGGAGAGGAGAGAACAGCTAGGCCGCGAGGCAGCCGCAGTTACCGAACCCCAACAGTCCTACAGGGGGAGCTGGGCCTACTGCCACTATAGAACCAGCCTTGACTACCAGTTCACGCAGCCCACATAGGAAGCTCCTAAACTGGAGGCACCCTGGAGTTGGCTAACCCGACCGCACCACGACGGGGCAAGCATAGGCGTCTCAGTGAGCTTGACACAACCCGGAAACAGCTGACGGTGCTGAAACCAGGCTTGGCACGAGGGAGTACCTGTGTCAAAAACACTGCCGAGAACCAGCTGGCGTTGCTGGAACCCAGATGTGTTGCCCCAGTGTGCAAGAGCCAATGGCACGACCGAGGACCAGCTGGCGGTGCTGGAACCCGGTTACTAAGCTGTAGGTGCCCGCGCTTAAAAGCACTACCAAGGACCGCCTGACGTTGGCGGAACTCGGATACCCAGGAGGAGGCACCTAAGCCAAAGGCTCGGCCCGGAACCAGCTGACGGTGCTGGAACCAGGTGGTGGACCCGAAGGCCCACAGGAGAGGAGAGAACAGCTAGGCCGCGAGGCAGCCGCAGTTACCGAACCCCAACAGTCCTACAGGGGGAGCTGGGCCTACTGGCACTACAGAACCAGCCTTGACTACCAGTTCACGCAGCCCACATAGGAAGCTCCTAAACTGGAGGCACCCTGGAGTTGGCTAACCCGACTGCACCACGACGGGGCAAGCATAGGCGTCTCAGTGAGCTTGACACAACCCGGAAACAGCTGACGGTGCTGAAACCAGGCTTGGCACGAGGGAGTACCTGTGTCAAAATCACTGCCGAGAACCAGCTGGCGTTGCTGGAACCCAGATGCGTTGCCCCAGTGTGCAAGAGCCAATGGCACGACCGAGGACCAGCTGGCGGTGCTGGAACCCGGTTACTAAGCTGTAGGTGCCCGCGCTTAAAAGCACTACCAAGGACCGCCAGACGTTGGCGGAACTCAGATACCCAGGAGGAGGCACCTAAGCCAAAGGCTCGGCCCGGAACCAGCTGACGGTGCTGGAACCAGGTGGTGGACCCGAAGGCCCACAGGAGAGGAGAGAACAGCTAGGCCGCGAGGCAGCCGCAGTTACCGAACCCCAACAGTCCTACAGGGGGAGCTGGGCCTACTGGCACTACAGAACCAGCCTTGACTACCAGTTCACGCAGCCCACATAGGAAGCTCCTAAACTGGAGGCACCCTGGAGTTGGCTAACCCGACCGCACCACGACGGGGCAAGCATAGGCGTCTCAGTGAGCTTGACACAACCCGGAACCAGCTGACGGTGCTGAAACCAGGCTTGGCACGAGGGAGTACCTGTGTCAAAAACACTGCCGAGAACCAGCTGGCGTTGCTGGAACCCAGATGCGTTGCCCCAGTGTGCAAGAGCCAATGGCACGACCGAGGACCAGCTGGCGGTGCTGGAACCCGGTTACTAAGCTGTAGGTGCCCGCGCTTAAAAGCACTACCAAGGACCGCCTGACGTTGGCGGAACTCGGATACCCAGGAGGAGGCACCTAAGCCAAAGGCTCAGCCCGGAACCAGCTGACGCTGCTGGAACCAGGTGGTGGACCCGAAGGCCCACAGGAGAGGAGAGAACAGCTAGGCCGCGAGGCAGCCGCAGTTACCGAACCCCAACAGTCCTACAGGGGGAGCTGGGCCTACTGGCACTACAGAACCAGCCTTGACTACCAGTTCACGCAGCCCACATAGGAAGCTCCTAAACTGGAGGCACCCTGGAGTTGGCTAACCCGACCGCACCACGACGGGGCAAGCATAGGCGTCTCAGTGAGCTTGACACAACCCGGAAACAGCTGACGGTGCTGAAACCAGGCTTGGCACGAGGGAGTACCTGTGTCAAAAACACTGCCGAGAACCAGCTGGCGTTGCTGGAACCCAGATGCGTTGCCCCAGTGTGCAAGAGCCAATGGCACGACCGAGGACCAGCTGGCGGTGCTGGAACCCGGTTACTAAGCTGTAGGTGCCCGCGCTTAAAAGCACTGCCAAGGACCGCCTGACGTTGGCGGAACTCGGATACCCAGGAGGAGGCACCTAAGCCAAAGGCTCGGCCCGGAACCAGCTGACGGTGCTGGAACCAGGTGGTGGACCCCAAGGCCCACAGGAGAGGAGAGAACAGCTAGGCCGCGAGGCAGCCGCAGTTACCGAACCCCAACAGTCCTACAGGGGGAGCTGGGCCTACTGGCACTACAGAACCAGCCTTGACTACCAGTTCACGCAGCCCACATAGGAAGCTCCTAAACTGGAGGCACCCTGGAGTTGGCTAACCCGACCGCACCACGACGGGGCAAGCATAGGCGTCTCAGTGAGCTTGACACAACCCGGAAACAGCTGACGGTGCTGAAACCAGGCTTGGCACGAGGGAGTACCTGTGTCAAAAACACTGCCGAGAATTCCTTGTCTCCCACGTTGTAATTCTTCTCTGCTGAGGTTAGTCGCGGGAAAGAAAGCACAAGGATGTAGCAGACTCTTCTCTCCAGTTCTTTGGGAGAGAATAGCCCCCAAAACATTATCAGAAGCGTCCACCTCCACTATGAAAGAAAGTGTTGGATCTGGGTGTATCAACAGCGGTGCTGAGGGGAAACAGATCTTAAGCCGATCAAAAGCTTCTTGAGCCTGTGATGACCACATAAAGGGTTTTTCCTTCTTTGTCAAGGAAGTAATGGGACGGACAATATCAGAAAAATTTCAAATAAAGCGTCTGTAGAAATTAGCAAAACCAATAAAACGTTGGACCTCCTTAACGGTCTTGGGTACCGTCCAGTCAAGGATAGCCTGAATCTTACCAGATTCCATGTTCAGCCCCTGGGGAAAGATGATATAACCTAAGAATTGTATCTCAGAATGATGGAACTCGCATTTCTCCGGCTTAATATACAGATGGTTCTCTTTCAGACTTCTTAAAACAGTTTTGACATGTTCTTCATGTTCCTGTAGAGAGTCAGAAAAGATTAGTATATCGTCCAAATAGATCACCACAAACTGGTCCAACAAATCTCTGAAAATGTCATTAGTAAGGTGTTGAAACGTTGCAGGGGCGTTACAAAGCCCGAAGGGCATCACAAGATATTCAAAGTGTCCATACCGGCATCTGAATGCTGTCTTCCACTCATCCCCTGGACGAATACGCACCAAATTATAAGCCCCACGAAGATCCAGTTTAGAGAACACCTTAGCATGGTGGACTCTTTCCAGTAATTCGGGAATCAGAGGCAAAGGGTTACAGTTTTGTATGGTTACCTTATTGAGTTCCCGAGAGTGAACACAGGGTCTCAGGTTCCCATCCTTCTTTTTTACAAAAAATATAGGTGCCCCTGCAGGTGAGGAAGAAGGATGTATGAAGCCTTTGGTCAGATTTTCATCAATATACTCATTTAAGGCTTGAAGCTCAGGTACCGCCAAAGGGTATACGTTACCAAAAGGAATAGCTGCCCCAGGAAGCAGGTCAATGGAACAGTCATAATGCCTGTGTGGAGGAAGCTGATCTGCATTCTTCTTGTCACAGATGTCAGAGAACTCTTTATATGCTGAAGGTAAAGTAAATACCTGTACATGTGGTTCCGTAGCCGTGGACTCAGGGACAGCTTCTGTTAATGCTGAGTTGCTCCTTGTTGGACAGATAATCTCCTTTGTCTCCCAGTTGATAATTGGGTTCTGAGAACGCAACCAAGGAGTGCCTAAAATCACAGGAAAATGAGGAGAAGAAATTAGCAAGAAATAAAGTTACTCCTGATGATTAGGCTCCAACAAAATTTCGAGGGTTATGGTCTCCTGATCCACAGGACCAGAGATTAAAGGGGACCCATCCACTGTTTCCATGGTAATTGGAGAGGCTCTTTGCTGAATTTCAATACCATGTTCCTTGGCCAATGCGATATCCATAAAATTGCCACCTGCACCAGAGTCAATCATAGCTGCACTGGAAATCCACTGTCCTGAACACAGGATCTTAATAGGGAGAGAACAGTGAGAGTTCTTTTCCTTAAGCTCCTTGGGGGGTGAAGTCATAGAAAGTGAATGGAATAAGCCGGATTACTCACTAGTAGTGTTGAGCGATACCTTCCGATATCGGAAAGTATCGGTATCGGTTGGGATCGGCCGATATTCAAAAAATATCGGATATCGCCGATACCGATACCCGATCCCAATGCAAGTCAATGGGACCAAAATATCGGAATTAAAATAAACCCTTTCTTTCCTTGTAGGTTCATTCTACATCAAGGAAAACAACTAAGAATAATGTAGGATGTATTGTGGGAGGTGGCGGAGACATTAAAGGCAATGAGGTTTAGCCCAATCAAATAGAATAGCATGTTTTTTTTTTTTTTAAAGACGTTCGGAGTGAAAAAGATATTGAGTATGTAAATTTTTTTTTATTTTGTCAGATATTGATGTTTCACTATTCCACGCCCTTCCCCTTCTTTTTTTTCTTTTTTTTTTTACTTTTCCCACACTTTCATCTTCATCATCATCAGCATCTTTGACATCAACTTCTTCTTCACCTTATTCATCTTCTTCTTCATCTTCTACCTATTTTTTTTTTTATTACATTCTTCATATTCATTTTATTCAACTATTATTATTCTTCCTATTCTACATATTCTTTTTATTCCACTGTTATTATTCTTCCTATTCTACTTCTTCATCATATTCTCATTTGTGACAGGCATTCCCGTAATTGTTATCTATAAAAGTTGGAAGATTACACCTTCCGTTCTGCCAGTCACAAAAGTTACATTTGTCCGCGTTCAGTTTGGCCTGCAGCATCAGGCTTTATCCAGGGGCACCACGAGGAGGAACGGACTCACCCCCATACACTGCTTAGTCTTCTTCTGCATATAATTTAGATAATATCTTTTGCTCTGATATTAAGTCTTATGCTTAATGTTCTTCTGCTCTTTGTTCTGCAGCCTCTTGTTCTTCTGCTTCTCGGTCTTCCATGTCGTCGTCTCCAGGGTCGTCGTCTCCAGTGTCGTCATCTCCGCCGTCGTCGTCTCAGCCGTCGTCGTCTCCGCCGTCGTCGTCTCCGCCGTCGTCATCGGGGTGGTCTTCCGGGTCGTCGTCATCGGGGTGGTCTTCCGGGTCGTCGTCATCGGGGTGGTCTTCCGGGTCGTCGACTTTAGGGTCTTAAACTTGGAAATGTAGCAGAAGGTACAAGAAGGCTGAGAAAATGCCAAGAACCAGCTGATGGAACTGGAACTCGGATGGCTACCCGAAGGTTCAAGAGCCTATGGAACTACCGAGGACCAGCTGACGTTACTGGAACCCGGTTACTAAGCAGGAGGTACCCGTGCTAAAAAAGCACTACCAAGGACCGCCTGGCATTGGCGGAACTCGGATACCCAGAAGGAGGCACCTAAGCCAAAGGCTCTGCCCGGAACCAGCTGACGTTACTGGAACCAGGATGGGGAGCAGAAGGTACAAGAGCAAAAGACACTGCCGAGAACCAGCTGACGGTACTGGAACCCGGATGGGTAGCCGAAGGTCCAAGAGCCAATGGAACTACCGAGGACCAGCTGACGTTACTGGAACCCGGTTACTAAGCAGGAGGTACCCGTGCCTGAAAGCACTACCAAGGACCACCTGACGTTGGTGGAACTTGGATACCCAGAAGGAGGCACCTAAGCCAAAGGCTCTGCCCGGAACCAGCTGACGGTACTGGAACCAGGATGGGGAGCAGAAGGTACAAGAGCAAAAGACACTGCCGAGAACCAGCTGACGGTGCTGGAACCAGGTGGTGGACCCGAAGGCCCACAGGAGAGGAGAGAACAGCTAGGCCGCGAGGCAGCCGCAGTTACCGAACCCCAACAGTCCTACAGGGGGAGCTGGGCCTACTGCCACTATAGAACCAGCCTTGACTACCAGTTCACGCAGCCCACATAGGAAGCTCCTAAACTGGAGGCACCCTGGAGTTGGCTAACCCGACCGCACCACGACGGGGCAAGCATAGGCGTCTCAGTGAGCTTGACACAACCCGGAAACAGCTGACGGTGCTGAAACCAGGCTTGGCACGAGGGAGTACCTGTGTCAAAAACACTGCCGAGAACCAGCTGGCGTTGCTGGAACCCAGATGTGTTGCCCCAGTGTGCAAGAGCCAATGGCACGACCGAGGACCAGCTGGCGGTGCTGGAACCCGGTTACTAAGCTGTAGGTGCCCGCGCTTAAAAGCACTACCAAGGACCGCCTGACGTTGGTGGAACTCGGATACCCAGGAGGAGGCACCTAAGCCAAAGGCTCGGCCCGGAACCAGCTGACGGTGCTGGAACCAGGTGGTGGACCCGAAGGCCCACAGGAGAGGAGAGAACAGCTAGGCCGCGAGGCAGCCGCAGTTACCGAACCCCAACAGTCCTACAGGGGGAGCTGGGCCTACTGGCACTACAGAACCAGCCTTGACTACCAGTTCACGCAGCCCACATAGGAAGCTCCTAAACTGGAGGCACCCTGGAGTTGGCTAACCCGACTGCACCACGACGGGGCAAGCATAGGCGTCTCAGTGAGCTTGACACAACCCGGAAACAGCTGACGGTGCTGAAACCAGGCTTGGCACGAGGGAGTACCTGTGTCAAAATCACTGCCGAGAACCAGCTGGCGTTGCTGGAACCCAGATGCGTTGCCCCAGTGTGCAAGAGCCAATGGCACGACCGAGGACCAGCTGGCGGTGCTGGAACCCGGTTACTAAGCTGTAGGTGCCCGCGCTTAAAAGCACTACCAAGGACCGCCAGACGTTGGCGGAACTCAGATACCCAGGAGGAGGCACCTAAGCCAAAGGCTCGGCCCGGAACCAGCTGACGGTGCTGGAACCAGGTGGTGGACCCGAAGGCCCACAGGAGAGGAGAGAACAGCTAGGCCGCGAGGCAGCCGCAGTTACCGAACCCCAACAGTCCTACAGGGGGAGCTGGGCCTACTGGCACTACAGAACCAGCCTTGACTACCAGTTCACGCAGCCCACATAGGAAGCTCCTAAACTGGAGGCACCCTGGAGTTGGCTAACCCGACCGCACCACGACGGGGCAAGCATAGGCGTCTCAGTGAGCTTGACACAACCCGGAACCAGCTGACGGTGCTGAAACCAGGCTTGGCACGAGGGAGTACCTGTGTCAAAAACACTGCCGAGAACCAGCTGGCGTTGCTGGAACCCAGATGCGTTGCCCCAGTGTGCAAGAGCCAATGGCACGACCGAGGACCAGCTGGCGGTGCTGGAACCCGGTTACTAAGCTGTAGGTGCCCGCGCTTAAAAGCACTACCAAGGACCGCCTGACGTTGGCGGAACTCGGATACCCAGGAGGAGGCACCTAAGCCAAAGGCTCAGCCCGGAACCAGCTGACGCTGCTGGAACCAGGTGGTGGACCCGAAGGCCCACAGGAGAGGAGAGAACAGCTAGGCCGCGAGGCAGCCGCAGTTACCGAACCCCAACAGTCCTACAGGGGGAGCTGGGCCTACTGGCACTACAGAACCAGCCTTGACTACCAGTTCACGCAGCCCACATAGGAAGCTCCTAAACTGGAGGCACCCTGGAGTTGGCTAACCCGACCGCACCACGACGGGGCAAGCATAGGCGTCTCAGTGAGCTTGACACAACCCGGAAACAGCTGACGGTGCTGAAACCAGGCTTGGCACGAGGGAGTACCTGTGTCAAAAACACTGCCGAGAACCAGCTGGCGTTGCTGGAACCCAGATGCGTTGCCCCAGTGTGCAAGAGCCAATGGCACGACCGAGGACGAGCTGGCGGTGCTGGAACCCGGTTACTAAGCTGTAGGTGCCCGCGCTTAAAAGCACTGCCAAGGACCGCCTGACGTTGGCGGAACTCGGATACCCAGGAGGAGGCACCTAAGCCAAAGGCTCGGCCCGGAACCAGCTGACGGTGCTGGAACCAGGTGGTGGACCCCAAGGCCCACAGGAGAGGAGAGAACAGCTAGGCCGCGAGGCAGCCGCAGTTACCGAACCCCAACAGTCCTACAGGGGGAGCTGGGCCTACTGGCACTACAGAACCAGCCTTGACTACCAGTTCACGCAGCCCACATAGGAAGCTCCTAAACTGGAGGCACCCTGGAGTTGGCTAACCCGACCGCACCACGACGGGGCAAGCATAGGCGTCTCAGTGAGCTTGACACAACCCGGAAACAGCTGACGGTGCTGAAACCAGGCTTGGCACGAGGGAGTACCTGTGTCAAAAACACTGCCGAGAACCAGCTGGCGTTGCTGGAACCCAGATGCGTTGCCCCAGTGTGCAAGAGCCAATGGCACGACCGAGGACCAGCTGGCGGTGCTGGAACCCGGTTACTAAGCTGTAGGTGCCCGCGCTTAAAAGCACTACCAAGGACCGCCTGACGTTGGCGGAACTCGGATACCCAGGAGGAGGCACCTAAGCCAAAGGCTCGGCCCGGAACCAGCTGACGGTGCTGGAACCAGGTGGTGGACCCCAAGGCCCACAGGAGAGGAGAGAACAGCTAGGCCGCGAGGCAGCCGCAGTTACCGAACCCCAACAGTCCTACAGGGGGAGCTGGGCCTACTGGCACTACAGAATCAGCCTTGACTACCAGTTCACGCAGCCCACATAGGAAGCTCCTAAACTGGAGGCACCCTGGAGTTGGCTAACCCGACCGCACCACGACGGGGCAAGCATAGGCGTCTCAGTGAGCTTGACACAACCCGGAACCAGCTGACGGTGCTGAAACCAGGCTTGGCACGAGGGAGTACCTGTGTCAAAAACACTGCCGAGAACCAGCTGGCGTTGCTGGAACCCAGATGCGTTGCCCCAGTGTGCAAGAGCCAATGGCACGACCGAGGACCAGCTGGTGGTGCTGGAACCCGGTTACTAAGCTGTAGGTGCCCGCGCTTAAAAGCACTACCAAGGACCGCCTGACGTTGGCGGAACTCGGATACCCAGGAGGAGGCACCTAAGCCAAAGGCTCGGCCCGGAACCAGCTGACGGTGCTGGAACCAGGTGGTGGACCCCAAGGCCCACAGGAGAGGAGAGAACAGCTAGGCCGCGAGGCAGCCGCAGTTACCGAACCCCAACAGTCCTACAGGGGGAGCTGGGCCTACTGGCACTACAGAACCAGCCTTGACTACCAGTTCACGCAGCCCACATAGGAAGCTCCTAAACTGGAGGCACCCTGGAGTTGGCTAACCCGACCGCACCACGACGGGGCAAGCATAGGCGTCTCAGTGAGCTTGACACAACCCGGAAACAGCTGACGGTGCTGAAACCAGGCTTGGCACGAGGGAGTACCTGTGTCAAAAACACTGCCGAGAACCAGCTGGCGTTGCTGGAACCCAGATGCGTTGCCCCAGTGTGCAAGAGCCAATGGCACGACCGAGGACCAGCTGGTGGTGCTGGAACCCGGTTACTAAGCTGTAGGTGCCCGCGCTTAAAAGCACTACCAAGGACCGCCTGACGTTGGCGGAACTCGGATACCCAGGAGGAGGCACCTAAGCCAAAGGCTCGGCCCGGAACCAGCTGACTGTGCTGGAACCAGGTGGTGGACCCCAAGGCCCACAGGAGAGGAGAGAACAGCTAGGCCGCGAGGCAGCCGCAGTTACCGAACCCCAACAGTCCTACAGGGGGAGCTGGGCCTACTGGCACTACAGAACCAGCCTTGACTACCAGTTCACGCAGCCCACATAGGAAGCTCCTAAACTGGAGGCACCCTGGAGTTGGCTAACCCGACCGCACCACGACGGGGCAAGCATAGGCGTCTCAGTGAGCTTGACACAACCCGGAAACAGCTGACGGTGCTGAAACCAGGCTTGGCACGAGGGAGTACCTGTGTCAAAAACACTGCCGAGAACCAGCTGGCGTTGCTGGAACCCAGATGCGTTGCCTATTAAAGATTGTCTTCCTAGAGCCCCAACTAGCGGTGTTGGAGCTAAGGGTAAGCAGGGGGAGCAGAGTGTAGGCCGAAGCCTGCACTGGAGGCAGCTTTGTGTCTGCGTTGCGTTTGCAGGACACTTTGCCGGCTACACAGTGGGGGAACAGCTGGCGTTGCTGAACCCCACTAACACAATGGCGTGTGTTTTTCTCTGTGCAGCTTGCACTTGCGGTCAAAAACTAGCGATGTTAGAGGCCGTGTTGAAGCAGGAGGAGGAGGAGAGGAGCAGAGTGTAGGCCGAAGCCTATTTGAACCAATTTCAAAAGAAACCTTTAACCCCCCCTCAGGTGTTACAAAGTACAAGAGACACACCTTGTGCAGTATTAATGCTGCACAAGTGAAAGGTTGCTCTATTAATTTGTCTACTTGCACACGCTGAATGAAAGACGTACACAATTTAGCCCATTCTACAGTCAAACTGTAGTGGATGCGTGACTTGGCTTTTTAAGGAGACGCAGCACAGGTGTCCCAAATAACGCCTTGGTGCTTGGCGCAGCTTCCTGAGCGTTGTTATTTGCTGTACAGGAGTCTGCGCTCTTGTGTTATCCCTTGGCAATGCCCTGTTAGAGCTGCCCGTCTTATGACCTCATTTCATGTTGGCCGGTGCGGTTAACGATGGCCATAAATCCCAGACCCACAGTGCCTTTTCATAAAGTCACACTGCGGTGCTGGGATTCGTGGCCTTGAGAAGTAAATATTTTGGCCGCTCACACACGTCCTTACACCTGCTTCAGACTGGGCGGCCTCTGCTGATCCCTTCTCGCATGCCGCGGCCATGAGGCTGCACAGTCTGAAGAAGGCGGAAGGAGATGAGTTAAGATAGGTGAAGATATGCACTGCTCGTGCCCATCAATCACACCCTCGCAGTCAAAATAAGACAACGAGTAGCATTGTTTCAGGCAGGGCGGACGCACAGGCGCAACAAGCCAACCAATGATGTCAGAAGACGGGAAGCGCTACCAAGGGGGGTGCTGCGTATCATTAGAAAGGAAAGTCACACCTCAGGGACAGTGGAATGGTCTCAATGAGACACATTTTGTACGTTTTGAGTTCCACGTGGGCAAGGACAAAAAGTCAGCCACCTTGTACAAATGCAGCAGTACTGCTGTACAAGGTGGCTGTTATACATAGAAACACCTGGGGGTGGGGGGCAGGCTCCCTTCAATTTCAGTTCATGTGCCTGCGTGGCGTTTGCAGGACACGTTGCCAGCTACACAGCAGGGGAACAGCTGGCGGTGCTGAACCCCACTAACACATTGGCTGGTGTTTTTCTCTGTGCAGCTAGCATGTCCGGGCAGAAACTGGCGTTGTTTGAGCCCAGGGTCAGCAGGAGGAGGAGAGGAGCAAAGTGTAGGCCGAAGCCTGCACTGGTGGCAGCTTTTGGTCAGTTGTGCCAGCGTGGCTTGTGCTGGACACGATGCCGACTACACAGCAGGGGAACAGCTGGCGGTGCTGAACCCCACTAACACATTGGCTGGTGTTTTTCTCTGTGCAGCTAGCATGTCCGGGCAGAAACTGGCGTTGTTTGAGCCCAGGGTCAGCAGGAGGAGGAGAGGAGCAAAGTGTAGGCCGAAGCCTGCACTGGTGGCAGCTTTTGTTCTGTTGTGCCAGCGTGGCTTGTGCTGGACATGTTGCCGACTACACAGCAGGGGAACAGCTGGCATTGCTGAACCCCACTAACACATTGGCTGGTGTTTTTCTCTGTGAAGCTAGCATGTCCGGGCAGAAACTGGCGTTGTTTGAGCCCAGGGTCAGCAGGAGGAGGAGAGGAGCAAAGTGTAGGCCGAAGCCTGCACTGGTGGCAGCTTTTGTTCTGTTGTGCCAGCGTGGCTTGTGCTGGACACGTTGCCGACTACACAGCAGGGGAACAGCTGGAGTTGCTGAACCCCACTAACACTATGACTGGTGTTTTTCTCTGTGCAGCTAGCAGTTCCGGGCAAAAACTAGCGGTGTTTGAGCCCAGGGTCAGCAGGAGGAGGAGAGGAGCAGAGTGTAGGCCGAAGCCTAGTTGAACCAATTTCAAAGGTTACCTTTAACCCCCCCCTCAGGTGTTGCAAGGTACAAGAGCCACACCTTGAACAGCATTAATGATGCACAAGTCAAAGGTTGCTCTATTTAATTTTGCTCCTTGCACACGCTGAATTAATCACGTACACTATTTAGCCCATTATACTGTCAAACAGTAGTGGAGGCGTGACTACTAGTCTTTTTAAGGAGACGCAGCACAGGTGTACAAATTTACACCTAGGTGCTGGGCGCAGATTCCTTACCGTTGTTATTTGCAGTACAGGAAACTGCGCTCTTGTGTTATCCCTTGGCAATACCCTGTTAGTGCAGGCCGTCTCATGACCTCATTTCATGTTGGCCGGTGCGGTTAACGATGGCCATAAATCCCAGACCCACAGTGGCTTTTCCTAAAGTCACACTGCGGTGCTGGGATTCGTGGCCTTGTGCAGTAAATATGTTCGCCGCTCACACATGTCCTTACACCTGCTTCAGACTGGGCGGCCTCAGCTGATCCCTTATCGCATGCCGCGGCCATGAGGCCGCAGAGTCAGAAGAAGGCGGAAGGAGGGGAGTGAAGACAGGGGAACATATGCACTGCTCGTGCCCATCAATCACACCCTCGCAGTCAAAATATATGAGACAATGGGGGGCGTTGTGTCGGGCAGGGGGGACGCACAGGCACAGCCAGCCAACCAATGATGTCAGGAGACGGGCAGCGCTAACAATGGGGGTGCTGCGTGTCATTAAAAAGGAAAGTCACACCTCAGGGACATTGTAATGGTCTGTAATGAGACACATTTTGTACTTGTTGAGTTCCACGTGTGCAAGGAGAAAAAGTCAGCCACCTTGTACAAATGCAGCAGTACTGCTGTACAAGGTGGCTGTTATACATAGAAACACCTGGGGGGGTGGGGGGCAGGCTCCCTTCAATTTCAGTTCATGTGCCTGCGTGGCGTTTGCAGGACACGTTGTCAGCTACACAGCAGGGGAACAGCTGGCGGTGCTGAACCCCACTAACACATTGGCTGGTGTTTTTCTCTGTGCAGCTAGCATGTCCGGGCAGAAACTGGCATTGTTTGAGCCCAGGGTCAGCAGGAGGAGGAGAGGAGCAAAGTGTAGGCCGAAGCCTGCACTGGTGGCAGCTTTTGGTCAGTTGTGCCAGCGTGGCTTGTGCTGGACACGATGCCGACTACACAGCAGGGGAACAGCTGGCGGTGCTGAACCCCACTAACACATTGGCTGGTGTTTTTCTCTGTGCAGCTAGCATGTCCGGGCAGAAACTGGCGGTGTTTGAGCCCGGGGTCAGCAGGAGGAGGAGAGGAGCAGAGTGTAGGCCGAAGCCTGCACTGGTGGCAGCTTTTGGTCGGTTGTGCCAGCGTGGCTTGTGCTGGACACGATGCCAACTACACAGCAGGGGAACAGCTGGCGGTGCTGAACCCCACGAACACATTGACTGGTGTTTTTCTCTGTGCAGCTAGCAGTTCCGGGCAAAAACTAGCGGTGTTTGAGCCCAGGGTCAGCAGGAGAGGAGCAGAGTGTAGGCCGAAGCCTAGTTGAACCAATTTCAAAGGTTACCTTTAACCCCCCTCAGGTGTTGCAAGGTACAAGAGCCACACCTTGTGCAGCATTAATGCTGCACAAGTAAAAGGTTGCTCTATTTGGTTTGCTCCTTGCACACGCTGAATAAAACACGTACACTATTTAGCCCATTATACTGTCAAACAGTTGTGGAGGCGTGACTTGTCTTTTAAGGAGACGCAGCACAGGTGTCAAAATTTGCACCTAGGTACTGGGCGCAGATTCATGAGCGTTGTTATTTGCTGTACAGGAGTCTGCGCTATTGTGATCCCTTGGCCATGCGCTGTGAGCGCTTCCTGTCTTCTGACCTCATTTCATGTCGGCCGTTGCGGTTAGCGATGGACATGAATCCCAGACCCACAGTGTGTTTTCAAAAAATCACACTGCGTGGCTGGGATTCGTGGCCTTGTGCAGTAAATAGGTTTGCCGCTCACACATGTCCTTGCACCTGCTCCAGACTGGGCGGCCTCAGCTGATCCCTTATCGCCTGCCGCGGCCATGAGGACACCCAGTCTGAAGAAGGCGGAAGGAGATGAGTGAACACAGGCAAACATATGCACTGCACATGCCCATCAATCACACCCTCGCTGTTCAAAAAAATAAGACACCGAGGGGCGTTGTTTCGAGCAGGGCAGACGCACAGGCGCAGCCAGCTAAACAATGATGTCAAAAGACGGGCAGCGCTAACAAGGGTGGTGCTGCGTATCATTAGAAAGGAAAGTCACACCTCAGGGACAGTGGAATGTTCTCAATGAGACACATTTTGTACGTTTTGAGTTCCACGTGGGCAAGGACAAAAAGTCAGCCACCTTGTACAAATGCAGCAGTACTGCTGTACAAGGTGGCTGTTTTACATAGAAACACCTGGGGGTTGGGGGCAGGCTCCCTTCAATTTCAGTTCATGTGCCTGCGTGGCGTTTGCAGGTCACGTTGCCAGCTACACAGCAGGTGAACAGCTGGCGTTGCTGAACCCCACTGACACATTGACTGGTGTTTTTCTCTGTGCAGCTCGCATGTCCGGGCAAAAACTGGCGGTGTTAGAGCCCAGGGTCAGCAGGAGGAGGAGAGGAGCAGAGTGTAGGCCGAAGCCTGCACTGGTGGCAGCTTTTGGTCAGTTGTGCCAGCGTGGCTTGTGCTGGACACGATGCCGACTACACAGCAGGGGAACAGCTGGCGGTGCTGAACCCCACTAACACATTGACTGGTGTTTTTCTCTGTGCAGCTAGCACTTCCGGGCAGAAACTGGCGGTGTTTGAGCCCAGGGTCAGCAGGAGGAGGAGAGGAGCAGAGTGTAGGCCGAAGCCTGCACTGGTGGCAGCTTTTGTTCAGTTGTGCCAGCGTGGCTTGTGCTGGACACGATGCCGACTACACAGCAGGGGAACAGCTGGCGGTGCTGAACCCCACTAACACATTGACTGGTGTTTTTCTCTGTGCAGCTAGCAGTTCCGGGCAAAAACTAGCGGTGTTTGAGCCCAGGGTCAGCAGGAGAGGAGCAGATTGTAGGCCGAAGCCTAGTTGAACCAATTTCAAAGGTTACCTTTAACCCCCCTCAGGTGTTGCGAGGTACAAGAGCCACACCTTGTGCAGCATTAATGCTGCACAAGTAAAAGGTTGCTCTATTTGGTTTGCTCCTTGCACACGCTGAATAAAACACGTACACTATTTAGCCCATTATACTGTCAAACAGTTGTGGAAGCGTGACTTGTCTTTTTAAGGAGACGCAGCACAGGTGTCAAAATTTGCACCTAGGTACTGGGCGCAGATTCATGAGCGTTGTTATTTGCTGTACAGGAGTCTGCGCTATTGTGATCCCTTGGCCATGCGCTGTGAGCGCTTCCTGTCTTCTGACCTCATTTCATGTCGGCCGTTGCGGTTAGCGATGGACATGAATCCCAGACCCACAGTGTGTTTTCAAAAAATCACACTGCGTGGCTGGGATTCGTGGCCTTGTGCAGTAAATAGGTTTGCCGCTCACACATGTCCTTACACCTGCTCCAGACTGGGCGGCCTCAGCTGATCCCTTATCGCCTACCACGGCCAGGAGGCCGCACAGTCTGAAGAAGGCGGAAGGAGATGAGTTAAGACAGGCGAACATATGCACTGCTCGTGCCCATAAACCACACCCTCGCTGACAAAATAAATATGACAACGAGGGGCGTTGTTTCTAGCAGGGCGGATGCACAGGCGCAGCCAGCTAACCATGATGACAAAAGACGGGAAACGCTACCAAGGGGGGTGCTGCGTATCATTAGAAAGGAAAGTCACACCTCAGGGACAGTGGAATGGTCTCAATGAGACACATTTTGTACGTGTTGAGTTCCACGTGGGCAAGGAGAAAAAGTCAGCCACCTTGTACAAATGCAGCAGTACTGCTGTACTAGGTGGCTGTTATACATAGAAACACCTGGGGGGGTGGGGCCAGGTTCCCTTTAATTTCAGTTCATGTGCCTGCGTGGCGTTTGCAGGTCATGTTGCCGGCTACACAGCAGGGGAACAGCTGGCGTTGCTGAACCCCACTAACACATTGGCTGGTGTTTTTCTCTGTGCAGCTAGCACTTCCGGGCAAAAACTAGCGGTGTTTGAGCCCAGGGTCAGCAGGAGGAGGAGAGGAGCAGAGTGTAGGCCGAAGCCTGCACTGTTGGCAGCTTTTGTTCTGTTGTGCCAGCGTGGCTTGTGCTGGACACGTTGCCGACTACACAGCAGGGGAACAGCTGGCGGTGCTGAACCCCACTGACACATCACCTAGTGTTTTTTCTGTGTAGACAACACTTCCAGGTGGCAACTGACAGTGTTGAAACCCAGGGAATCAAAGAGGAGCAGAGTGTAGGCCGAAGCCTGCAGTGGAGCAAGTTGAAAGGGAACCTTTAACCCCCCCCCCCCCAGGCATTTGTTGCTGAAAGAGCCATCTTGTACAGCAGTAATACTGCACATGGAAAATGGTGGCTCCGAAAATTATGCTCCTTGCAAACGCTGAAGTACACACTCATATAATGTGTCCCCTCACACCGTCAAACCATCCCGGAAGTGAGACTTTCCTTTGTAATGTGACACAGCACAGCCGTCATTCCAACCCCCTTGGTGCCGGGCGCCACCTCCTCAACGTTGCTTGGTTCTGTCACGGAGCCCGCGCTGTAATGTTATCCCTTGGCCATGCACAGTTAGCGGTGCCCGTCTTCTGACATCATGTAGGTGTCAGGCTGGCAGTGCCTGTGCGTCCAAGCTGCCCGAGATCCAACCTTGCAGTGTCATCTAATGTAGTCCCACTTCGGGCCAGGGATCCATGGGCATGCGCAGTGCATATCATCGCCTCTCACTCACCTCCTTCCTGCTTCTTCAGACTGTGCGGCGTCACGGCCGTGGCATGCTATTAGGGATCAGCTGACGCCGCCTAGTCTGAAGAAGCGTGAAGAAGGGGAGTGAGAGGCTAGTATATGCACTGCGCATGGCCATGGATACCAGGCCCACTGTGGGATCACATTAGACGACACTGCGAGGAGTGATTTCGGGCAGCGTGGACGCACAGGCGCAGCCAGGATGACAACAAATGATGTCAGAGGACGGGCAGCGCAAACTGTGCATGGCCAAGGGATAACATAACAGCGCAGGGTCCATGACGGAATCAAACAACGCTAAGGAGGCAGCGCACGGTGCCAAGGGGGTAGCAATGACGGCTGTGCTGCGTCACATTACAAAGGAAAGTCCCACCTCCGGGACGGTTGGACGGTGTGAGGGGACACATTACATGAGTGTGTAGTTCAGCGTTTGCAAGGAGCATAATTTCAAGAGCGACCTTTCCCTTGTGCAGTATTAGTGCTGCACATGGTGGCTCTTTCAGTAACAAACGCCTAGGGGGGGGGGGGACAGGTCCCCTTACATTTTAGTTGTGCCAGTGTGGCGGTCGCATGACACGTTGCCGGATACACAGCTGGGGATCAGCTGACATTACTGAACCCCAATAACAGAGGAGCGACTGTTGACTGTGCACACAGCACTTCCAGGCACCAACTGGCAGTGTTAGAGCCCAGGGACAGCAGGAGGAGCAGATTGGAGGTATTGCCGCACACACAGCTGGGGATCAGCTGACGTTACTGAACCCCAATAACAGAGGAGCGACTGTTGACTGTGCACACAGCACTTCCAGGCACCGACTGGCGGTGTTAGAGCCCAGGGACAGCAGGAGGAGCAGAGGAACAGAGTGTAGGCCGAAGCCTGATTGGAGCAAGTTGAAAGGGAACCTTTAACCCCCCCCCCCAAGACGTTTGTAGCTGAAAGAGCCATCTTGTGCAGCACTAAGGATGCAAAAGGAAAAGGTTGCTCTTTTAATTATGCTCCTTGCAAACACCGAAGTAAACACTAAAAATGTGTCCCTTTATACCGTTAAACCGGTCCGGAGGTGCGAATTTCCTTCGTAATGGGACACAGCACAGCTGTCATTCCTATCCCCTTGATGCCGTGCGCTGCCTCCTCAGCGTTGTTTTAAGCTGTCACGGAGCCTGCGCTGTTCTGTTAGCCCTTGGCCATGCCCAATTAGCGCTGCCTGTCTTCTGACATAATTTGGTGTCAGGCTGTCAGTGCCTGTGCGTCCACGCTGCTCCAGATCCCACCTCGCAGTCTCGTCTAACGTAATCCCACTGCGGGCCTTGGAACCATGGGCATGCACAGTGCATAACCTCGACTCTCACTCCCCTCCTTCCCTCTTCTTCAGACTGTGCGGTGTCACGGCCGTGGCATGCTAGGGATCAGCTGACGGCGCACAGTCTAAAGAAGGCGGAGGGAAATGAGCGAGAGCCCGAGGGGAAGATATGCACTGCGCATGCCCATGGATCCCAGGCCCGCAGTGTGACTCAATCAGAAGACACTGCGAGGCGGGATCTCGGGCAGCGCGGCCGCACAGGCGCAGCCAGCCTGACACCAAATTATGTCAGAAGACAGGCAGCACAAATAGGGCATGCCCAAGGGATAACAGAACAGCGCAGGCTCCGTGACAGCTTAAAACAACGCTGAGGAGGCAGCGCATGGCACCAAGGGGGTAGGAATGACGGCTGTGCTGCGTCACATTACGAAGGAAAGTCCCAGCTCCGGGACGGTATAACGGTATCAGTGAACACATTTTATAAGTGTTAAGTTCTGCGTGTGCAAAGAGCTAAAAAAAAAGAGCTACCTTTTCCTTGTGCAGCATTACTGCTGCACAAGATGGCTCTTTCAGTAACAAACGACGGGGGGGGGGGGGGGACAGGTTCCCTTACATTTAGGTTGTTGTGCCAGCGTGGCGGTCGCAGGACACATTGCCGGCTACACAGCTGGGGATCAGCTGACGTTACTGAAACCCAATAACACTGGGTCGTATGTTTTTACTGTGCAGCCTGCACTTCTGAGCCGCAACTGGCGGTGTTGGAGCCCAGGAATAGCAGTTCAGGTGGTAGAAAGATGAACACAGCAGGAGACCTGGATGACACCCAATTACTTAATCAGGCAGAGGAGTGGCAAATTCCTGCGAGATCCAGGCCTGGTTCATTTTCAGGAAAGTAAGCCGGTCAACATTATCGGAGGATAGTCGCATGCGACGGTCTGTTAGTACACCACCTGCGGCACTAAAGACACGTTCCGATAAGACACTAGCCGCAGGGCAAGCCAGCACCTCCAATGCATACTGGCTTAGCTCTGGCCATGTATCCAGCTTAGAGACCCAAAACTTGAACGGGGAAGAGCCGTCTGGGAGTACAGTAAGAGGGCAAGCCATGTAGTCTGTCACCATCTGACGGAACCGTTGCCTCCTGCTGACTGGAGCCGCCGGTGATGGTGTAGACATTTGGGGCGGGCACACAAAAGTGTGCCAGAGTTGTGCCATACTGGGCTTGCCTTGGGCAGAGGCACTGCTTCTGCTCCCTCTTTGGGCAGAGCCTCCCCCACTGCCTCGACGCACTGAGCTGCTTTGTAAAGCACTAGCAGCACTCCTCTCAGTTGGACAGGAGAAGATGATGGAATTCACCAGTGTGTCGTGGTACTCCCGCAATTTACGCTCCCGGGTCAACGCAGGGATGAGGTTTTGGACGTTGTCCCGGTAGCGAGGATCGAGGAGGGTGAACACCCAATAATCAGGCATGTTGAGAATGTGGTCGATGCGGCGGTCGTTTCTCAGGCACTGCAGCATGAAATCCACCATGTGCTGCAGAGTGCCAACTGGCCCAGAAACGCTGTCCCCTGCTTGAGACATGATCTCTGCCCGCTCGTCATCACCCCACCCTCGCTGTACACACTGACCACTGGACAATTGTGTCGCTCTCTCCTCTGGACGGAGCTCTTCCTCCTCCATTGACTCCTCCTCATCCTCCTCACAAATTGGCCCCTGCGTACCCCTTTGTGAGGAACCACGTGGCGCTGACTCTCCAGAAGCTGATGGAAAAGGTGACTCCTCATCCTCCACCTCTTCCACCACATCATCCCTTAACCCTTGCAAAGTTTGCTGAAGCAGGCAGATAAGGGGGACAGTCATGCTGACTAGTGCATCATCTGCACTTGCCATCCGCGTGGAATAATCAAAAGGACGCAAAACCTGGCAGACGTCCTTCATAGTGGCCCACTCTGTGGTTGTGAAGTCTGATCGGCGCTGACTGCGACTTCTTTGCGCCTGATGCAGCTGGTACTCCATAACTGCTTGCTGCTGCTCACACAACCGCTCCAACATATGTAACGTGGAATTCCACCGGGTAGGTAGGTCACATATGATGCGGTGTTCCGGAAGGCGGAATCGGCACTGCAGAGCAGCAATGCGGGATCTGGCCAAGCTGGAACGCCGCAAGTGAGCACACTCTAGGCGGACCTTGTGCAGCAGGGCATCAAGATCCGGATAGTCCCTCAGAAAACTCTGCACAACCAAATTGAGCACATGTGCCAGACATGGGATGTGAGTGAGGTTGCCAAGGGCCAAAGCTGCCACCAGATTTCGGCCATTGTCACACACTACCATGCCTGGCTGGAGATTCGCTGGCAGTAACCACACATCACTCTCCTGCTTGATGGCATTCCAGAGCTCCTGCGCTGTGTGGCTCCGATGCCCCAATGAAACTAGTTTCAAGACGGCCTGCTGACGTTTGGCCACGGCTGTGCTCATGTCGGTCATAGGTAAACGTTCACGGGTCCATGTGGAGGTGGACTGTGAAGGATCCTGCAGAGAGGAATCAGAGGAACTGGTGTAAGAGGAGGAGTCGATGCGTACAGACTGGATTCCTGCAATCCTTGGAGTGGGCAGGACACGTCCTGCGCCACTCGCACGATCTGTACCTGGCTCAACAACATTAACCCAATGGGCAGTGAGGGAAACATATCGCCCCTGTCCATGCTGACTGGTCCACGCATCGGTGGTGAGGTGGACCTTGCTACTGACGGCGTTCAGTAGCGCATGTTTTATGTTTGCCTCAACATGCCTGTGCAGGGCAGGGACAGCCTGCCTGCTGAAGTAAAAGCGGCTGGGCACCTTGTACTGTGGGACTGCCAATGCCATCAAGTCACGGAAGCTGTCAGTCTCCACCAGCCTGAACGAGAGCATTTCCAGGGACAACAGTTTGGCAATGCCTGCATTCAGAGCCTGTGCTCGGGGGTGGTTGGCCGAGAATGCCTGCCTTTTCTCCCATGCCTGGACTACCGATGGCTGTAGAGTAGACTGGGAGTGTGAGGATGACTGGGAAGGTGGTGCTGTGGGTGGAATTACACTAGGTCTCTGGACAACAGTGGAGGAAGAGGCAACACGAGATGAAGAGGTGGTAGCTGCCGCTGTTGGTTGGCCTAAGTCTTCACTGTGTTTCTGTAACTCCACCGCGTGCCTGTTCCGCACATGTTTCCACATATTTGTGGTATTGAGGTTGCTGACACTTTTACCTCTTTTTACTTTCTGATGACACAGCTTGCATTTGACAAAACAAATGTCATCTGCAACTGTGTCAAAAAAGGACCAGGCACTGCAAGTCTTGGGAGCGCCCTTTTTGGCTTTGGAAAGAGACAGGCTCCTAACGGGTGCCAAAGTGGAGGCTACAGGCTCCGCAATCTTCCCCCTCCTTCTCCCTCTTTGGCCCGTAAGGGGAAGCTCTTCCTCAGAGCTGCTCCCACCACCTTCCTGTTCCTCACGCCACGATGGGTCAAGGACCTCATCATCTCCACTACCCTCTGCCACCAACTGCTCCTCCTGGGTAGTCTCGGCAGCACAGTACGCATCAGAAAGCGGCACCTGAGTTTCATCATCAGATGCGTACTGCGCTGTGGTCACCAGAGGCACTGGCCCACCTGCCTCTTCAGAGTCAGAGAGATAAAGCTTTTGGGCATCACTGCACACTGCCTCTTCTTCCATTTCTCCAATGCTGCTTGGCTGGCCCCCTGTTTCCAAGCCAAGAGATTCAGAGAACAGAAGTAGAGACGGCTCCTGTCCTGGGCTCTCTGACTGCCTGGCCAATTTGGCAGGTGGTGAAGAGACAGATGGCTGCTCTCCAGTGCTCTGTGCCTGAGAGGATGTGGCACTAACTGAAGTCGATGCCGAGGCGTTAGCTGCCATCCACCCGACAACGGCTTCAATTTGGTCTTCACGTAGCAGCGGTGCACGGCGCTCTCCGACAAAGCTGCGCATGAAGGACTGTTCCCTGCTGAAACTGAGTGACGACGAGTCACCGGCGCCCGCAGCAGGCACAGAATCACCACGTCCTCTCCCTGCTCCTCTCCCTGCTCCGCGCCCACGCCCACGTGCCTTACTCCCTGCCCTCTTCATCTTGGTTGACAGATAAAGATAAGCAGAAAAGTACTAAGGCCTTAGTGTGCTTATTCCTGAAATGCTCCTCCTAATAGGTGTAAGAAACACTAATGTTGTAAATTGTGGACTAAACTTTATTATTTTTCAAATGTGGCCTACACAAGTGTTTAGTTGTGTTTGGTGAACTTAACTTTTTTTTTGGTGCAGATCGGGCTACAGAGCTAGTTTAAATCACACGGAGACCGTGCAGACAGCCGTAAACGGCGCTGCAAGGCCAAAAAACCCTCCTCTCGGTTATCCTATATAGTGTTTTTCCACTATTTAGCTGGATACGAGTGGAAAGACACTAATAGGAATTTTTTTTTTCAAATTTTAAACTGGCTGCACTATTTGAAAAAAAGGAAATTGTTTTTCAAGGTATGAGGCAGTAACGCACCCTGAGCTGAATCCAACCGGCTATGGCTGCACACAGACTACAGGGCGAGCTGCGCTCACACAGAGACCGTGCAGACAGCCGTAAACGGCGCTGCAAGGCCAAAAAACCCTCCTCTAGGTTATCCTATATAGTGTTTTTCCACTATTTAGCTGGATACGAGTGGAAAGACACTAATAGGAATTTTTGTTTTTCAAATTTTAAACAGGCTGCACTATTTGAAAAAAAGTAAAATTTTTCTCTAGGTATGAGCCAGTAACGAACCCTGAGCTGAATCCAACCGGCTATGGCTGCACACAGACTACAGGGCGAGCTGGGCTCACACGGAGACCGTGCAGACAGCCGTAAACGGCGCTGCAAGGCCCAAAAACCCCCCTCTAGGTTATCCTATGTAGTGTTTTTCCACAATAGAGCTGGAGTCTGGTGGAAAAACACTAATAGGAAATTTGAGAAAAAATGTGCAGCAGGCTGCACTAAGAGCAAAAAAGGACAACTGTGTGAGGCAGTGTGAACCCCCCCTGAGCTGAATACAACCGGGTATATGGCTGCACACAGACTACAGAGTGACCTTCACACACACACACACACACACAGAGACCTTGCAGAACGCTGTTAAAACAGCGCTGCAAGGCAAGAGCAAGGTGAACAGTGAAGAACACACAGCGTTTTGCTAAATTAGCCTTTGGAAAGGAAAATAAAGCAATTAGCTAGCTCGACTGGCCCTCAGTTAGAACACAGCGTCCTGTCCCTAACTGAAATCACAGCAGAGTGAGCGCAAAATGGCGGCAGCGTTTTTTATAGTGCAGAGTGACATCATTTCAGCAGCCAATCCAAGCATTGCCAGTACTTACATGCCCACCATGCTAAACAGGATGTGCCCACACTTCCAATCATTCCTCATTGGCTGCTGCGTTCAGTTTGAATTCTGGGAACTTCCGATTCCTGTATCCGATACGCGGGAAGTATCGGAATTCGGTATCGGAATTCCGATACCGCAAATATCGGCCGATACCCGATACTTGCGGTATCGGAATGCTCAACACTACTCACTAGTAATGCTCTTTTAGTGAGTCCACGACAGCACCCCACTGGAGAGAGGGATCCGCCCCGCAGGAACAGGAAACCTACAGAAAAATAAAAAGGGGCGGTCCACCTCTCCTCCTCAGTTTTGATTTCAGAGTACCTGGAGGACCGCCAGTATTAGGCAAATATCATTTATTCCATTTACAAACTTATTTGCTTATGTATGATTAAAAGAATTTTACTCAATTGTATATACTATATTAATCTAGGGAGGGATGTAAGAGGGTGCTGTCGTGGACTCAATAAAAGAGCATTACCGGTGAGTAATCCGGCTTTTACTCTTTGCCACGACAGCACCCCACTGGAGATCTTTCAGAGACCATCACCTAGGGGGGGGGGACCACAGTGCTGAGGACAGTCCTGCCAAAGTCTAGGTCAGAAGTTGACGATAGGTCAAGCCTATAGTGGTTATAGAAAGTAGAAGGATTTGACCAAGTTGCCGCCTTACATATAGTTTCAATTGGGACCTCTCCCCTTTCTGCCCAGGAGGGTGCCATAGCTCTGGTAGAGTGCACTGTTATACCTTCCGGAGGGTTTTCTTTCCTCGCGGAATAAGCCAGTCTGATAGACTCTCTGATCCACTGGGATAAGGGGCTTTTTGTTACTCCATGACCCTTCTTGTGACCCTGGAAGGATATAAACAGAGCCTCACACTGTTGCCAGCTGTTGGTCCTTTCATTGTACTTTAACACTACTCTTTTAACATCTAGAGTGTGATACTTCTGTTCTTCAGGAGTGGAGGGATTACTGAAGAAAGTAAGCAAGATTATTTCTTGTGACCTATGGAATTTCTTTGCTACTTTGGGAAGGTAAGAAGGGTCTGGTTTAAGAATCAACTTATCCTGAAAAGTTAGCAGGAAAGGTGGATCTATAGAAAGAGCTTGAATGTCACTGATTCTCCTAGCTGAAGTCAGTGCTACCAAGAGGGCTGTTTTTAGTGATAGACATTTGATGGGTATTGAGTCTATTGGTTCGAATGGAGAGTCTGTTAGGGCTTGTAAAACTAAATTTAGATCCCAGGGTGGAATTCTAGGTATGTTAACTGGATTTATTCGTTCGCAGGCTGTGATAAATCGGGATACCCATCTATTTCCCGCAATGTTATAGCCATAGAGGGCTCCTAGTGCTGAAACATGAACCTTTAAAGTGTTTACAGTTAAACCTAGTTCTCTCCCTTTTTGAAGGAATTCCAGGATAGATTGTATCAGAATTTCTGATGTGTTGGGAGATGTATGGAATTGTAGGAATTTCTTCCATATCCTTGTATAACTTTTTGTGGTGGAATGTTTTCTACTTTGGAGGAGTGTGTCAATCAATCCCTCCGAGAACCCCTTAATTTTAGCATCTGCCTCTCAAATTCCAGGCTGTCAGATGGAGATTGTCCACCTGAGGGTGGAAAAACGGTCCCTGGAAGAGAAGGTTGGGTGTCGAGGGGAGGACCCAAGGGTCTGAGACCGACATGGTTTGTAGCCACGAGAACCATGGTCTCTTGGGCCAGAATGGAGCTATCAGTATAACTCTCGCTCCTTCTTCTCTGATTTTGCGTATGACCTGTGGTAGTAATATCATCGGAGGAAAGGCGTATGCCAGACCGAACTGCCAAGGGGCTTGGAGAGCGTCCAGAATGTCCGAATGATCCGCTGGAGATAAGGAGGCAAATCTCCGGACTTTCTTGTTTTTTCTTGTGGCAAAGAGATCTTTTTGAGGCCAACCCCGTAGGGATACTATGTCTTGAAAGATATGATGGTTTAGGCACGACTCCCCCTGTCTCAAGGTGTGTCGACTTAAGAAGTCTGCCTGCTGGTTGCTTTCCCCTCTTATATGAAGCGCAGTAAGGGATGTCAGGTGACTCTCTGCTAGATCCAAGATTTCTCCAGCAGAAGGCATCAGAGTCTCTGATCGAGTCACTCCTTGCCTGTTTAGATACGCCACTGTGGTGTTGTTGTCGGAAAGGATTCTGACGTCTTTTCCCCGAAGCTGTGGGAGAAAATGGTATAAGGTGTATTTTACTGCATTTAGTTCTTTAAGGTTAGATGAGTTGTAGCGTTCTTCCATGTCTCATAACCCTTGGCAAAAATCATTCCCCATATGAGCGACCCATCTGTGAGGACTGGCGTCAGTGGTTATAGTATGAGATGACGTTATTACCCATGGAACACCACTCATCAAATGGTCTGAATCTAGCCACCACGTTAAGGAAGTTAAAACCTCCTGGGACAAGGTTATTTTTGCATTTAGGCGACCAAGTAACCATCTTTCTTCTTGTAGAATCTGGTGTTGCAGTGTGTTAGGGCTAGCGGAACGCACCAAATAATAAGACTGATAGTGTACGGTGCGTTCGTAGCCCGGGGTCCACCGTGCAGAGATGGAACCTGCTGCTGAGTAATGACGGACTATATGGCGGTACTCATAAGTATACTCGCGTGGGTTAAACTTCACCCAACGTGAAGGAAGCGATCCTGTTGTGTCACAGGATCGCGGTACCGCACATAGAAGGCGAGCAAGCAGTCAGCGAACTTAACCCCAACTAGGATTGAAGTCCGATTAGACCACTTGCTGACACAACACCGCAACAGGGTGTGTTAGGCAACTCTTATAATTAGAGCACCGAAGTGCGAACTGTGCCGTGCTGGCAGGCACCACTAAGCACCCAGACGTGGGTCAGGAAGCGCACTACTGGCGCGTGGCGCCGCACTGGCGGTCACAGCAATAGACGCTGATACGTGTGTGACACGTTGAGTGATTAGTCGGGCGCTAGATAGCAGCCATACTCCATACGCGAACAGTCATACAATAGGGTAGGGGTATTTAATGAACGACTTGCACTCACAACAAACACACGTATTCAATTGTACACTAGCGCATGGCCGTGTGGTCATGCGCAGTTTATATAATTGCAGGACAGGAAGTGGCCACAGAAACTCCTGCCAAGAGGACCAATGGAATGCGCTGCAGAGCCAGAGCACATGACCCTCGATCTCCAACGGGAGATCTTGCTCTGGGCATGCTCAGTGTGCGCAAACAAGGACATAGTCCCAGCGAAGTCCGCTCGCCGCTGACCAGCACTGACTATAATGGCAGGAGCTGAAGAAGCAGCAGTAACTCTCTGTACAGAGTGAGAGCGAGCAAGACACTGGGAGCGACGTCCCTGCTGAGCAGACTCCACTGCGGCTGGAGGAGAATGGGAGACCGCAGCGGAGACGGATCGAGATTCCCCCTGTGCAGCAGAGGAAACTCGACTCCTAACACAGTGTTGTAGAATCTGGTGTTGCAGTGGTATGATATTGGGCCCATTTCACTGCAGGTATACAAGAAATAAGGGATCCCAGCAATGACATAGCTTGTCTTAGGGATATACGTGGACTATTTATTGCAGCTATGACTTTGTCTGATGAGTAGCATTTTTACCTGAGGGAGAAGACACTTTTGGGTTATGGAGTCTAGATGGAATCCCAAGAATGCTTGACGGGAAAGTGGAGTAAGTCTGGATTTGTTGGTATTGATGATCCAGCCTAGATCCTGTAGAGAGTAAATTGCGTGAGCCAAGCGGTCAGCACATTGAGTAATTGAATTTCCGATGACCAAAAAGTCATCCAGGTAGGGCACAATTAATGTTTCTTTTTGGCGAAGATAGGCCATCACCTCTAGCATTATTTTGGTTAAGATCCTTTGCCCTTCCAGGGCCTGCCAAGAGGACCAATGGAATGCGCTGCAGAGCCAGAGCACATGACCCTCGATCTCCAACGGGAGATCTTGCTCTGGGCATGCTCAGTGTGCGCAAACAAGGACTTAGTCCCAGGGAAGTCCGCTCGCCGCTGACCAGCACTGACTATAATGGCAGGAGCTGAAGAAGCAGCAGTAACTCTCTGTACAGAGTGAGAGCGAGCAAGACACTGGGAGCGACGTCCCTGCTGAGCAGACTCCACTGCGGCTGGAGGAGAATGGGAGACCGCAGCGGAGACGGATCGAGATTCCCCCTGTGCAGCAGAGGAAACTCGACTCCTAACAATTTCCCCCCCCCTAGGGCCCCCCCCCCCCTTGGGCCTTGCTGCGCTCGAAGGCAGCAATGAGCTTTGGGGCCCGAATGTTTTCAGCAGGCTCCCAAGACCTGTCCTCTGGACCATAACCCTTCCAATCCACCAAATAAAACTTTTTGCCGCGTACCACCTTGCACCCCAAAATAGCGTTCACCTCGTAATCGTCCGTAGACGAACCCGATGTCCTGGCAGATGACTCGGAAAACCGGGACATGTATACGGGTTTCAAGAGGGACACATGAAAGGTGTTGGTGATACCCAAGCGTGGAGGAAGAGCCAGGCGGTAGACCACAGGATTAACCTGGTCGAGAACCTTGAAGGGACCCAAGTAGCGAGGAGCAAACTTAGTGGACTCAACTCGCAGCCTGATGTTACGGGCGGAGAGTCACACCAAGTCGCCAGGGGCAAAAGTCGGAGCGGGGCGCCGATGAACATCGGCGGAGGACCTCATTCTCTCCTTGGAGGCCCGAATGGCATCCTGCGTGCGATCCCAAATGTCCCGTGCCTCCACAGCCCAGTCTGCCACCCTGGGATCAGCGGAAGACACAGGCATGGGCACAGGAACACGCGGATGCTGGCCGTAATTTAAGAGGAATGGAGTCTGACCGGTGGAGTCGGCTACGGCATTGTTAAGTGCAAACTCTGCCCACGGTAGCAAGGATGCCCAGTCATCCTGCCTGGCAGAAACAAAATGTTGCAGATATGTGACCAAGGTCTGGTTGGCCCTTTCTACCAACCCATTCGTCTCGGGATGATATGCCGAAGAGAGATTTAACTCAATACTGAGTAGACGACATAGCTCCCTCCAGAATCGAGACGCAAACTGGGGACCCCGGTCACTAACAATTTTGTCTGGCATACCGTGTAAGCGAAAGATATGCTTGATAAACAAGACAGCCAACGCCCGTGCAGATGGTAGCTGTGGAAGAGGCACCAAATGCACCATTTTGGAAAAATGATCGGTGATCACCCAGATAATGGTGCAATTACGAGACTTGGGTAAGCCAACCACAAAGTCCATCCCGACCATCTCCCAGGGCCTGTCAGCCACGGGCAGAGGATATAGCAAACCAGCTGGCCGTTGCCGAGGAGTCTTGTTCCTGGCGCAAGAGACACACGCCCGAACGTACTCCGCGACATCACGAGCCATATGCGGCCACCAGTATGTCCTTGCCAGTAACTCTGATGTCCTTTTAGTACCAAAATGTCCACCCACCCTGGACGAGTGCGCCCAAGAGAGAACCTCCGGTCGCAAACTAGATGGAACAAAAGTCTTGCCCGGGGGCACAGACTCCAGCGAAACCGGGGCCACGGTTCTCAAACTCTCGGTGGGGACAATAAGCCGAGGCTCCTCCTCCTCCTCCGCAGATGACACAACGGAGCGAGAGAGAGCGTCGGCCCGAATGTTCTTCTCCCCAGAAAGGAAATGGAGGGTGAAATGAAACCGGGAGAAGAACAAGGACCATCTGGCCTGGCGAGAATTCAACTGCTGAGCTGTCTGCAGATACACCAAATTTTTGTGATCTGTGAAGACTTGGAAGGGAAAACGTGCTCCCTCCAAGAGATGTCTCCACTCCGAGAAAGCCAACTTCATGGCTAGCAACTCCCTGTCCCCGATGGAATAATTCCTCTCTGCTGGTGCGAAGGTCTTGGAAAAAAAGAAGCAAGGATGCTTCCGACCTTGAGCATCCTTTTGGAAGAGGACTGCTCCAGCACCAACAGAAGAGGCATCCACCTCCATGATAAATGGCTTATCAACATCGGGGCGATGAAGAATGGGAGCGCTAGCGAAGTGTGACTTTATAGAGATAAAAGCCTTGGAGACCTCCTCAGACCACAATTTGGGATTCGCCCCCTTCTTGGTGAGGGCAACCAAGGGAGCTACCAAAGTTGAGAAATGCGGGATGAACTGGCGATAATAATTGATGAACCCCATAAAGCGCTGCACCGCTTTAAGAGAATGGGGTTCCTGCCAGTCCATCACAGCCTGTAGTTTGGCAGGATCCATAGCCAATCCCTGGGCTGAGATGATGTAGCCTAGGAAAGGTAAGGACTCCTGCTCAAACATACACTTCTCCAACTTGGCATAGAGGGAGTTTGCCCGTAGGAGGTCGAAGACTTTGCAAACATCTCTCCGGTGGGAGTCAATATCTGGAGAGTAGATGAGAATATCATCCAGATAGACTATGACCGAGGTGGAAAGCATATCCCGGAAGATATCATTCACAAAGTCTTGGAAAACGGCTGGGGCATTACAGAGCCCAAAGGGCATCACCAGATATTCATAGTGCCCATCCCTGGTGTTAAAAGCCGTCTTCCATTCGTCCCCCTCACGGATGCGAATCAGGTTGTAAGCACCCCGCAGATCTAATTTAGTAAATACCCTTGCTCCCCGAAGCCTATCAAACAGTTCAGATATCAAAGGCAAAGGGTATTTATTCTTAACGGTGATGGCGTTAAGACCCCTGTAGTCTATGCATGGACGCAATTCCCCACTCTTCTTCTGCACGAAGAAGAACCCTGCCCCAGCAGGTGACACTGACTTCCTGATGAACCCTCTTGCCAGATTTTCCTGGATGTACTGTGACATTGCCTCCGTCTCCGGGAGAGATAGCGGATAGACTCGACCCCGGGGAGGCTCAGCACCAGGCAAGAGGTCAATAGGACAGTCATAGGGGCGATGGGGCGGAAGGGTCTCCGCCGCCTTTTTGGAGAATACGTCTGCATACGACCAATACTGCTTGGGGAGAGAGGAAAGATCTGCGGGTACCTCAGTTGTAGCTACCTGAACGCACTCCCTCTGACACCTACCCCCACAAGATTCACCCCATCCCAGAATTCTGCCTGAGGACCACTCGATATGAGGAGAGTGGTACCGTAGCCAAGGTATTCCCAACAGGACTTCATCAATTCCCTCTGGAATGACGAGCAGAGAAATAATCTCCTGATGAGATGGCGACATGGACAGAGTAAAAGGGATGGTCTGGTGAGTTATCTGTGAGGGCAGAGTCGACCCATTCACCACTCGTACCGTTACAGGTTGAGCTAGCATAACCAGAGGTATTGCGTGGCGTTGGGCGAAGGCAGAAGACATAAAATTGCCCTCCGCCCCAGAATCCACGCAGAGCTCTACCGAGTGGGAGAATGAGCCTAAAGTAATTGTCCCCTTAAAGGACAATTTAGAGGCAAACGTCGCCGTGTCTAGTGTACCTCCACCTACGACCACTAGACGCTGACGTTTCCTCGACCGCTGAGGACATCTGGTGGCTAAATGTCCAGACTGCTGGCAAACATGACAGACCCTGAGTGCACAAGCGGTCCGGGACTTAGGTCCCGCTTGTGACACTTCCCTGGTCTCATGTGACTCAGGAACCAGGACCGCAGATTCCAGAGGTTTGGCGAAAGTAGGAGCCAGCCGAAACCTCTGCCTACACTGGGCTCGCTCTAACCTCCGCTCGTTAAAACGGAGGTCAATTCGAGTGGAAACTGTTATTAACTCCTCCAGTGTGGCAGGAATCTCCCTAGTGGCCAGAGTGTCCTTTACATGGTCAGCCAAGCCCCTCCAAAATATGGGGATAAGAGCTTTATCCGACCATTCCAGCTCAGATGCTAAAGTGCGGAATTGGACGGCAAAATGACTGACCAAGGACTCACCCTGAGTTAATGCCAGCAGTTGGAGCGCAGTGTCATGGGTGACTTGAGGTCCTAAAAAGACCTGTTTTAAAGTGCTCAAAAACAGAGGAGCACTCTGCACCACATGATCGCCACGCTCCCACAGCGGCGTAGCCCATTCCAACGCCCTGTCCGACAATAGAGACACAATAAATCCCACCTTAGCCCGCTCTGTGGGGAAACGTGCAGCCAGAAGATCGAGATGAATAGAGCACTGACTCACGAATCCCCTACAAAATTTGCTATTACCAGAAAAATTTTCTGGCGGCGGGAGGCGAGAAAATGTCGGAACAGGGGTGGCAATGGACAAAGTTGCTGCAGCCACGCTGGCAGCCTGTACAGCAACTGCGGTAACATCCACAGCTGGGGTTGCGCTCTCGAGAGCCGCCAACCTACCCTCCAGCTGCTGTATATACCGCAGGGATTGCTGTTTGTCCGTCATCACTAGCCAGACCCTGGCACTAGTGTAATGTTAGGGCTAGCGGAATGCACCAAATAATAAGACTGATAGTGTACGGTGCGTTCGTAGCCCGGGGTCCACCGTGCAGAGATGCAACCTGCTGCTGAGTAATGACGGACTATATGGCGGTACTCATAAGTATACTCGCGTGGGTTAAACTTCACCCAACGTGAAGGAAGCGATCCTGTTGCGTCACAGGATCGCGGTACCGCACATAGAAGGCGAGCAAGCAGTCAGCGAACTTAACCCCAACTAGGATTGAAGTCCGATTAGACCACTTGCTGACACAACACCGCAACAGGGTGTGTTAGGCAACTCTTATAATTAGAGCACCGAAGTGCGAACTGTGCCGTGCTGGCAGGCACCACTAAGCACCCAGACGTGGGTCAGGAAGCGCACTACTGGCGCGTGGCGCCGCACTGGCGGTCACAGCAATAGACGCTGATACATGTGTGACACGTTGAGTGATTAGTCGGGCGCTAGATAGCAGCCATACTCCATACGCGAACAGTCATACAATAGGGTAGGGGTATTTAATGAACGACTTGCACTCACAACAAACACACGTATTCAATTGTACACTAGTGCATGGCCGTGCGGTCATGCGCAGTTTATATAATTGCAGGACAGGAAGTGGCCACAGAAACTTTGCCCTTCCAGGGCCTGCCAAGAGGACCAATGGAATGCGCTGCAGAGCCAGAGCACATGACCCTCGATCTCCAACGGGAGATCTTGCTCTGGGCATGCTCAGTGTGCGCAAACAAGGACATAGTCCCAGGGAAGTCCGCTCGCCGCTGACCAGCACTGACTATAATGGCAGGAGCTGAAGAAGCAGCAGTAACTCTCTGTACAGAGTGAGAGCGAGCAAGACACTGGGAACGACGTCCCTGCTGAGCAGACTCCACTGCGGCTGGAGGAGAATGGGAGACCGCAGCGGAGACGGATCGAGATTCCCCCTGTGCAGCAGAGGAAACTCGACTCCTAACACAGTGTTGTAGAATCTGGTGTTGCAGTGGTATGATATTGGGCCCATTTCACTGCAGGTATACAAGAAATAAGGGATCCCAGCAATGACATAGCTTGTCTTAGGGATATACGTGGACTATTTATTGCAGCTATGACTTTGTCTGATGAGTAGCATTTTTACCTGAGGGAGAAGACACTTTTGGGTTATGGAGTCTAGATGGAATCCCAAGAATGCTTGACGGGAAAGTGGAGTAAGTCTGGATTTGTTGGTATTGATGATCCAGCCTAGATCCTGTAGAGAGTAAATTGCGTGAGCCAAGCGGTCAGCACATTGAGTAATTGAATTTCCGATGACCAAAAAGTCATCCAGGTAGGGCACAATTAATGTTTCTTTTTGGCGAAGATAGGCCATCACCTCTAGCATTATTTTGGTTAAGATCCTTGGCGCTGTAGAAAGGCCGAAGGGCATGGCTGAATACTGGAAATGATGAATCTTGCCGTTGATTGTCACTGCTACCCTGAAGAATTTCTGCTATCTGTCATGGATAGGGAGATGGTAAAAAGCATCTTTTGGATCAATGCCCCTCATCATACAGTTTGGAAAAAGGAGTTTTATAGTGGATCTAATGGATTCGATTTTAAATGTATGGTTTTCAATAAATGAATTGAGTTTTTTAAGGTTTATGATTGTCCTGAATGAACCGTCGGGTTTGGAAATCAGGAATAAGGGAGAGTAGAATCCCCTACTTTCCTGTCCTTCAGGAACCTGGACTAAAACCCGTTTTGATAACAAGGTTTGAATTTCAAGCTCCAGCGCCTGTTGTTGTGCAGGCGAGCTGAGGGATGTAATAATATATAATTTGTGGGGAAAGCGAGAAAATTGTAACTTAATTCCATCTCGGACAATATTTAAAATCCCCAAACTAGTTGTTATTTTTTCCCTCTGGGTGGCGAAAAATTTCAATCTGCCCCCTACTGGTATATCATCAGTATTTGTTTTCTTTTGGGGGGTTGGGTCTTCTGAACATGGTACCTCTTTGTTTGTCCTCTTTAGCGGTCCATGTTGTTGACCTATCCGTTTGCCTTCTTTTGCCAAACGGTCTCCTCTTAAAGGCCCTCCTGTAAAAGGGAATAGAGGAGTCAGGAAAAGCTTTTTTCCTGTCTTTTGCCTTTTTGAGTATTTCGTCTAAGGTCTTACCAAAGAGGTACTCACCCTCACATGGGATTGCGCATATTTTAGATTTTGACTGCGTGTCCCCTTTCCAGCTTTTCATCCACAGCGCTCGTCTTGCATTATTCACGAGGCGTGCAGATCTTGCTGCCAAACGGAGAGAGTCGGCGGATGCGTCCGCCATAAAGGCTGCCGCTCCTCGTATTAAGGGGATGGCCGCCAGCAGTTTTTCTCTTGAAACTTTATTCTCAATCTGCTGGTCTAACTGGTCAATCCAAATGAGCATTGACCTGGCAGCGCAAGTGCTGGCTACTGCAGGTTTGAATATTACTGTAGTCGCTTCCCAAGATCGCTTAAGGGATGACTCAGCTTTACGATCCAAAGGGTCAACAAGTAGTCCCGCATCCTCCACAGGTAGAGTGGACTGCTTAGAAGTAGAGGCTACGGCTGCGTCGACCTTAGGGATTCTGGTCCATGTAAGAAGTTCCTCGTCACTAAACGGATATTTCCGTTTTGACGCAGAGGGTAGAAAACTTCTCTGATCCTGTTTCTCCCACTCTCTTTTAATTAATGCTTTCACTGCCAGTATGACTGGAAAACATCTCCTCTTTCTGCTAAACCCGCAAACATTATGTCCTGCGTGGTTTGCGCACCCTTTGTCTCCTCACACTCCATGGTATTCCTAATTGACTTTACCAAATTGTCCACACTGTCTAAGGGAAAACATGAGCGTCCCTCGATCTCTGATGAAGATGATGATGGTGATGATGATAGGGAGGCTTCTGAGAGTACAGCTTGGTCACTTTCGGAATCTGACACAGGTGTTGGCATTTTACTTTTATGCGGTTTATCCTGGGTCATAGCTTTTAGTTCCTCCCTAGTAATGGCACGTAAGTCCGTAATGGACACTGCCGATCCCTGTGTCATTTCCTTGAAACAGTCCTTACAAAGTTTTTTGGGTTATGAGTCTGGAAGGGGCTGGCTACATAAGGCACATTCTTTATGTTTTGTCTTTTGTCGTTTTTTAGTCTGATCGTAATAAGACATAGCGAGAGAAGGAGAAAAAGAGAAAGGAGGGAGACAACGTCAGCTTAATAGGCAGAGTTTAAAAACTCACCCAGTGAAGCAATTAGTACCGGATCAGAAGGCCGAGATCCTGTCCTGGATCCGTCGCATTTACGAGCGGTCTCAGAGGATCCTCTAGCGTGATCTTTGGCGGGGGGTACTGGATCTCCTGCTGTGGGGTCCATGGCACCTGGGGATGACATCTTGCATCGCCGAATTACCCTCGTTTAGCAATTTAAATAGTGTGCCCTTTCTGTGCACAGTGCGCATGCGCGAGTCGGCGCTTCCTCCCCCGCCGCAGATGCCGGCCTGAACGTCCCGGAAGTTTACCATCTACTTCCGGGGTAGTCTGACTTACAGCAGTCGGTGCATGCGCAGTCTGGGATTTTAGCACCGGACCGCAATGGGAACGCTGCCCTCATCTTACCCGACTCCTGCTGGCCAAGGCTTCTTCCCGCACTGCCGCCCGCATGATGCAGATGATGCCGGGCAGCCGTCCCCGCTGCTTCTAGGCTGCAGCCCCTGCCGTTCTCGTGAATACTGCACAGCTGGCATGCTTAGCCCAGGTATGTTCCTCTGTAGAAGTCCTGCTGTTCCGCAGGAACAGGAAACCTAAACTGAGGAGGAGAGGCGGACCGCCTCCTTTAATTTTTCTGTAGGTTTCCTGTTTCTGTGGGGTGGATCCCTCTCTCCAGTGGGGTGCTGTCGTGGCGAAGAGTAAAACAGCGTTTAAAGGCAGGCTACATTCAGAGCTGTCAGATTCATCATCACAGTTGTCATACTCCCCTACTGCTGCTAGCACCTTGTTAAGCCACTTGGGACAGTTGATTAAAAAGTGATCAGACTGACCGCAGTAGAAGCATAGACTTTCACGAAGGCGATGCTCCCGGCTCTCATAAATCTCGCGCCTCTGAACAGAATCAATTTGCATGGGCACCTCCTCCACCTCCCGAGATGTTTTACCTGCAGGCTCTTTGGAAGGAAGGGAAAAGTTAGAGATACGGTTAAAGGCAGCAAACGTCTCCTGCCTACGCTCAGTAAAGCGAATGTCTATGCGCACACAATGCTATATAAATGTTTCTAGCTCTTGTGGTGACTCAGAGCGTGCTAATTCATCTTTTACAATACTAGACAGACCCCTTTTAAAAATAGGCAATTGTGCATAACTGTCCCAATTGGTATCTACTGCTAATCTCCTGAATTCAGTAGCATACTCAATAACAGAACGTTTAGCCTGGCTTAAAGACAATAAAGCAGATTCAGCGGTTGCACGGCGACTAGGATCATCAAGCATTAATGCCATAGCGGCCAAGAAATCATCCAAGTTATTTAACCGTGGGTCACGAGACTCAATCATCGGATTCGCCCAGGCGAGCTCTCGTGAGGTCAGCAGCATTATTGCACACAATACCTTGGATCTATCATTAGCAAAACGGTAAGCATGTACATCAAAATATAGCATACATTGATTCACAAAGCCACGAAATTTGTCGTGATCACCATTAAATCTGAATGGGGGCAACTTAGGTGGGCTAGCTGGTGGCGGTTGCCCAGAGGGTAAAGTCGCTTGTGCAGCTATTTGCGTGCTTATGTCCTGAAAAGCCCGTCTATACTGGGACTCTGTGCCAGCAAGTTTGTTTTCCTGGGCTGCCATGCAGGTGCTGCAAAGTTTGTCCAAACACTTGTGTTCAATGCTTCCAAACTTCATTTGCAGACCTTCCACATCTTTCTGCAGTGATCTAATTATGGAAAACACCTACTCTAATCTGCTTTCTGCAGTCATTGTTCCAGCAGTCTCCTCTTTTCTGGCTAGAGTATCCTGTAATAATTATAGGGGATAACTCAGGAGACTCTTTGCCTGGAACAAGACAACTACAGGACAGTCTTATAAGTGGTAAAATCTATATTATCACACGGTGATTCAAACAGGTGCAGAGAGAAACTCAAGTCCATAACACTTGGAGTAAATATTAAAATGCAGCTTAACAGTCTATAGGGAACTTCAGAGGAAAATGCAAACACGCAGAAAGTCTATGAAGCACAATTATTCTTGAGGATACTTGACACAAATAAGTCCTTGTTTAGTCCAAACACAGATAGATATGCTTATAAGGCAGTTCAAATAATATCTTAGCTCAACCAGGGAGGCCTGGGTAATAGTCTCAGGTTTTTGCAGAGCAGAAACAGCTTACATGTCCAGCAAACGCAGATGGAAGTAAACACAAGTAGCCAGATGAAGGAGGATTACTGGAAACCGGTGTATACAGCAGGAACTCAGAGCAGAGTAGCAGGATAACTACACAGGTTCACAGGAGCAGGTACAAAGCCAGGAAGCCACCAGGGTCAGAAGCTGGATGCAAGGCAGAATACTCTAGCACAGACTGAAGGCTGGGGTGGAGTTATATAGCAGGATGACAGAGTGCGCATGAGACCAAAGATGCCATTTTGGAAAAGGGCAGTAATGCACAAAAGGTAATAAAAAAAAAATTTTTTTGACACAGATACATAATCAAGCCTAAATCAGCCAGAAAAACAATTCCAGAAAAATCCAAACTAGTACCCAGGGTATAGAGGGAGATACAAAACACCTTTTTGGAGAGGGGGTTATGGGTCACAAGGGTAGAGAAGATGGTTTTTGTCCAAGTACTGGACACCTATCTAAAGGGCAATCACAATTGAAGAAAATTCAAATTAGTACCAATACAATATATAACCAAAAGCAAAACCTTTGCCACAATTTAAACAAATCCTATGTGAATCATACAGATACGTTTTTAAGGGTTTGTCTCAAAACTAATAGTCTAAAATAACTTACCCTCCAAACACCTATTTAGTTGTCCCTTCCTTGCTGTGGAGGTTGGCACCCTAACTAGTACGCAATATGGCGCCCCCGCTCACCAATGTCTCATCCTTACTTACCCTGAGCACTATCCATTAAACTGTCTAAATACTAAGACCAGTAGGGAAGTGTGAAAGGAATAGAGGGGAGGGAAGAGACAGTAAAGAAAGGATTTATGATAGACCAAAGATTTATGGTTAGTAACAGCAAAGATTGTCAAATGTGCATATAATCATCATAAAATAGGGGATACTTGACAATTTCACAGACATGATCACATGGGCTCAAAATAAAGGATACACTATCACACAGATAAGAAGATATCTTTAAATGGTGAAAGCAATAAAAAGTGCTAAGTGCATATAACAATCCACCAGCGATAGCTATCTCTGATGTAGTAACGCACTACCAATAAGTCAAACAATTTTCGATTTCTGACATAATATTCAATGTCACGATTAGGGTTGAGCGACCTTGACCTTTTTAGAGTCGAGCCGTGTTTCGCGAAACCCGACTATCTTAAAAGTCGAGTCGAGTGGAATCGGCCGATTATCGCGAAAAGTCGGGGATCGACCGAAACACGAAACCCAATGCAAGTCAATGGGGGAGCATAGTCGGCAGTGAGTAGAGGCCAGGAAAACATGTACAGAGCCCATTTTAATGGCAAAAACATCCATTCTTGTTACTGAAGCTTGTCAATCTTAATTTAGCTTGTAATAATTGTAAGGCATTTGAAATTTGGGGTCATTTGGCTAAAGTTGTGGGGGGTAGGGCTGGTTCAAGTAATTAGTGGGCCCAGTAAATCTGGACCACATCACGGCAGTGGAGCAGGGAGAGGTAAGTATTTCAACTTTGCAAGTGCTGTGATCCTGGGCAAGCAGGGGGGGGCCACTCGTTGGCATTGGCACTGGCACAGGGCCCCTCAAAGTACAGCGGTGTGTTTGCACGGCGGGGACGCCTCCCACCGGCAGCAACACTTTTGCGTACTATGAGGGGCCCTGTGCAGGTGACGTCGCCAGCAACGAGTATTCCTCCCCCCACCTGATGAAGGAACCTGCACCTTCATCTGCACCTTCCTCTTTGTCCCCGTGTAAGGTGGTATGGTATGCGGGAAGGGGGACCTGACTTTCAGCAGGGTCACAATCTTATGAAACCAGAACACATGAGCTGCGCGCACAGTGAACAAGCCCGTAGAGACATGTTCACACCACCAAGAGACTTGAAAACACAAAAAAGCACAGTAAAACCGAAAACACACTGTTGCAAAAAAATCACAGTGGACAGCAAGTGCTAGTAAAAAGATGGAAAAAACAGGGTATTTGGTTGATACGTTTTTTGCAAAAAATGTATATTAAGCCGCTCTACCAAACGTCAAGGTATACCCATATCAGAGCAGTCCTAACTAATGTATGTAATCCCTATCTGATGTATTTAAAACCTGGTCATATGTACAATACCTGTATGAGCAGGATTCAGAAAAGGAATGTCCATGTGGACACGCTGGACAGAACGGCTCCTGTGCGCACAGCTCAAAAAAAGAGGGGTGGAGGCCTCCCCAGTCTTGTGGACACAAGAAAACAATTATATGAAACCAGAACACATGAGCTGCGCGCACAGTGAACAAGCCCGTAGAGACATGTTCACACCACCAAGAGACTTGAAAACACAAAAAAGCACAGTAAAACCAAAAACACACTGTTGCAAAAAAATCACAGTGGACAGCAAGTGCTAGTAAAAAGATGGAAAAAACAGGGTATTTGGTTGATACGTTTTTTGCAAAAAATGTATATTAAGCCGCTCTACCAAACGTCAAGGTATACCCATATCAGAGCAGTCCTAACTAATGTATGTAATCCCTATCTGATGTATTTAAAACCTGGTCATATGTACAATACCTGTATGAGCAGGATTCAGAAAAGGAATGTCCATGTGGACACGCTGGACAGAACGGCTCCTGTGCGCACAGCTCAAAAAAAGAGGGGTGGAGGCCTCCCCAGTCTTGTGGACACAAGAAAACAATTATATGAAACCAGAACACATGAGCTGCGCGCACAGTGAACAAGCCCGTAGAGACATGTTCACACCACCAAGAGACTTGAAAACACAAAAAAGCACAGTAAAACCAAAAACACACTGTTGCAAAAAAATCACAGTGGACAGCAAGTGCTAGTAAAAAGATGGAAAAAACAGGGTATTTGGTTGATACGTTTTTTGCAAAAAATGTATATTAAGCCGCTCTACCAAACGTCAAGGTATACCCATATCAGAGCAGTCCTAACTAATGTATGTAATCCCTATCTGATGTATTTAAAACCTGGTCATATGTACAATACCTGTATGAGCAGGATTCAGAAAAGGAATGTCCATGTGGACACGCTGGACAGAACGGCTCCTGTGCGCACAGCTCAAAAAAAGAGGGGTGGAGGCCTCCCCAGTCTTGTGGACACAAGAAAACAATTATATGAAACCAGAACACATGAGCTGCGCGCACAGTGAACAAGCCCGTAGAGACATGTTCACACCACCAAGAGACTTGAAAACACAAAAAAGCACAGTAAAACCAAAAACACACTGTTGCAAAAAAATCACAGTGGACAGCAAGTGCTAGTAAAAAGATGGAAAAAACAGGGTATTTGGTTGATACGTTTTTTGCAAAAAATGTATATTAAGCCGCTCTACCAAACGTCAAGGTATACCCATATCAGAGCAGTCCTAACTAATGTATGTAATCCCTATCTGATGTATTTAAAACCTGGTCATATGTACAATACCTGTATGAGCAGGATTCAGAAAAGGAATGTCCATGTGGACACGCTGGACAGAACGGCTCCTGTGCGCACAGCTCAAAAAAAGAGGGGTGGAGGCCTCCCCAGTCTTGTGGACACAAGAAAACAATTATATGAAACCAGAACACATGAGCTGCGCGCACAGTGAACAAGCCCGTAGAGACATGTTCACACCACCAAGAGACTTGAAAACACAAAAAAGCACAGTAAAACCAAAAACACACTGTTGCAAAAAAATCACAGTGGACAGCAAGTGCTAGTAAAAAGATGGAAAAAACAGGGTATTTGGTTGATACGTTTTTTGCAAAAAATGTATATTAAGCCGCTCTACCAAACGTCAAGGTATACCCATATCAGAGCAGTCCTAACTAATGTATGTAATCCCTATCTGATGTATTTAAAACCTGGTCATATGTACAATACCTGTATGAGCAGGATTCAGAAAAGGAATGTCCATGTGGACACGCTGGACAGAACGGCTCCTGTGCGCACAGCTCAAAAAAAGAGGGGTGGAGGTCTCCCCAGTCTTGTGGACACAAGAAAACAATTATATGAAACCAGAACACATGAGCTGCGCGCACAGTGAACAAGCCCGTAGAGACATGTTCACACCACCAAGAGACTTGAAAACACAAAAAAGCACAGTAAAACCAAAAACACACTGTTGCAAAAAAATCACAGTGGACAGCAAGTGCTAGTAAAAAGATGGAAAAAACAGGGTATTTGGTTGATACGTTTTTTGCAAAAAATGTATATTAAGCCGCTCTACCAAACGTCAAGGTATACCCATATCAGAGCAGTCCTAACTAATGTATGTAATCCCTATCTGATGTATTTAAAACCTGGTCATATGTACAATACCTGTATGAGCAGGATTCAGAAAAGGAATGTCCATGTGGACACGCTGGACAGAACGGCTCCTGTGCGCACAGCTCAAAAAAAGAGGGGTGGAGGCCTCCCCAGTCTTGTGGACACAAGAAAACAATTATATGAAACCAGAACACATGAGCTGCGCGCACAGTGAACAAGCCCGTAGAGACATGTTCACACCACCAAGAGACTTGAAAACACAAAAAAGCACAGTAAAACCAAAAACACACTGTTGCAAAAAAATCACAGTGGACAGCAAGTGCTAGTAAAAAGATGGAAAAAACAGGGTATTTGGTTGATACGTTTTTTGCAAAAAATGTATATTAAGCCGCTCTACCAAACGTCAAGGTATACCCATATCAGAGCAGTCCTAACTAATGTATGTAATCCCTATCTGATGTATTTAAAACCTGGTCATATGTACAATACCTGTATGAGCAGGATTCAGAAAAGGAATGTCCATGTGGACACGCTGGACAGAACGGCTCCTGTGCGCACAGCTCAAAAAAAGAGGGGTGGAGGCCTCCCCAGTCTTGTGGACACAAGAAAACAATTATATGAAACCAGAACACATGAGCTGCGCGCACAGTGAACAAGCCCGTAGAGACATGTTCACACCACCAAGAGACTTGAAAACACAAAAAAGCACAGTAAAACCAAAAACACACTGTTGCAAAAAAATCACAGTGGACAGCAAGTGCTAGTAAAAAGATGGAAAAAACAGGGTATTTGGTTGATACGTTTTTTGCAAAAAATGTATATTAAGCCGCTCTACCAAACGTCAAGGTATACCCATATCAGAGCAGTCCTAACTAATGTATGTAATCCCTATCTGATGTATTTAAAACCTGGTCATATGTACAATACCTGTATGAGCAGGATTCAGAAAAGGAATGTCCATGTGGACACGCTGGACAGAACGGCTCCTGTGCGCACAGCTCAAAAAAAGAGGGGTGGAGGTCTCCCCAGTCTTGTGGACACAAGAAAACAATTATATGAAACCAGAACACATGAGCTGCGCGCACAGTGAACAAGCCCGTAGAGACATGTTCACACCACCAAGAGACTTGAAAACACAAAAAAGCACAGTAAAACCAAAAACACACTGTTGCAAAAAAATCACAGTGGACAGCAAGTGCTAGTAAAAAGATGGAAAAAACAGGGTATTTGGTTGATACGTTTTTTGCAAAAAATGTATATTAAGCCGCTCTACCAAACGTCAAGGTATACCCATATCAGAGCAGTCCTAACTAATGTATGTAATCCCTATCTGATGTATTTAAAACCTGGTCATATGTACAATACCTGTATGAGCAGGATTCAGAAAAGGAATGTCCATGTGGACACGCTGGACAGAACGGCTCCTGTGCGCACAGCTCAAAAAAAGAGGGGTGGAGGCCTCCCCAGTCTTGTGGACACAAGAAAACAATTATATGAAACCAGAACACATGAGCTGCGCGCACAGTGAACAAGCCCGTAGAGACATGTTCACACCACCAAGAGACTTGAAAACACAAAAAAGCACAGTAAAACCAAAAACACACTGTTGCAAAAAAATCACAGTGGACAGCAAGTGCTAGTAAAAAGATGGAAAAAACAGGGTATTTGGTTGATACGTTTTTTGCAAAAAATGTATATTAAGCCGCTCTACCAAACGTCAAGGTATACCCATATCAGAGCAGTCCTAACTAATGTATGTAATCCCTATCTGATGTATTTAAAACCTGGTCATATGTACAATACCTGTATGAGCAGGATTCAGAAAAGGAATGTCCATGTGGACACGCTGGACAGAACGGCTCCTGTGCGCACAGCTCAAAAAAAGAGGGGTGGAGGCCTCCCCAGTCTTGTGGACACAAGAAAACAATTATATGAAACCAGAACACATGAGCTGCGCGCACAGTGAACAAGCCCGTAGAGACATGTTCACACCACCAAGAGACTTGAAAACACAAAAAAACACAGTAAAACCAAAAACACACTGTTGCAAAAAAATCACAGTGGACAGCAAGTGCTAGTAAAAAGATGGAAAAAACAGGGTATTTGGTTGATACGTTTTTTGCAAAAAATGTATATTAAGCCGCTCTACCAAACGTCAAGGTATACCCATATCAGAGCAGTCCTAACTAATGTATGTAATCCCTATCTGATGTATTTAAAACCTGGTCATATGTACAATACCTGTATGAGCAGGATTCAGAAAAGGAATGTCCATGTGGACACGCTGGACAGAACGGCTCCTGTGCGCACAGCTCAAAAAAAGAGGGGTGGAGGCCTCCCCAGTCTTGTGGACACAAGAAAACAATTATATGAAACCAGAACACATGAGCTGCGCGCACAGTGAACAAGCCCGTAGAGACATGTTCACACCACCAAGAGACTTGAAAACACAAAAAAGCACAGTAAAACCAAAAACACACTGTTGCAAAAAAATCACAGTGGACAGCAAGTGCTAGTAAAAAGATGGAAAAAACAGGGTATTTGGTTGATACGTTTTTTGCAAAAAATGTATATTAAGCCGCTCTACCAAACGTCAAGGTATACCCATATCAGAGCAGTCCTAACTAATGTATGTAATCCCTATCTGATGTATTTAAAACCTGGTCATATGTACAATACCTGTATGAGCAGGATTCAGAAAAGGAATGTCCATGTGGACACGCTGGACAGAACGGCTCCTGTGCGCACAGCTCAAAAAAAGAGGGGTGGAGGCCTCCCCAGTCTTGTGGACACAAGAAAACAATTATATGAAACCAGAACACATGAGCTGCGCGCACAGTGAACAAGCCCGTAGAGACATGTTCACACCACCAAGAGACTTGAAAACACAAAAAAGCACAGTAAAACCAAAAACACACTGTTGCAAAAAAATCACAGTGGACAGCAAGTGCTAGTAAAAAGATGGAAAAAACAGGGTATTTGGTTGATACGTTTTTTGCAAAAAATGTATATTAAGCCGCTCTACCAAACGTCAAGGTATACCCATATCAGAGCAGTCCTAACTAATGTATGTAATCCCTATCTGATGTATTTAAAACCTGGTCATATGTACAATACCTGTATGAGCAGGATTCAGAAAAGGAATGTCCATGTGGACACGCTGGACAGAACGGCTCCTGTGCGCACAGCTCAAAAAAAGAGGGGTGGAGGCCTCCCCAGTCTTGTGGACACAAGAAAACAATTATATGAAACCAGAACACATGAGCTGCGCGCACAGTGAACAAGCCCGTAGAGACATGTTCACACCACCAAGAGACTTGAAAACACAAAAAAGCACAGTAAAACCAAAAACACACTGTTGCAAAAAAATCACAGTGGACAGCAAGTGCTAGTAAAAAGATGGAAAAAACAGGGTATTTGGTTGATACGTTTTTTGCAAAAAATGTATATTAAGCCGCTCTACCAAACGTCAAGGTATACCCATATCAGAGCAGTCCTAACTAATGTATGTAATCCCTATCTGATGTATTTAAAACCTGGTCATATGTACAATATTCTTGCAGTGTAGCGTGCACGGGCAATGTTGCGTTATGGGTCAATGTACCAGCAGACTCATCTATCACTGGCTGGGCAATGGGCAGGATGAGGAGGAAACACAGATATAGGCCCAAAGAATTAAGTGGGCTAAATGCAGTTCAAAATTGGTAACAGGACTAACCAGGGGGCATTGTTTTGTTCAGTGGAGGACAACTGGAATGAGAGGCTGACACAGAGAGTAGGCCCAAATCTGTAAGTAGTCTAAATGCAGTTCAAAATTGGCAAGAGTAGTAAACAGGCGGCACAGCTTTGTTCACTGTAGGAGAACAGCAAGGAGCGGCAGACACAGATAGAAGGCCCCAACCCAACTAGTAGGCCCACTGCAGTTTTAAAATTCCGATAGGCTGAAAACCAGATAATTGTAGGTCATTTTTTGTAAAGAGGACAGCTGTATTGAGTGGCGCAGCCAGACACTACAAGTAGGCCTTAAACCACAAAGTTGGCTCGACGCTGGTTTAAAAAAGGTTACATGGGTACACGTTCTGCATTGTTGTGCTCAGTGGAGGACAATTGGAAGGAGGGACCGCAGAAAGACTTTGTAGGCGTAACATTACAAAATAGGCTCTATGCAGCTTCGATTATGTGGCAACCTGGAGAACACCTTGGAGCGGCAGACACCGTCTCTACGACCCAGACCCAACTTGGAGGCCTAATGTAGTGTTGTTTCAACAACTACTTAAGACGAGCATGAAGATTGAAGCAATGGAGAGGAAACCTGGAGAACACCTTGGAGTGTAACACACCGTCTCTCTACACCCCATACCCAATTTGTAGGCCTAATGCAGTGCAGTTTTCAACAACTACTAAACGAGAGTCGGAAGACCGAAGCAATGGAGAGGAAACCTGGGGAACACCTTGGAGTGGAACACACCGTCTCTACACCCCATACCCAATTTGTAGGCCTAATGCAGTGTAGATTTCAACAACTACTAAACGAGAGTCGGAAGATCGAAGCAATGGAGAGGAAACCTGGGGAACACCTTGGAGTGGAACACACCTTCTCTACACCCCATACCCAATTTGTAGGCCTAATGCAGTGTAGTTTTCAACAACTACTAAACGAGAGTCGGAAGATCGAAGCAATGTGGACAAAACCTGGGGAACACCTTGGAGTGTAACACACCGTCTCTCTACACCCCATACCCAATTTGTAGGCCTAATGCAGTATAGTTTACAACAACTACTAAACGAGAGTCGGAAGACCGAAGCAATGGAGAGGAAACCTGGGGAACACCTTGGAGTGGAACACACCGTCTCTACACCGCATACCCAATTTGTAGGCCTAATGCAGTGTAGTTTTCAACAACTACTAAACGAGAGTCGGAAGATTGAAGCAATGGAGAGGAAACCTGGGGACCACCTTGGAGTGGAACACACCGTCTCTACACACCATACCCAATTTGTAGGCCTAATGCAGTTTAGTTTTCAACAACTACTAAACGAGAGTCGGAAGATCGAAGCAATGTGGACGAAACCTGGGGAACACCTTGGAGTGGAACACACCGTCTCTACACCCCATTCCCAATTTGTAGGCCTAATGCAGTGTAGTTTTCAACAACAACTAAACGAGAGTCAGAAGATCGAAGCAATGGAGAGGAAACCTGGGGAACACCTTGGAGTGGAACACACTGTCTCTACACCCCATACCGAATTTGTAGGCCTAATGCAGTGTAGTTTTCAACAACTACTAAACGAGAGTCGGAAGATCGAAGCAATGTGGATGAAACCTGGGGAACACCTTGGAGTGTAACACACCATCTCTCTACACCCCATACCCAATTTGTAGGCCTAATGCAGTGTAGTTTTCAACAACTACTAAACGAGAGTCGGAAGATCGAAGCAATGTGGACAAAACCTGGGGAACACCTTGGAGTGTAACACACGGTCTCTCTACACCCCATACCCAATTTGTAGGCCTAATGCAGTGTAGTTTTCAACAACTACTAAACGAGAGTCAGAAGATCGAAGCAATGGAGAGGAAACCTGGGGAACACCTTGGAGTGGAACACACTGTCTCTACACCCCATACCCAATTTGTAGGCCTAATGCAGTGTAGTTTTCAACAACTACTAAACGAGAGTCGGAAGATCGAAGCAATGTGGACGAAATCTGGGGAACACCTTGGAGTGTAACACACCATCTCTCTACACCCCATACCCAATTTGTAGGCCTAATGCAGTGTAGTTTTCAACAACTACTAAACGAGAGTCGGAAGATCGAAGCAATGTGGACGAAACCTGGGGAACACCTTGGAGTGTAACACACCGTCTCTCTACACCCCATACCTAATTTGTAGGCCTAATGCAGTGTAGTTTTCAACAACTACTAAACGAGAGTCGGAAGACCGAAGCAATGGAGAGGAAACCTGGGGAACACCTTGGAGTGTAACACACCGTCTCTCTACACCCCATACCCAATTTGTAGGCCTAATGCAGTGTAGTTTTCAACAACTACTAAACGAGAGTCGGAAGATCGAAGTAATGGAGAGGAAACCTGGGGCACACCTTGGAGCGGCAGACACCGTTAGTAGGCCCTACCAAAATAGTAACCCCAATGCAGTTTTCAAATTCCTAGAGGCTGAAAACAAGACTATTGACGCTCTGCTTTTTTCAAAGGAGGACAGCTGTATTGAGTGGCGCAGACAGACACAGGTAGTAGGCCTTAAACCAAAAATGTGGCTCACTGCAGTTTAAAAAAGGTTACAGGGGTACACAGGCAGCATTGCTCTGGTCAGTGGAGGACAATTTCAATAGTGGACCGCATACAGACTTTGTACGCCTACTATTAAAAAAAGGATGCTCTATGCAATTAAAAATAGGTTCCAGGGGTCCACGGGCAGCAGTGGTGTGGTCAGTGGACGAGTATTGGAAGGAGGGACCGCAGACAGGCGTAGTAGGCCTAACATAAGAAAATTTGGTTGTAGACACTTTAAAATTGGTTCCAGGGGTACACGTGCAGCAGTGGTGTGGTCAGCGGAGGACAATTTGAATTAGGGACTGCAGACAGACTTTGTAGGCTGTCCCCTGTGGACCATGCATCCAACACATTAACCCAGTGCGCCGTAATGGACACGTAACTTTTTGTGGACATGCCTACTGGTCCATGCGTCTCTTGTCAGGTGTACCTTTCTACTGTTTGATTGCCTGAGTGCTATGACAATGCAGACTTTTTCATGCCGGTGGAGGGCTGGGATGGCTTTTCTCGCAAAAGAAATGTCGACTGGGTAGCTTGAACCGTGGTACAGCGTAGTTCATCTGGGCTTTCTAAATATAAAACAAAGAAAAAAATGAGGCTCCATGCACTTTCAGCTGGGTTCCAGGGGTACATGGCCAGCATTGGTCTGGTCAGTGGAGAACTATTGGAAGGAGGGACCGCAGACAGGCTTCGAAGGCCTAACATAATAAAATATGGCTGTAGGCACTTTAGAATTGGTTACAGGGGTACACGGGCAGCAGTAGACAGGTCAGTGGAGGCCTAGTGGAAGGAGGGACCGCAGACAGGCTTCGAAGGCCTAACATAATAAAATTTGGCTGTAGGCACTTTAAAATTGGTTCCTGGGGAACACGGGCAGCAGTAGACAGGTCAGTGGAGGCCTAGTGGAAGGAGGGACCGCAGACAGGCTTCGAAGGCCTAACATAATAAATTAGGGCTGTAGGCATTTTAACATTGGTTCCAGGGGTACACGGGCAGCAGTAGACAGGTCAGTGGAGGCCTAGTGGAAGGAGGGACCGCAGACAGGCTTCGAAGGCCTAACATAATAAAATTTGGCTGTAGGCACTTTAAAATTGGTTCCAGGGGAACACGGGCAGCAGTAGACAGGTCAGTGGAGGCCTAGTGGAAGGAGGGACCGCAGACAGGCTTCGAAGGCCTAACATAATAAATTAGGGCTGTAGGCACTTTAAAATTGGTTCCAGGGGAACACGGGCAGCAGTAGACAGGTCAGTGGAGGCCTAGTGGAAGGAGGGACCGCAGACCGGCTTCGAAGGCCTAACATAATAAATTAGGGCTGTAGGCATTTTAACATTGGTTCCAGGGGTACACGGGCAGCAGTAGACAGGTCAGTGGAGGCCTAGTGGAAGGAGGGACCGCAGACAGGCTTCGAAGTGCTAACATAATAAATTAGGGCTGTAGGCACTTTAAAATTGGTTCCAGGGGTACACGGGCAGCAGTAGACAGGTCAGTGGAGGCCTAGTGGAAGGAGGGACCGCAGACAGGCTTCGAAGGCCTAACATAATAAAATTTGGCTGTAGGCACTTTAAAATTGGTTCCAGGGTAACACGGGCAGCAGTAGACAGGTCAGTGGAGGCCTAGTGGAAGGAGGGACCGCAGACAGGCTTCGAAGGCCTAACATAATAAATTTGGGCTGTAGGCACTTTAACATTGGTTCCAGGGGAACACGGGCAGCAGTAGACAGGTCAGTGGAGGCCTAGTGGAAGGAGGGACCACTGACAGGCTTCGAAGGCCTAACATAATAAATTAGGGCTGTAGGCACTTTAAAATTGGTTCCAGGGGAACACGGACAGCAGTAGACAGGTCAGTGGAGGCTTAGTGGAAGGAGGGACCGCAGACAGTCTTCGAAGGCCTAACATAATAAAATTTGGCTGTAGGCACTTTAAAATTGGTTCCAGGGGAACACGGGCAGCAGTAGAGAGGTCAGTGTAGGCCTAGTGGAAGGAGGGACCACAGACAGGCTTCGAAGGCCTAACATAATAAATTTGGGCTGTAGGCACTTTAACATTGGTTCCAGGGGAACACGGGCAGCAGTAGACAGGTCAGTGGAGGCCTAGTGGAAGGAGGGACAGCAGACAGGCTTCGAAGGCCTAACATAATAAATTAGGGCTGTAGGCACTTTAAAATTGGTTCCAGGGGAACACGGACAGCAGTAGACAGGTCAGTGGAGGCCTAGTGGAAGGAGGGACCGCAGACAGGCTTCGAAGGCCTAACATAATAAATTAGGGCTGTAGGCACTTTAAAATTGGTTCCAGGGGAACACGGGCAGCAGTAGACAGGTCAGTGGAGGCCTAGTGGAAGGAGGGACCACAGCCAGGCTTCGAAGGCCTAACATAATAAATTAGGGCTGTAGGCATTTTAACCTTGGTTCCAAGGGTACACTGGCAGCAGTAGACAGGTCAGTGGAGGCCTAGTGGAAGGAGGGACCGCAGACAGGCTTCGAAGGCCTAACATAATAAATTAGGGCTGTAGGCATTTTAACATTGGTTCCAGGGGTACACGGGCAGCAGTAGACAGGTCAGTGGAGGCCTAGTGGAAGGAGGGACCGCAGACAGGCTTCGAAGGCCTAACATAATAAAATTTGGCTGTAGGCACTTTAAAATTGGTTCCAGGGGAATACGGGCAGCAGTAGACAGGTCAGTGGAGGCCTAGTGGAAGGAGGGACCGCAGACAGGCTTCGAAGGCCTAACATAATAAATTTGGGCTGTAGGCACTTTAACATTGGTTCCAGGGGAACACGGGCAGCAGTAGACAGGTCAGTGGAGGCCTAGTGGAAGGAGGGACCGCAGACAGGCTTCGAAGGCCTAACATAATAAAATTGGGCTGTAGGCACTTTTAATTGTCTTGCAGGGGTACACAGGCAGTGGGCACTATTGGTGTTGGGCACCATTGGTGTTGTCAGTGGCGGCCGATTGTAATGAGTGTCTGCCAGTTAGTAGTCCCAAAAAATAAATACATATTAATGTCTCACATTACAACAAAAAGAAAAACCAAAAGGGTGCAATCATTAGGTACAGGGGTGGGCTCCTCTGCGTAGTTTCAGACCTAGTAATTTGGCACAAAGTATTTACTTTGGTAAATATAGGACACTGCCCCTGACTATGTTAAGTACCATCATACATGTCAACACAATGGTATTGTCAGTGGCAGGAATTTACGGATGTCAGCGCATAGACTAAATATAGGTGGAACTGTGAGAGATAATTGTGCAAGTGGTAGAGCAATGTTTGAGCTGGGGGTGGGGGAACTCTCTTGTGGCCGGCGGTACATGCCCAGGGCCCCTCATGTTACAACAGTGTGTCTGACGTTGGGTGCGCACCACCACCGCCAGAGACACTTTATTGTACTATGAGGGACCCAGTGGCAGTGCCGTAGACCAAAAGCGGGCACACCCACCTCTTCAGACAAACAGCACTCTCACGGGTGCTTGCGCCAAGTGGCGATACCATGGCCCCGTGTGGGGAGTTTGGCCATTTAGGGAGGTGTAAACATGTTTTATGCTGGACAATCAGCTGCTGCAAATTACGAGATTGGTAAAGTCATTCAGAGAAGTCCACAGGCAATACCTTTTCATAGGAAAGCTAGGTGTCGGCCGGGCAAGGTGGGGCAAAAGAATTCGAAATCCAGTTGTGGTTCATTTTAATGAAGGTTAGATCATCAACATTTTGGGTTGCCAGACAAGTCCTTTTTTCGGTTAATATTGAACCTGCAGCACTGAATACTCTTTCTGATAGGACACTAGCTGCCGGGCAAGCAAGCTCCTGCAATGCATATTCTGCCAATTCTGGCCAGGTTTCTAATTTGGATGCCCAGTAATCAAATGGGAATGACGGTTGAGGTAGAACATCGATAAGGGATGAAAAATAGTTAGTAACCATACTGGACAAATGTTGTTTCCTGTCACTTTGAATTGATGCAGCAGTACCTGTCCTGTCTGCGGTCATAGCAAAATCACTCCACAACCTGGTCAGAAAACCCCTCTGTCCAACGCCATTTCGGATTTCTGCACCTCTAACACTTCTGGTCTGCTGCCCCCTGCTGCTCGTGTGAGAACGATCACGGGCGCTGTGTGCTGGGAATGCCTGAAGCAAACGGTCAACAAGAGTTGATTGTTTGGTTGCTAATATTAGTTCCAAGTTGTCATGTGGCATAATATTTTGCAATTTGCCTTTATAGCGCGGTTCAAGGAGGCAGGCCAACCAGTAATCGTCATCGTTCATCATTTTCGTAATGCGTGTGTCCCTTTTGAGGATACGTAAGGCATAACCCGCCATGTGTGCCAAAGTTCCAGTTGTCAAATCTGCGGTTGTGATTGGTTGAGGGGCAGTTTCAGGCAAATCTACGTCACTTGTGTCCCTCAGAAACCCAGAACCTGGCCTTGCCACGCCACCAATTTCCAGTGGCCCCGGAGAAGCGTCCTCATTAAAAAAATACTCATCCCCATCATCCTCCTCGTCCTCCTCCTCCTGTTCGCCCGCTACCTCGTCCTGTACACTGCCCTGACCAGACAACGGCTGACTGTCGTCAAGGCTTTCCTCTTCCTCGGCTGCAGATGCCTGCTCCTTTATGTGCATCAAACTTTGCATCAGCAGACGCATTAGGGGGATGCTCATGCTTATTATGGCGTTGTCTGCACTAACCAGCCGTGTGCATTCCTCAAAACACTGAAGGACTTGACACATGTCTTGTATCTTCGACCACTGCACACCTGACAACTCCATGTCTGCCATCCTACTGCCTGCCCGTGTATGTGTATCCTCCCACAAAAACATAACAGCCCGCCTCTGTTCGCACAGTCTCTGAAGCATGTGCAGTGTTGAGTTCCACCTTGTTGCAACGTCTATGATTAGGCGATGCTGGGGAAGGTTCAAAGACCGCTGATAGGTCTGCATAGGGCTGGAGTGTACGGGCGAACGGCGAATATGTGAGCAAAGTCCGCGCACTTTGAGGAGCAGGCCGGATAACTTTTCAGGAAGCACTGCACCACCAGGTTTAAGGTGTGATCCAGGCAAGGAATGTGTTTCAGTTGGGAAAGGGAGATGGCAGCCATGAAATTCCTTCCGTTATCACTCACTACCTTGCCTGCCTCAAGATCTACTGTGCCCAGCCACGACTGCGTTTCTGTCTGCAAGAACTCGGACAGAACTTCTGCGGTGTGTCTGTTGTCGCCCAAACACTTCATAGCCAATACAGCCTGCTGACGCTTGCCAGTAGCTGCCCCATAATGGGACAACTGCTGTGCAACAGTGCCAGCTGCGGATGGAGTGGTTTGGCGACTGCGGTCTGTGGACGAGCTCTCGCTTCTGCAGAAGGACGAAGAGGAGGAGGAGGGGGTGCGAACACCTACAGCCAACTGTTTCCTAGACCGTGGGCTAGGCAGAACTGTCCCGAAATTGCTGTCCCCTGTGGACCCTGCATCCACCACATTCACCCAGTGTGCCGTGATGGACACGTAACGTCCCTGGCCATGCCTACTGGTCCATGCATCTGTTGTCAGGTGCACCTTTGAACTCACAGATTGCCTGAGTGCATGGACGATGCGCTCTTTAACATGCTGGTGGAGGGCTGGGATGGCTTTTCTCGAAAAGAAGTGTCGACTGGGTAGCTCGTAGCGTGGTTCTGCGTAGTCCATCAGGGCTTTGAAAGCTTCACTTTCAACTAACCGGTAGGGCATCATCTCTAACGAGATTAGTCTAGCTATGTGGGCGTTCAAACCCTGTGTACGTGGTTGCGAGGATAAGTACTTCCTTTTTCCAACCAGAGTCTCATGTAGGGTGAGCTGGACTGGAGAGCTGGAGATCGTGGAACTAGCGGTTGTGCCGGTGGACATGGCAGACTGAGAGACGGTTGGAGACGGTATTGTTTCTGCCTGTGCCCTAGATGCAGTGTTTCCTACTACGAAACTGGTGATTCCCTGACCCTGACTGCTTTGGCCTGGCAAAGAAACCTGCACAGATACTGCAGGTGGTGCGGAAAATGGTGGCCTTACAGTGACGGCAGGGATGTAGCGTTGGTGACTAGCTTCATTGGCCGAGGGTGCTACAACCTTAAGTGACGTTTGGTAGTTAGTCCAGGCTTGCAAATGCATGGTGGTTAAATGTCTATGCATGCAACTTGTATTGAGACTTTTCAGATTCTGACCTCTGCTTAAGGTAGTTGAACATTTTTGACAGATAACTTTGTGCGGATCAATTGGATGTTGTTTAAAAAAATGCCAGACTGCACTCTTTCGAGCCTCGGATCCCTTTTCAGCCATTGCAGACTGAGCTTTAACCGGATGGCCACGCTGTCCTCCAACAGTTTTTGGCTTTGCCACGCGTTTTGTCCCATCTACGGGCCCGGCAGATGGAACCTGTTGCGATGTTGATGCCTGCTGCGGCCCCTCCTCCTCCGCTTCAGAACTACTCGGGGTCATCAACTGGGTCATCTATAACCTCCTCTTCTAGCTCGTGCGCAACTTAGTCTGTGTCACCGTGTAAGTCGGTGGTAGAGCGTTCGTGACGGGGCAACATAGTCTCATCAGGGTCTGATTCTGGATCAGTACCCTGCGAGGGCAATGTTGTGGTCTGAGTCAAAGGACCAGCATAGTAGTCTGGCTGTGGCTGTGCGTCAGTGCACTCCATGTCAGATTCAACTTGTAATGGGCACTTTCTAAGCCAGGGACGGTATGTGTAAAGAGCTCCATGGAGTAACCCGTTGTGTCGCCTGCTGCATCCTTCTCTGTTGTTGTTTATGCTGAAGAGGACAAGGAAGCAACTTGTCCCTGACCGTGAACATCCACTAACGATGCGCTGCTTTTACATTTTCAAAAGAGGAGGCAAAAGAGCTAGAGGCTGAGTCAGCAAGGTAAGCCAAAACTTGCTCTTGCTGCTCCGGCTTTAAAAGCGGTTTTCCTACTCCCAGAAAAGGGAGCGTTCGAGGCCTTCTGTAGCCAGACGACGAACCTGGCTCCACAGCTCCAGACTTAGGTGCAATATTTTTTTTCCCACGACCACCTGATGCTCCACTACCACTACCATCATTACCAGCTGACAATGAACGCCCACGGCCACGACCTCTTCCACCAGACTTCCTCATTGTTTTAAAAACGTAACCAAAGTAACGGTATTTGTTGCTGTCAAACAACTTACACGGTGAGCTATAACTTCAGCATGATTTAGATATCCCTTTACAGGTGGGTGAGACCGCAAGGAAAATCAGGCACAATGTTACACACTCTGTTTTCGGTGGCACCAAATGAGAGAGATGCCACACACGCAGGACTGTCACTCAAGCAGAAATGTAAATATTGATCTCCCACTTTTTTTTTTTATTTTTTCAGGGAGACTTTAGAAACAAAATTAAAAAAAATGATTTTTTTCAGGAAGAATTTAGAAACCAAATAAAAAAAAATGATTTTTTCAGGGAGAATTTAGAAACCAAATAAAAAACAAAAAATAGGCTTTCTATGGCCCACTATTTGAGAGAGAGAGATGGCACACCCTGGAGTCAAGACTGGCACACAAGCAGAAAGGGCAATATTAATCTCCCACTGATTTTTTTTTATTTTTTCAGGGAGAATTTAGAAACCCAATAAAAAAAAATAGGCTTTCTATGGCCCACTATTTGAGAGAGAGAGATGGCACACCCAGGAGTCAAGACTGGCACACAAGCAGAAAGGGCAATATTAATCTCCCACTGATTTTTTTTTATTTTTCCAGGGAGACTTTAGAAACAAAATTAAAAAAAATGATTTTTTCAGGAAGAATTTAGAAACCAAATAAAAAAAATGATTTTTTCAGGAAGAATTTAGAAACCAAATAAAAAAAAAAATGATTTTTTCAGGGAGAATTTAGAAACCAAATAAAAAACAAAAAAGTAGGCTTTCTATGGCCCACTATTTGAGAGAGAGAGTGTTAGGTCTCGAGTTCCCACTTCTGCACAGGGGGAATCTCAAGCCATCTCCGCTGCGGTCTCCCATTCTTATCCAGCCGCAGTGGAGTCTGCTCAGCAGGGACGTCGGTCCCAGCATCTTGCTCAATCTCACTCTGTACAGAGAGTTACTGCTGCTTCTTCAGCTTTTGCCATTAAAGCCAGTGCTGGTCAGCAGCGAGTAGACTTGTTTGGGACTAAGTCCTTGTCTGCACACACTGAGCATGCCCAGGGCAAGATCTCCCGTTGGAGATCGAGGGTCATGTGCTCAGGCCCTGCAGCACATTCCATTGGTCCTCTTGGCAGGTCTTGGAAGGGCAAAGTTTCTGTGGCCACTTCCTGTGCTGCAACTATATAAACTGCGCATGACCGCACGGCCATGCGCTAGTGTACATTTGCATACGTGTGTTTGTTGTGAGTGCAAGTCGTCCTTGAATACCCCTTCCCTATTGAATGTCTGTTCGCGGAAGGTGTATGGTTGCTTTCTAGCGCCCGACTTATCCTACAGCACAAATCACACATTACAGCGTCCAGTTGCTGTGACCGCCAGTACGGCGCCGTGCACTTCCTCTGTGCTTTCCTTACCCAAGCCTGGGTGGTTAGTGGCGTTCGTCAGTGCGGCACCGCATGCACTCTTGTGCCCTAATATTGTTATTCAGCTTCCTTACACACCCAGTTGCGGTGTTGTGCCAGCAAGGGTCTAATCGGACTTTAATCCTAGTTGGGGTTGATTTCGCTGACTACTTGCTCGCGCTCTATGTGCGGTACCGTGATCCTGTGACGCAACAGGATCGCTTCCTTCACGCTGGGTGAAGTCTAACCCACGTGTGTATACTTATGAGTACCGCCATATAGTCCGTCATTACTTGGCAGCAGGTTCCATCTCTGCACGGTGGACCCCGGGCTGCGAACGCACCATATTCTATCTGTCTCATTATTTGGTGCGTTCAGCTAGCCCTAACAGAGAGATGGCACACCCTGGAGTCAAGACTGGCACACAAGCAGAAAGGGCAATATTAATCTCCCACTGATTTTTTTTTATTTTTTCAGGGAGAATTTAGAAACCAAATAAAAAAAAAAATAGGCTTTATATGGCCCACTATTTGAGAGAGAGAGATGGCACACCCAGGAGTCAAGACTGGCACACAAGCAGAAAGGGCAATATTAATCTCCCACTGATTTTTTTTTTTTTTTTTTTCAGGGAGAATTTAGAAACCAAAAAAAAAAAAAAAATTAATAGGCTTTCTATGGCCCACTATTGCAGAGAGAGATGGCACACCCAGGAGTCAAGACTGGCACACAAGCAGAAAGGGCAATATTAATCTCCCACTGATTTTTTTTTAATTTTTTCAGGGAGACTTTAGAAACAAAATTTAAAAAAATGATTTTTTCAGGAAGAATTTAGAAACCAAATTTAAAAAAAAATGATTTTTTCAGGAAGAATTTAGAAACCAAATAAAAAAAAATGATTTTTTCAGGGAGAATTTAGAAACCAAATGAAAAACAAAAAAGTAGGCTTTCTATGGCCCACTATTTGAGAGAGAGAGATGGCACACCCGGGGTCAAGACTGGCACACAAGCAGAAAGGGCAATATTAATCTCCCACTGATTTTTTTTAAATTTTTTCAGGGAGACTTTAGAAACAAAATTTAAAAAAATGATTTTTTCAGGAAGAATTTAGAAACCAAATTAAAAAAAAAATGATTTTTTCAGGAAGAATTTAGAAACCAAATAAAAAAAAATGATTTTTTCAGGGAGAATTTAGAAACCAAATGAAAAACAAAAAAGTAGGCTTTCTATGGCCCACTATTTGAGAGAGAGAGATGGCACACCCGGGGTCAAGACTGGCACACAAGCAGAAAGGGCAATATTAATCTCCCACTGATTTTTTTTAATTTTTTCAGGGAGAATTTAGAAACCAAATAAAAAAAAAAAAGGCTTTATATGGCCCACTATTTGAGAGAGAGAGATGGCACACCCAGGAGTCAAAACTAGCACACAAGCAGAAAGGGCAATTTTAATCTGTTAGGAGTCGAGTTTCCTCTGCTGCACAGGGGGAATCTCGATCCGTGTCTGCTGCGGTCTCCCATTCGGAATCGGCCGCAGCGGGGTCTGCTCAGCGGAGGCGTCGCTCCCAGCGTCTTGCTGGGACTGATTCTGTGCAAAGGGTTACTGCTGCCTTTTCTGGCTCTCCTGTTGTACCCTGCACTGATCTGCGGCGAGCGGGCTTCTCTGGGACTAAGTCCTTATTTGCACACACTGAGCATGCCCAGGGCAAGATCTCCCGTTGGAGATCGAGGGTCACATGCTCAGGTACTGCAGCACGTCCCATTGGTCCTCCAGGAAGGTCCTGAAAGGGCAAAACTTCGGTAGCAGCTTCCTGTGCTGCAACTAAATAAGCTGCGCATGATCGCACGGCCATGCGCTAGTATTGTCTTGTAAATATGTGTGTGTGTTGTGAGTGAAAGTCGCTCTTTAAATAACCCTCCCTATTGGATGACTGTTCGCGGAAGGTGTATGTTTGCTATCTAGCGCCCGACTTATCCAACAGCACGTAACACACATTACAGCTACCAGTTGCTGTGTCCGCCAGTACGGCGCCGTGCGCTTGCTCTGCGCTTTCCTAACCCAAGCCTGGGTGGTTAGTGGCGTCCGTCAGTGCGGCACCGCACGCACTCTTGTGCCTTTATATTATTATTTATGTTCCTCTGACACCCCAGTTGCAGTGTCGAGCGCATGGGGTCTTCTGAACTCAAATCCTCAGTCTCGGGTTTGAGATTAGTGACTCCTTGCTTGCGCTCTATGTGCGGTACCGCGGTCCTGTGACGCAACAGGGTCGCTTCCTTCACACAGGGTGAAGCTAACCCATGTGTGTATACTTATTGTACCGCCATATCGTCTGCCTCTACTAGCAGCAGGGTTTTCACCTGCACGGTGGACCTCGGACTGCGAACGCACCTAATACCATAACATCTGATTCTTGGTGCGTTCCGCCAGTCCCTAACAGAATACTAGCGCCAAGGTCTGGCTAATAATGACGGACGATCAGCGTTCACAGCGGTACATCCAACAGCTGGAGGGTAGGTTGGCGGCTCTAGAGCGTGCAACCTCAGCTGTAGACGTTACTGCTGTCGCTGTTCAGGCTGCAAGTGCAGTTGCAGCCAGTTTGTCTGCTGCCACCCCTGCTCCGACCTTATCCCGTCTTCCGTTTCCAGACAAATTTGCTGGTGACAGTAAGCTATGTCGGGGATTCGTGAGCCAGTGCTCCATACATCTCGAGCTGCTGGCTGCACGTTTTCCTACGGAACGGGCGAGGGTGGGATTCATTTTGTCTCTTTTGTTGGGCAGGGCGTTGGAGTGGGCAACGCCGCTTTGGGAACGTGGTGATCGTGTGGTACAGAGTGCTCCTATCTTCCTGGACGCTCTGAGGCAGGTCTTTTTGGGACCCCGTGTCACCCACGATACCGCGCACCAATTGTTGGCAATTACTCAGGCTTCGTCCATGGTCAGCCAGTTCGCCATCCTATTCCGGACTCTAGCTTCTGAGCTGGAATGGCCAGATAAAGTCCTTATTCCGGTGTTCTGGAAAGGACTGGCAGATCATGTAAAGCAGAGGTCCCCAACTCCAGTCCTCAAGGCCCACCAACAGGTCATGTTTTCAGGATTTCCTTTGCATTGCACAGGTGATGCAATTATTACCTGGGCAAGACTAAGGAAATCCTGAAAACATGACCTGTTGGTGGGCCTTGAGGACTGGAGTTGGGGACCTCTGATGTAAAGGACTCCTTGGCCACCAGGGAGATTCCCGCCACACTGGAGGAGCTTATTACTATAGCTACCCGCATCGATCTCCGTTTTAACGAGCGGAGGTTGGAGCGGACCCAGTGTAGGCAGAGGTTTCGGCTGGCTCCCACCTTTGCCAAACCTCTAGAATCTCCTGTTATGGCGTCTGACTCCCATGAGGCCATGGAGGTTTCTCGAGCGGGACCTAGGTCTCAGACCGCTCGAGTACCTGTGGTGTGTAAAAATTGCCAGCAACCGGGACATTACGCTAATAAATGTCCACGGCGGTCGGGAAAACGATCGCGTCTAGTGACCATTGGAGGAGGTTCACTGGACACAGCGGCATTTTCCTCCAAATTGTCCTTCAAAGGGACAATCCTGTTAGGCACATCCACTCTTACAGTAGAGCTTTGTGTGTATTCAGGAGCAGAAGGAAATTTTATGTCTTCTGCTTTTGCTCTGCGCCACGCAGTACCTCTGGTTATGCTTGCCAAACCAGTAACCGTTAGAGTGGTGAATGGGTCGACACTTCCGCTACAGATCACACATCAGACTGTCCCTTTCACGTTAGCCATGTCCCCATCCCACCAGGAGATTATTTCCCTTCTTGTCCTTCCCGAGGGAATGGATGAGATTCTGCTGGGAATACCCTGGCTCCGTTTCCACTCCCCACATATTGAGTGGACCTCTGGGAGGATATTGGGTTGGAGTGAATCCTGTAAGGGCAGATGTGTGAAAGAGTGCATTCAGGTTTCCAGCACTGAGATGCCCGCAGATCTCTCTACTCTCCCCAAATACTATTGGTCTTATGCAGACGTCTTCTCCAAAAAGGCCGCGGAGACCCTTCCGCCTCACCGTCCCTATGACTGTCCTATAGATCTCTTGCCTGGAGCAGAACCTCCTCGGGGACGTGTCTATCCCCTCTCTCTCCCAGAAACGGAGGCTATGTCCCAGTACATCCAGGAGAATTTGGCAAGAGGGTTTAATAGGAAGTCAGTGTCACCAGCAGGGTTCTTCTTCGTACAGAAGAAGAATGGAGAGTTGCGTCCTTGCATAGACTACAGGGGTCTTAACGCCATCACCGTTAAGAATAAGTACCCGCTGCCCCTGATTTTTGAGCTTTTTGATAGGCTACGGGGAGCTAAGGTATTTACCAAATTAGACCTGCGTGGAGCTTATAACCTGATTCGCATCCGTGAGGGGGACGAATGGAAGACGGCGTTTGACACCAGAGATGGGCACTGTGAGTATCTGGTGATGCCCTTCGAGCTCTGTAATGCCCCAGCCGTTTTCCAAGACTTTGTCAACGACATCTTCCGGGATATGCTTTCCACCTCGGTCGTAGTCTATCTGGATGATATTCTCATCTTCTCTCCAGATATTGACTCCCACCGGAGAGATGTTGGCAGAGTCTTCGACCTCTTACGGGCAAACTCTCTTTACGCAAAGTTGGAGAAGTGTGTGTTTGAGCAGGAGTCTTTACCTTTCCTGGGCTATATCATCTCTGCCCAGGGATTGGCTATGGATCCTGCCAAACTACAGGCTGTGATGGACTGGCAAGAACTCCATTCACTTAAAGCGGTGCAGCGCTTTATGGGGTTCATTAATTATTACCGCCAGTTCATTCCCCATTTCTCAACTTTGGTAGCTCCCTTGGTAGCCCTCACCAAGAAGGGAGCAAATCCCAAAGTGTGGTCTGAAGAGGTCTCCAAGGCCTTTTCTTCTACTAAGTCTCATTTTGCTAGCGCTCCCATCCTACATCGTCCCGATGTCGATAAGCCATTTATAATGGAGGTGGATGCCTCTTCCGTTGGTGCTGGAGCAGTCCTCTTCCAAAAGGATGCTCAAGGTCGGAAGCATCCGTGCTTCTTCTTCTCCAAGACCTTCACACCAGAGGAGAGGAATTATTCCATTGGGGACAGGGAGTTGCTAGCGATGAAATTGGCTTTCTCAGAGTGGAGACATCTCTTGGAGGGGGCGCGTTTTCCCTTTCAAGTTTTTACAGACCACAAAAATTTGCTCTATATGCAAACAGCCCAGCGGCTAAATTCTCACCAGGCCAGATGGTCCTTATTCTTCTCCCGATTCCACTTCACCCTCCATTATCTCGCTGGGGAGAAGAATATTCGAGCTGATGCTCTTTCTCGCTCTGTTGTGTCATCTGAGGAGGAGGAAGGAGAGCCTCGGCTTATTGTTCCTTCTGAGAGCTTGAGAACCGTGGCTCCGGTGTCGCTTGAGTCTGTGCCTCTGGGCAAGACTTTTGTGCCCATAAATTTGCGACCGGAGGTTCTCTCTTGGGCTCATTCCTCCAGGGTGGGTGGACACTTTGGGACAAAAAGGACATCTGAGCTGCTGGCGGGAACGTAATGGTGGCCGCATATGCTCCGAGATGTCAGAGATTACGTTCTGGTGTGTGTTTCATGTGCCAAAAATAAGTCTCCTCGACAACAGCCGTCTGGGTTACTCTATCCCTTGCCGGTGGCAGACAGGCCCTGGGAGATGGTCGGGATGGACTTTGTAGTGGGTTTGCCCAAGTCTCGCGGCTGTACCATCATTTGGGTTATTACCGATCATTTCTCGAAAATGGTGCATTTGGTGCCGCTCCCACGATTACCTTCTGCACGGGCCTTGGCAGCGTTGTTCATAAGACACATCTTCCGCCTACACGGCATGCCAGACAAAATTGTCAGTGACCGGGGTCCCCAGTTTGCATCTCGGTTCTGGAGAGAGCTTTGTCGTCTTCTCAGCATTGAGTTAAATCTCTCTTCCGCAAATCATCCCGAGATGAATGGGTTGGTAGAGAGGGCCAATCAGACTCTGGTCACATATCTACGACATTTTGTTTCTGCCAGGCAGGATGACTGGGCATCTTTATTACCATGGGCAGAATTCGCCCTTAAAAACGCTGTAGCCGACTCCACCGATCAGACTCCTTTCCTCCTTAATTACGGCCAGCATCCGCGGGTTCCTGTGCCTATGCCCATGTCCTCTGCTGACTTCAGGGTGGCAGACTGGGCAGTGGAGGCACGGGACACTTGGGACCGCACTCAGGATGCCATTCGGGCCTCGAAGGAGAGAATGAGGTCCTCCGCCGATGCACATCGGCGCCCTGCCCCGACCTTTGCTCCTGGCGATTTAGTGTGGCTCTCCGCCCGTAACATCAGGCTGCATGTAGAGTCCACTAAGTTTGCACCTCGCTACTTGGGTCCCTTCAAGGTCCTCGAACAGGTTAATCCTGTGGTCTACCGTCTGGCCCTTCCTCCACGCCTTGGTATCACCGACACCTTTCATGTGTCCCTCCTTAAGCCCGTATACATGTCTCGGTTTTCTGAGTCATCTGCCGAGACATCGGGTTCGTCTACGGACGATTTCGAGGTGAACGCTATTTTGGGGTGCAAGGTGGTACGTGGCAAAAAATTTTATTTGGTGGACTGGAAGGGTTATGGTCCTGAGGACAGGTCCTGGGAGCCTGCTGAGCTCATTCGTGCTCCGCAGCTCATTGCTGCCTTCGAGCATAGCGAGGCCCAAGGAGGGGGGGCCCTAGGAGGGAGGGTAATGTTAGGAGTCGAGTTTCCTCTGCTGCACAGGGGGAATCTCGATCCGTGTCTGCTGCGGTCTCCCATTCGTAATCGGCCACAGCGGGGTCTGCTCAGCGGAGGTGTCGCTCCCAGCGTCTCGCTGGGACTGATTCTGTGCAAAGGGTTACTGCTGCCTTTTCTGGCTCTCCTGTTGTACCCTGCACTGATCTGCGGCGAGCGGGCTTCTCTGGGACTAAGTCCTTATTTGCACACACTGAGCATGCCCAGGGCAAGATCTCCCATTGGAGATCGAGGGTCACATGCTCAGGTACTGCAGCACGTCCCATTGGTCCTCCAGGAAGGTCCTGAAAGGGCAAAACTTCGGTAGCAGCTTCCTGTGCTGCAACTATATAAGCTGCGCATGACCGCACGGCCATGCGCTAGTATTGTCTTGTAAATATGTGTGTGTGTTGTGAGTGAAAGTCGCTCTTTAAATAACCCTCCCTATTGGATGACTGAAGGTGTATGTTTGCTATCTAGCGCCCGACTTATCCAACAGCACGTAGCACACATTACAGCTACCAGTTGCTTTGTCCGCCAGTACGGCGCCGTGCGCTTGCTCTGCGCTTTCCTAACCCAAGCCTGGGTGGTTAGTGGCGTCCATCAGTGCGGCACCGCACGCACTCTTGTGCCTTTATATTATTATTTATGTTCCTCTGACACCCCAGTTGCGGTGTCGAGCGCATGGGGTCTTCTGAACTCAAATCCTCAGTCTCGGGTTTGAGATTATTTACTCCTTGCTTGCGCTCTATGTGCGGTACCGCGGTCCTGTGACGCAACAGGGTCGCTTCCTTCACACAGGGTGAAGCTAACCCATGTGTGTATACTTATTGTACCGCCATATCGTCTGTCTCTACTAGCAGCAGGGTTTTCACCTGCACGGTGGACCTCGGACTGCGAACGCACCTAATACCATAACATCTGATTCTTGGTGCGTTCCGCCAGTCCCTAACATAATCTCCCACTGATTTTTTTGGATTTTTTCAGGGAGAATTTAGAAACCAAAAAAAAAAAAAAATTAATAGGCTTTCTATGGCCCACTATTGGAGAGAGAGAGATGGCACACCCAGGAGTCAAGACTGGCACACAAGCAGAAAGGGCAATATTAATTTCCCACTGATTTTTTTAAATTTTTTCAGGGAGACGTTAGAAACAAAATTAAAAAAAATGATTTTTTCAGGAAGAATTTAGAAACCAAATAAAAAAAAATGATTTTTTCAGGGAGAATTTAGAAACCAAATAAAAAACATAAAAATAGCCTTTCTAAGGCCCACTATTTGAGAGAGAGAGATGGCACACCCTGGAGTCAAGACTGGCACACAAGCAGAAAGGGCAATATTAATCTCCCACTGATTTTTTTTTTTTTTCAGGGAGAATTTATAAACCCAATAAAAAAAAATTAGGCTTTCTATGGCCCACTATTTGAGAGAGAGAGATGGCACACCCAGGAGTCAAGACTGGCACACAAGCAGAAAGGGCAATATTAATCTCCCACTGTTTTTTTTTTTTTTTTTCAGGGAGACTTTAGAAACAAAATAAAAAAAAATGATTTTTTCAGGAAGAATTTAGAAACCAAATAAAAAAAATGATTTTTTCAGGGAGAATTTAGAAACCAAATAAAAAACAAAAAATAGGCTTTCTATGGCCCACTATTTGAGAGAGAGAGATGGCACACCCTGGAGTCAAGACTGGCACACAAGCAAAAAGGGCAATATTAATCTCCCACTGATTTTTTTTTATTTTTTCAGGGAGAATTTAGAAACCCAATAAAAAAAATTAGGCTTTCTATGGCCCACTATTTGAGAGAGAGAGATGGCACACCCAGGAGTCAAGACTGGCACACAAGCAGAAAGGGCAATATTAATCTCCCACTGATTTTTTTTTATTTTTTCAGGGAGAATTTAGAAACCCAATAAAAAAAAAAATTAGGCATTCTATGGCCCACTATTTGAGAGAGAGAGATGGCACACCCAGGAGTCAAGACTGGCACACAAGCAGAAAGGGCAATATTAATCTCCCACTGATTTTTTTTTATTTTTTCAGGGAGACTTTAGAAACAAAATAAAAAAAATGATTTTTTCAGGAAGAATTTAGAAATCAAATAAAAAAAAATGATTTTTTTCAGGGAGAATTTAGAAACCAAATAAAAAACAAAAAATTAGGCTTTCTATGGCCCACTATTTGAGAGAGAGAGATGGCACACCCTGGAGTCAAGACTGGCACACAAGCAGAAAGGGCAATATTAATCTCCCACTGATTTTTTTTTTATTTTTTCAGGGAGAATTTAGAAACCCCCCCAAAAAAAAATTAATAGGCTTTCTATGGCCCACTATTTGAGAGAGAGAGATGGCACACCCTGGAGTCAAGACTGGCACACAAGCAGAAAGGGCAATATTAATCTCCCACTGATTTTCTTTGATTTTTTCAGGGAGAATTTAGAAACCCAATAAAAAAAACAAATTAGGCTTTCTATGGCCCACTATTTGAGAGAGAGAGATGGCACACCCAGGAGTCAGGAGTGGCACACAAGCAGAAAGGGCAATATTAATCTCCCACTGATTTTTTTTTTATTTTTTCAGGGAGAATTTAGAAACCCCCCCAAAAAAAAATTAATAGGCTTTCTATGGCCCACTATTTGAGAGAGAGAGATGGCACACCCTGGAGTCAAGACTGGCACACAAGCAGAAAGGGCAATATTAATCTCCCACTGATTTTCTTTGATTTTTTCAGGGAGAATTTAAAAACCCAATAAAAAAAAAATTAGGCTTTCTATGGCCCACTATTTGAGAGAGAGAGATGGCACACCCAGGAGTCAGGAGTGGCACACAAGCAGAAAGGGCAATATTAATCTCCCACTGATTTTTTTTTTATTTTTTCAGGGAGAATTTAGAAACCCCCCCAAAAAAAAATTAATAGGCTTTCTATGGCCCACTATTTGAGAGAGAGTGATGGCACACCCAGGAGTCAAGACTGGCACACAAGTAGAAAGGGCAATATTAATCTCCCACTGATTTTTTTTTATTTTTTCAGGGAGAATTTAGAAGCCAAAAAAAAAAAAAATTAATAGGCTTTCTATGGCCCACTATTTGAGAGAGAGATGGCACACCCAGGAGTCAAGACTGGCACACAAGCAGAAAGGGCACTATTAATCTCCCACTGATTTTTTTTATTTTTTCAGGGAGACTTTAGAAACAAAATAAAAAAAAATGATTTTTTCAGGAAGAATTTAGAAACCAAATAAAAAAAAATGATTTTTTCAGGGAGAATTTAGAAACCAAATAAAAAACAAAAAAATAGGTTTTCTATGGCCCACTATTTGATAGAGAGAGATGGCACACCCAGGAGTCAGGAGTGGCACACAAGCAGAAAGGGCAATATTAATCTCCCACTGATTTATTTTTATTTTTTCAGGGAGAATTTAGAAACCAAATAAAAAAAAAAAAAGGCTTGTTAGGGCTAGCGGAACGCACCAAATAATAAGACTGATAGTGTATGGTGCGTTCGCAGCCCGGGGTCCACCGTGCAGCGATGGAACCTGCTGCTAAGTAATGACGGACTATATGGCGGTACTCATAGGTATACACATGTGGGTTAAACTTCACCCAACGTGAAGGAAGCGATCCTGTTGCGTCACAGGATCGCGGTACCGCACATAGAAGGCGAGCAAGCAGTCAGCGAACTTAACCCCAACTAGGATTGAAGTCCGATTAGACCCTTGCTGGCACAACACCGCAACTGGGTGTGTAAGGAAGTTGAGTAACAATATAGGGCACAAGAGTGCATGCGGTGCCGCACTGACGAACGCCACTAACCACCCAGGCTTGGGTAAGTAAAGCACAGAGGAAGTGCACGGCGCCGTACTGGCGGTCACAGCAACTGGACGCTGTAACGTGTGATTAATGCTGATGGCTAAGTCGGGCGCTAGATAGCAACCACACACCTTCCGCGAACAGACATTCAATAGGGAAGGGGTTTCCAAGGACGACTTGCACTCACAACAAACACACGTAAGCAAATGTACACTAGCGCATGGCCGTGCGGTAATGCGCAGTTTATATAGTTACAGCACAGGAAGTGGCCACGGAAACTTTGCCCTTCCAAGACCTGCCAAGAGGACCAATGGAATGTGCTGCAGAGCCTGAGCACATGACCCTCGATCTCCAACGGGAGATCTTGCCCTGGGCATGCTCAGTGTGTGCAGACAAGGACTTAGTCCCAGAGAAGTCCGCTCACTGCTGACCAGCACTGGGTTTAATGGTAGAAGCTGAAGAAGCAGCAGTAACTCTCTGTACAGAGTGAGACTGAGCAAGACGCTGGGAGCGACGTCCCTGCTGAGCAGACTCCACTGCGGCTGGATAAGAATGGGAGACCGCAGCGGAGATGGCTCGAGATTCCCCCTGTGCAGAAGCGGGAACTCGAGACCTAACATTACCCCCCCTCCTAGGGCCCCCCCTCCTTGGGCCTCGCTATGCTCGAAAGCAGCAATGAGCTGTGGGGCCCGAATGTTTTCAGCAGGCTCCCATGACCTGTCCTCTGGGCCATAACCCTTCCAATCCACCAGATAGAACTTTTTGCCGCGTACCACCTTGCACCCCAAAATAGCGTTCACCTCGTAATCGTCCGTAGACGAACCCGATGTCCCGGCAGATGACTCGGAAAACCGGGACATGTATACGGGTTTCAAGAGGGACACATGAAAGGTGTCGGTGATACCCAAGCGTGGAGGAAGAGCCAAACGGTAGACCACAGGATTAACCTGTTCGAGAACCTTGAAGGAACCCAATTAGCGAGGAGCAAACTTAGTGGACTCAACTCGCACCCTGATGTTACGGGCGGAGAGCCACACCAAGTCGCCAGGGGCAAAGGTCGGAGCGGGGCACCGATGAACATCGGCGGAGGGCCTCATTCTCTCCTTGGAGGCCCGAATGGCATCCTGCGTGCGATCCCAAATGTCCCGTGCCTCCACAGCCCAGTCTGCCACCCTGGGATCAGCGGAAGACACAGGCATGGGCACAGGAACACGCGGATGCTGGCCGTAATTTAAGAGGAATGGAGTCTGACCGGTGGAGTCGGCTACGGCATTGTTAAGTGCAAACTCTGCCCACGGTAGCAAGGATGCCCAGTCATCCTGCCTGGCAGAAACAAAATGTCGCAGATATGTGACCAAGGTCTGGTTGGCCCTTTCTACCAACCCATTCGTCTCGGGATGATATGCCGAAGAGAGATTTAACTCAATACTGAGTAGACGACAAAGCTCTCTCCAGAATCGAGACGCAAACTGGGGACCCCGGTCACTAACAATTTTGTCTGGCATACCGTGTAGGCGAAAGATATGCTTGACGAACAAGACAGCCAACACCCGTGCAGAAGGTAGCCGTGGAAGAGGCACCAAATGCACCATTTTGGAAAAATGGTCGGTGATCACCCAGATAATGGTGCAGTTACGAGACTTGGGTAAGCCCACCACAAAGTCCATCCCGACCATCTCCCATGGCCTGTCCGCCACCGGCAGAGGAAAAAGCAAACCAGCTGGCCGTTGCCGAGGAGTCTTGTTCTTGGCGCAAGAGACACACGCCCGAACATACTCTGCGACATCACGAGCCATATGCGGCCACCAGTACGTCCTCGCCAGTAACTCAGATGTCCTTTTGGTACCAAAGTGTCCACCCACCCTGGACGAGTGTGCCCAAGAGAGAACCTCCGGTCGCAAATTGGATGGAACAAAAGTCTTGCCCGGGGGCACAGACTCTAGCGAAACCGGGGCCACAGTTCTCAAGCTCTCGGTGGGGACAATAAGCCGAGGCTCCTCCTCCTCCTCCGCAGATGACACAACGGAGCGAGAGAGAGCGTCGGCCCGAATGTTCTTCTCCCCAGAAAGAAAATGGAAAGTGAAATGAAACCGGGAGAAGAATAAGGACCATCTGGCCTGGCGAGAATTCAACAGCTGGGCTGTCTGCAGGTACACCAAATTTTTATGGTCTGTGAAGACTTGGAAGGGAAAACGTGCTCCCTCCAAGAGATGTCTCCACTCCGAGAAAGCCAACTTCATGGCTAGCAACTCCCTGTCCCCGATGGAATAATTCCTCTGTGCTGGTGAGAAGGTCTTGGAGAAAAAGAAGCAAGGATGCTTCCGACCTTGAGCATCCTTTTGGAAGAGGACTGCTCCAGCACCAACAGAAGAGGCATCCACCTCCATGATAAATGGCTTATCAACATCGGGGCGGTGTAGAATGGGAGCGCTAGCGAAGTGAGACTTTATAGAGATAAAGGCCTTGGAGACCTCCTCAGACCACAATTTGGGATTCGCCCCCTTCTTGGTGAGGGCAACCAAGGGAGCTACCAAAGTTGAGAAGTGCGGAATGAACTGGCGATAATAATTGATGAACCCCATAAAGCGCTGCACCGCTTTAAGAGAGTGGGGTTCCTGCCAGTCCATCACAGCCTGTAGTTTGGCAGGATCCATAGCCAATCCCTGGGCTGAGATGATGTAGCCTAGGAAAGGTAAAGACTCCTGCTCAAACATACACTTCTCCAACTTGGCATAGAGGGAGTTTGCCCGTAGGAGATCGAAGACTTTGCAAACATCTCTCCGGTGGGAGTCAATATCTGGAGAGTAGATGAGAATATCATCCAGATAGACTACGACCGAGGTGGAAAGCATATTCCGGAATATATCGTTCACAAAGTCTTGGAAAACGGCTGGGGCATTACAGAGCCCGAAGGGCATCACCAGATATTCATAGTGCCCATCCCTGGTGTTAAAAGCCGTCTTCCATTCGTCCCCCTCACGGATGCGAATCAGGTTGTAAGCACCCCGCAGATCTAATTTAGTAAATACCCTTGCTCCCCGAAGCCTATAGAATAGCTCAGATATCAAAGGCAAAGGATACTTATTCTTAACGGTGATGGCGTTAAGACCCCTGTAGTCTATGCATGGACGCAATTCCCCACTCTTCTTCTGCACGAAGAAGAACCCTGCCCCAGCAGGTGACACTGACTTCCTGATGAACCCTCTTGCCAGATTTTCCTGGATGTACTGTGACATTGCCTCCGTCTCCGGGAGAGACAGCGGATAGACTCGATCCCGGGGAGGCTCAGCACCAGGCAAGAGGTCAATAGGACAGTCATAGGGGCGATGGGGCGGAAGGGTCTCCGCCGCCTTTTTGGAGAACACGTCAGCATAAGGCCAATACTGCTTGGGGAGAGAGGATAGATCTGCGGGTACTTTTGTTGTAGCTACCTGAACGCACTCCCTCTGACACCTACCCCCACAAGATTCACCCCATCCCAGAATTCTGCCTGAGGACCACTCGATATGAGGAGAGTGGTACCGTAGCCAAGGTATTCCCAACAGGACCTCATCAATTCCCTCTGGAATGACGAGCAGAGAAATAATCTCCTGATGAGATGGCGACATGGACAGAGTAAAAGGGATGGTCTGGTGAGTTATCTGTGAGGGCAGAGTCGACCCATTCACCACTCGTACCGTTACAGGTTGAGCTAGCATAACCAGAGGTATTGCGTGGCGTTGGGCAAAGGCAGAAGACATAAAATTGCCCTCCGCCCCAGAATCCACGCAGAGCTCTACCGAGTGGGAGAATGAGCCTATAGTAATTATCCCCTTAAAGGACAATTTAGAGGCAAACGTCGCCGTGTCTAGGGTACCTCCACCTACAACCACTAGATGCTGATGTTTCCTTGACCGCTGAGGACATCTGGTGGCTAGATGTCCAGACTGCTGGCAAACATGACAGACCCTGAGTGCACAAGCGGTCCGGGACTTAGATCCCGCTTGTGACACTTCCCTGGCCTCATGTGACTCAGGAACCAGGACCGGAGATTCCAGAGGTTTGGCGAAAGTAGGAGCCAGCCGAAACCTCTGCCTACACTGGGCTCGCTCTAACCTCCGCTTGTTAAAACGGAGGTCAATTTGAGTGGAGACTGTTATTAACTCCTCCAGTGTGGCAGGAATCTCCCTAGTGGCCAGAGCGTCCTTTACGTGGTCAGCCAAGCCCCTCCAAAATATGGGGATAAGAGCTTTATCCGACCATTCCAGCTCAGATGCTAAAGTGCGGAATTGGACGGCAAAATGACTGACCAAGGACTCACCCTGAGTTAATGCCAGCAGTTGGAGCGCAGTGTCATGGGTGACTTGAGGTCCTAAAAAGACCTGTTTCAAAGTGCTCAAAAACAGCGGAGCACTCTGCACCACATGATCGCCACGCTCCCACAGCGGCGTAGCCCATTCCAACGCCCTGTCCGACAATAGAGACACAATAAATCCCACCTTAGCCCGCTCTGTGGGGAAACGTGCAGCCAGAAGCTCGAGATGAATAGAGCACTGACTCACAAATCCCCTACAAAATTTGCTATCACCAGAAAATTTTTCTGGCAGCGGGAGGCGAGAAAATGTCGGAACAGGGGTGGCAATGGACAAAGTTGCTGCAGCCACGCTGGCAGCCTGTACAGCAACTGCGGTAACATCCACAGCTGAGGTTGCGCTCTCGAGAGCCGCCAACCTACCCTCCAGCTGCTGGATATACCACAAGGATTGCTGTTTGTCCGTCATCACTAGCCAGACCCTGGTGCTAATGTAATGTTAGGGCTAGCGGAACGTACCAAATAATAAGACTGATAGTGTATGGTGCGTTCGCAGCCCGGGGTCCACCGTGCAGCGATGGAACCTGCTGCTAAGTAATGACGGACTATATGGCGGTACTCATAGGTATACACACGTGGGTTTAACTTCACCCAACGTGAAGGAAGCGATCCTGTTGCGTCACAGGATCACGGTACCGCACATAGAAGGCGAGCAAGCAGTCAGCGAACTTAACCCCAACTAGGATTGAAGTCCGATTAGACCCTTGCTGGCACAACACCGCAACTGGGTGTGTAAGGAAGTTGAGTAACAATATAGGGCACAAGAGTGCATGCGGTGCCGCACTGACGAACGCCACTAACCACCCAGGCTTGGGTAAGGAAACCACAGAGGAAGTGCACGGCGCCGTACTGGCGGTCACAGCAACTGGACGCTGTAACGTGTGATTAATGCTGATGGCTAAGTCGGGCGCTAGATAGCAACCACACACCTTCCGCGAACAGACATTCAATAGGGAAGGGGTTTCCAAGGACGACTTGCACTCACAACAAACACACGTAAGCAAATGTACACTAGCGCATGGCCGTGCGGTCATGCGCAGTTTATATAGTTACAGCACAGGAAGTGGCCACGGAAACTTTGCCCTTCCAAGACCTGCCAAGAGGACCAATGGAATGTGCTGCAGAGCCTGAGCACATGACCCTCGATCTCCAACGGGAGATCTTGCCCTGGGCATGCTCAGTGTGTGCAGACAAGGACTTAGTCCCAGAGAAGTCCGCTCGCTGCTGACCAGCACTGGGTTTAATGGTAGAAGCTGAAGAAGCAGCAGTAACTCTCTGTACAGAGTGAGACTGAGCAAGACGCTGGGAGCGACGTCCCTGCTGAGCAGACTCCACTGCGGCTGGATAAGAATGGGAGACCGCAGTGGAAATGGCTCGAGATTCCCCCTGTGCAGAAGCGGGAACTCGAGACCTAACAAGGCTTTCTATGGCCCACTATTTGAGAGAGAGAGATGGCACACCCAGGAGTCAAGACTGGCAAACAAGCAGAAAGGGCAATATTAATCTCCCACTGATTTTTTTTTATTCTTTCAGGGAGACTTTAGAAACAAAATTAAAAAAAAAGATTTTTTCAGGAAGAATTTAGAAACCAAATAAAAAACAAAAAAATAGGCTTTCTATGGCCCACTATTTGAGAGAGAGAGAGAGATGGAACACCCAGGAGTCAGGAGTGGCACACAAGCAGAAAGGGCAATATTAATCTCCCACTGATTTTTTTTTATTCTTTCACGGAGACTTTAGAAACAAAATAAAAAAAAATGATTTTTTCAGGGAGAATTTAGAAACCAAATAAAAAACAAAAAAATAGGCTTTCTATGGCCCAATATTTGAGAGAGAGAGAGAGAGAGATGGCACACCCAGGAGTCAGGAGTGGCACACAAGCAGAAAGGGCAGTATTAATCTCCCACTGATTTTTTTTTTTATTTTTTCAGGGAGAATTTAGAAACCCCCCCCAAAAAAAATTAATAGGCTTTCTATGGCCCACTATTTGAGAGAGAGAAATGGCACACCCAGGAGTCAAGACTGGCACACAAGCAGAAAGGGCAATATTTATCTAACACTGATTTTTTTTTATTTTTTCAGAGAGAATTTAGAAACCAAAAAAAAAAAAAAATTTATAGGCTTTCTATGGCCCACTATTTGAGAGAGAGATGGCACACCCAGGAGTCAAGACTGGCACACAAGCAGAAAGGACACTATTAATCTCCCACTGATTTTTTTTTATTTTTTCAGGGATACTTTAGAAACAAAATAAAAAAATGATTTTTTCAGGAAGAATTTAGAAACCAAATTAAAAAAAAATGATTTTTTCAGGAAGAATTTAGAAACCAAATAAAAAACAAAAAAATAGGCTTTCTATGGCCCACTATTTGAGAGAGAGAGATGGCACACCCTGGAGTCAAAACTGGCACACAAGCAGAAAGGGCAATATTAATCTCCCACTGATTTTTTTTTATTTTTTCAGGGAGAATTTAGAAACCCAATAAAAAAAAATTAGGCTTTCTATGGCCCACTATTTGAGAGAGAGAGATGGCACACCCAGGAGTCAAGACTGGCACACAAGCAGAAAGGGCAATATTAATCTCCCACTGATTTTTTTTTATTTTTTCAGGGAGAATTTAGAAACTAAATAAAAAAAAATTAGGCTTTCTATGGCCCACTATTTGAGAGAGAGAGATGGCACACCCAGGAGTCAAGACTGGCACACAAGCAGAAAGGGCAATATTAATCTCCCACTGATTTTTTTTTATTTTTTCAGGGAGACTTTAGAAACAAAATAAAAAAAAATGATTTTTTTCAGGAAGAATTTAGAAATAAAAAAAAAAAAAAGATTTTTTCAGGGAGAATTTAGAAACCAAATAAAAAACAAAAAAATAGGCTTTCTATGGCCCACTATTTGAGAGAGAGAGAGAGATGGCACACCCAGGAGTGAGGAGTGGCACACAAGCAGAAAGGGCAATTTTAATCTCCCACTGATTTTTTTTTAATTTTTTTAGGGAGAATTTAGAAACCCCCCCCAAAAAAATTAATAGGCTTTCTATGGCCCACTATTTGAGAGAGAGAGATGGCACACCCAGGAGTCAAGACTGGCACACAAGCAGAAAGGGCAATATTAATCTCCCACTGATTTTTTTTTTATTTTTTCAGGGAGAATTTAGAAACCAAAAAAAAAAAATTAATAGGTTTTCTATGGCCCACTATTTGAGAGAGAGATGGCACACCCAGGAGTCAAGACTGGCACACAAGCAGAAAGGGCACTATTAATCTCCCACTGATTTTTTTTTATTTTTTCAGCGAGACTTTAGAAACAAAATTAAAAAAATGATTTTTTCAGGAAGAATTTAGAAACCAAATAAAAAAAATGATTTTTTCAGGGAGAATTTAGAAACCAAATAAAAAACAAAAAAATAGGCTTTCTAAAGCCCACTATTTGAGAGAGAGAGATGGCACACCCAGGAGTCAGGAGTGGCACACAAGCAGAAAGGGCAGTATTAATCTCCCACTGATTTTTTTTTTTTATTTTTTCAGGGAGAATTTAGAAACCCCCCCAAAAAAAAATTAATAGGCTTTCTATGGCCCACTATTTGAGGGAGAGAAATGGCACACCCAGGAGTCAAGACTGGCACACAAGCAGAAAGGGCAATATTAATCTAACACTGATTTTTTTTTATTTTTTCAGAGAGAATTTAGAAACCAAAAAAAAAAAAAAATTTATAGGCTTTCTATGGCCCACTATTTGAGAGAGAGATGGCACACCCAGGAGTCAAGACTGGCACACAAGCAGAAAGGACACTATTAATCTCCCACTGATTTTTTTTTATTTTTTCAGGGATACTTTAGAAACAAAATAAAAAAAATGATTTTTTCAGGAAGAATTTAGAAACCAAATTAAAAAAAAAATGTTTTTTTCAGGAAGAATTTAGAAACCAAATAAAAAACAAAAAAATAGGCTTTCTATGGCCCACTATATGAGAGAGAGAGATGGCACACCCAGGAGTCAGGAGTGGCACACAAGCAGAAAGGGCAATATTAATCTCCCACTGATTTTTTTTTAATTTTTTTAGGGAGAATTTAGAAACCCCCCCCAAAAAAAATTAATAGGCTTTCTATGGCCCACTATATGAGAGAGAGAGATGGCACACCCAGGAGTCAAGACTGGTACACAAGCAGAAAGGGCAATATTAATCTCCCACTGATTTTTTTTTTATTTTTTCAGGGAGAATTTAGAAACCAAAAAAAAAAAATTAATAGGTTTTCTATGGCCCACTATTTGAGAGAGAGATGGCACACCCAGGAGTCAAGACTGGCACACAAGCAGAAAGGGCACTATTAATCTCCCACTGATTTTTTTTTATTTTTTCAGGGAGACTTTAAAAACAAAATTAAAAAAATGATTTTTTCAGGAAGAATTTAGAAACCAAATAAAAAAAATGATTTTTTCAGGGAGAATTTAGAAACCAAATAAAAAACAAAAAAATAGGCTTTCTATGGCCCACTATATGAGAGAGAGAGATGGCACACCCAGGAGTCAGGAGTGGCACACAAGCAGAAAGGGCAATATTAATCTCCCACTGAATTTTTTTTAATTTTTCAGGGACAATTTAGAAACCAAATAAAAAAAAAAATAGGCTTTCTATGGCCCACTATTTGAGAGAGAGAGATGGCACACCCAGGAGTCAAGACTGGCACACAAGCAGAAAGGGCAATATTAATCTCCCACTGATTTTTTTTTTTTTCAGGGAGACTTTAGAAACAAAATAAAAAAAATGATTTTTTCAGGAAGAATTTAGAAACCAAATAAAAAAAATGATTTTTTCAGGGAGAATTTAGAAACCAAATAAAAAACAAAAAAATAGGCTTTCTATGGCCCACTATTTGAGAGAGAGAGAGAGATGGCACACCCAGGAGTCAGGAGTGGCACACAAGCAGAAAGGGCACTATTAATCTCCCACTGATTTTTTTTTAATTTTTTCAGGGAGACTTTAGAAACAAAATAAAAAAAATGATTTTTTTAGGAAGAATTTAGAAACCAAATAAAAAAAAATGATATTTTCAGGGAGAATTTAGAAACCAAATAAAAAACAAAAAAATAGGCTTTCTATGGCCCACTATTTGAGAGAGAGAGATGGCACACCCAGGAGTCAGGAGTGGCACACAAGCAGAAAGGGCAATATTAATCTCCCACTGATTTTTTTATTTTTTCAGGGAGAATTTAGAAACCAATTAAAAAAAAAAAAGGCTTTCTATGGTCCACTATTTGAGAGAGAGATGGCACACCCAGGAGTCAAGACTGGCACACAAGCAGAAAGGGCAATATTAATCTCCCACTGTTTTTTTTAATTTTTTCAGGGAGATTTTAGAAACAAAATTAAAAAAATGATTTTTTCAGGAAGAATTTAGAAACCAAATTAAAAAAAATGATTTTTTCAGGGAGAATTTAGAAACCAAATAAAAAACAAAAAAATAGGCTTTCTATGGCCCACTATTTGAGAGAGAGAGATGGCACACCCAGGAGTCAAGACTGGCACACAAGCAGAAAGGGCAATATTAATCTCCCACTGTTTTTTTTAATTTTTTCAGGGAGATTTTAGAAACAAAATAAAAAAAATGATTTTTTCAGGAAGAATTTAGAAACCAAATAAAAAAAAATGATTTTTTCAGGGAGAATTTAGAAACCAAATAAAAAACAAAAATATATGCTTTCTATGGCCAACTATTTGAGAGAGAGAGATGGCACACCCAGGAGTCAGGAGTGGCACACAAGCAGAAAGGGCAATATTAATCTCCCACTGATTTTTTTTTATTTTTTCAGGGAGAATTTAGAAACCAAAAAAAAAAAAAAATTAATAGGCTTTCTATGGCCCACTATTTGAGAGAGAGATGGCACACCCAGGAGTCAAGACTGGCACACAAGCAGAAAGGGCAATATTAATCTCCCACTGATTTTTTTTTATATTTTCAGTGAGACTTTAGAAACAAAATTTAAAAAAATGATTTTTTCAGGAAGAATTTAGAAACCAAATAAAAAAAATGATTTTTTCAGGGAGAATTTAGAAACCAAATAAAAAACCAAAAAATAGGCTTTCTATGGCCCACTATTTGAGAGAGAGAGATGGCACACCCAGGAGTCAGGAGTGGCACACAAGCAGAAAGGGCAATATTAATCTCCCACTGATTTTTTTTTATTTTTTCAGGGAGAATTTAGAAACCAAATAAAAAAAAAATAGGCTTTCTATGGCCCACTATTTGAGAGAGAGAGATGGCACACCCAGGAGTCAAGACTGGCACACAAGCAGAAAGGGCAATATTGATCTCCCACTGATTTTTTTTTATTTTTTCAGGGAGAATTTAGAACCCCCCCCAAAAAAAAAAAATTAATAGGCTTTCTATGGCCCACTATTTGAGAGAGAGAAATGGCACACCCAGGAGTCAAGACTGGCACACAAGCAGAAAGGGCAATATTAATCTCCCACTGATTTTTTTTTTATTTTTTCAGGGAGAATTTAGAAACCAAATAAAAAAAAAATAGGCTTTCTATGGTCCACTATTTGAGAGAGAGATGGCACACCCAGGAGTCAAGACTGGCACACAAGCAGAAAGTGCAATATTAATCTCCCACTGATTTTTTTTTATTTTTTCAGGGAGACTTTAGAAACAAAATTAAAAAAAATGATTTTTTCAGGAAGAATTTAGAAACCAAATTAAAAAAAATGATTTTTTCAGAGAGAATTTAGAAACCAAATAAAAAACAAAAAAATAGGCTTTCTATGGCCCACTATTTGAGAGACAGATGGCACACCCAGGAGTCAAGACTGGCACACAAGCAGAAAGGGCAATATTAATCTCCCACTGATTTTTTTTTTATTTTTTCAGGGAGACTTTAGAAACAAAATTTAAAAAAATGATTTTTTCAGGAAGAATTTAGAAACCAAATAAAAAAAAAAGATTTTTTCAGGGAGAATTTTGAAACCAAATAAAAAACAAAAATATAGGCTTTCTATGGCCCACTATTTGAGAGAGAGAGATGGCACACCCAGGAGTCAGGAGAGGCACACAAGCAGAAAGGGCAATATTAATCTCCCCCTGATTTTTTTTTATTTTTTCAGGGAGACTTTAGAAACAAAATTTAAAAAAAATGATTTTTTCAGGAAGAATTTAGAAACCAAATAAAAAAAAATGATTTTTTCAGGGAGAATTTAGAAACCAAATAAAAAAAATGATTTTTTCAGGGAGAATTTAGAAACCAAATAAAAAACAAAAAAATAGGCTTTCTATGGCCCACTATTTGAGAGAGAGAGAGAGAGAGATGGCACACCCAGGAGTCAGGAGTGGCACACAAGCAGAAAAGGCAATATTAATCTCCCACTGATTTTTTTTTATTTTTTCAGGGAGAATTTAGAAACCAAATAAAAAAAAAATAGGCTTTCTATGGCCCACTATTTGAGAGAGAGATGGCACACCCAGGAGTCAAGACTGGCACACAAGCAGAAAGGGCAATATTAATCTCCCACTGATTTTTTTTTATTTTTTCAGGGAGACTTTAGAAACAAAATTAAAAAAAATGATTTTTTCCGGAAGAATTTAGAAACCAAATTAAAAAAAATGATTTTTTTCAGGGAGAATTTAGAAACCAAATAAAAAACAAAAAAATAGGCTTTCTATGGCCCACTATTTGAGAGACAGATGGCACACCCAGGAGTCAAGACTGGCACACAAGCAGAAAGAGCAATATTAATCTCCCACTGATTTTTTTTTTATTTTTTCAGGGAGACTTTAGAAACAAAATAAAAAAAAATGATTTTTTCAGGAAGAATTTAGAAACCAAATAAAAAAAAATGATTTTTCAGGGAGAATTTTGAAACCAAATAAAAAACAAAAATATAGGCTTTCTATGGCCCACTATTTGAGAGAGAGAGATGGCACACCCAGGAGTCAGGAGTGGCACACAAGCAGAAAGGGCAATATTAATCTCCCACTGATTTTTTTTTATTTTTTCAGGGAGAATTTAGAAACCAAATTTAAAAAAAAAAATAGGCTTTCTATGGCCCACTATTTGAGAGAGAGAGATGGCACACCCAGGAGTCAAGACTGGCACACAAGCAGAAAGGGCAATATTAATCTCCCCCTGATTTTTTTTTATTTTTTCAGGGAGACTTTAGAAACAAAATTTAAAAAAAATGATTTTTTCAGGAAGAATTTAGAAACCAAATAAAAAAAAATGATTTTTTCAGGGAGAATATAGAAACCAAATAAAAAACAAAAAAATAGGCTTTCTATGGCCCGCTATTTGAGAGAGAGAGATGGCACACCCAGGAGTCAGGAGTGGCACACAAGCAGAAAGGGCAATATTAATCTCCCACTGATTTTTTTTTATTTTTTCAGGGAGAATTTAGAAACCCCCCCAAAAAAAATTTAATAGGCTTTCTATGGCCCACTATTTGAGAGAGAGAGATGGCACACCCAGGAGTCAAGACTGGCACACAAGCAGAAAGGGCAATATTAATCTCCAACTGATTTTTTTTTTTTTTTTTCAGGGAGACTTTAGAAACAAAATTAAAAAAAATTATTTTTTCAGGAAGAATTTAGAAACCAAATAAAAAAATGATTTTTTCAGGGAGAATTTAGAAACCAAATAAAAAACAAAAAAATAGGCTTTCTATGGCCCACTATTTGAGAGAGAGAGATGGCACACCCAGGAGTCAGGAGTGGCACACAAGCAGAAAGGGCAATATTAACCCCTTTCTGACATGGGACGTACTATCCCGTCGAGGTGGGGTGGGCCCCCATGACCACGGACGGGATAGTACGTCCAGCGCGATCGGCGGCGCTCACGGGGGGAGCGCCGCCGATCACGGCCGGGTGTCAGCTGTTTATCACAGCTGACATCCGGCACTATGTGCCAGGAGCGGTCACGGACCGCCCCCGGCACAGTAACCCCTGGCACACCGCGATCAAAGATGATCGCGATGTGCCGGCGGTATAGGGAAGCTTCCCGCAGGGAGGGGGCTCCCTGCGGGCTTCCCTGAGCCCCCCGCAGCAACGCGATGTGATCGCGTTGCTGCGAGGGTCTCACCTCCCTCCCTGCTTCCTCCAGCCCCGGATCCAAGATGGCCGCCGATCCGTGTCCTGCAGGGATGGAGGTGGCTTCACAGAGCCTGCTTAGAGCAGGCACTGTGAAGGCTGCAGCGCTGCATGTCAGATCAGTGATCTGACAGAGTGCTGTGCACACTGTCAGATCACTGATCTGTGATATCCCCCCCTGGGACAATGTAAAAAAGTTAAAAAAAAAAATTCAAAATGTGTAAAAAAAAATAAAAAAAAATATTCCTAAATAATGAAAGAAAAAAAAAATATTATTCCCCTAAATACATTTCTTTATCTAAAAAAAAAAAAAACAATAAAAGCACACATATTTAGTATCGCCGCGTCCGTAACGACCCGACCTATAAATCTGGCCCACTAGTTAACCCCTTCAGTAAACACCGTAAGAAAAAAAAAAAACGAGGCAAAAAACAACGCTTTATTATCATACCGCCGAACAAAAAGTGGAATAACACGCAATCAAAAAGACAGCTATAAATAACCATGATACCGCTGAAAGTGTCATCTTGTCCCGCAAAAAACGAGCTGCCATACAGCATCATCAGCAAAAAAAAAAGTTATAGTCCTGAGAATAAAGCGATGCAAAAATAATTATTTTTTCTATAAAATAGTTTTTATCGTATAAAAGCGCCAAAACATAAAAAAATTATATAAATGAGGTGTCGCTGTAATCGTACTGACCCGAAGAATAAAACTGCTTTATCAATTTTACCAAACGCGGAACGGTATAAACGCCTCCCCCAAAAGAAATTCATGAATAGCTGGTTTTTGGTCATTCTGCCTCGCAAAAATCGAAATAAAAAGTGATCAAAAAATGTAACGTGCCCGAAAATGTTACCAATAAAAACGTCAACTCGTCCCGCAAAAAACAAGACCTCACATGACTCTGTGGACCAAAATATTGAAAAATTATAGCTCTCAAAATGTGGTAACGCAAAAAATATTTTTTGCAATAAAAAGCGTCTTTCAGTGTGTGACGGCTGCCAATCATAAAAATCCGCTAAAAAACCCGCTATAAAAGTAAATCAAACCCCCCTTCATCACCCCCTTAGTTAGGGAAAAATAAAAAAAATGTATTTATTTCCATTTTTCCATTAGGGTTAGGGCTAGGGTTAGGGCTAGGGCTAGGGCTAGGGTTAGGGTTAGGGCTAGGGTTAGGGCTAGGGTTAGGGTTAGGGTTAGGGCTAGGGTTAGGGCTAGGGCTAGGGCTAGGGTTAGGGCTACGGTTAGGGCTAGGGTTAAGGCTACAGTTAGGGTTGGGGCTAAAGTTATGGTTAGGGCTATGGTTAGGGCTAGGGTTAGGGCTACAGTTTGGGTTGGGGCTAAAGTTAGGGTTGGGGCTAGGGTTAAGGCTACAGTTAGGGTTGGGGCTAAAGTTGTGGTTAGGGTTTAGATTACATTTACAGTTGGGAATAGGGTTGGGATTAGGGTTAGGTGTGTGTTAGGGTTAGAGGTGTGGTTAGGGTTACTGTTGGGATTAGGCTTAGGGGTGTGTTTGGATTAGGGTTTAAGTTATAATTGGGGGGTTTCCACTGTTTAGGCACATCAGGGGCTCTCCAAACGCGACATGGCGTCCGATCTCAATTCCAGCCAATTCTGCGTTTAAAAAGTAAAACAGTGCTCCTTCCCTTCCGAGCTCTCCCGTGTGCCCAAACAGGGGTTTACCCCAACATATGGGGTATCAGCGTACTCAGGACAAATAGGACAATAACTCTTGGGGTCCAATTTCTCCTGTTACACTTGGGAAAATACAAAACTGGGGGCTAAAAAATAATTTTTGTGGAAAAAAAAAGGATTTTTTATTTTCACGGCTCTGCGTTATAAACTGTAGTGAAACACTTGGGGGTTCAAAGTTCTCACAACACATCTAGATAAGTTCCATGGGGGTCTAGTTTCCAATATGGGGTCACTTGTGGGGGATTTCTACTGTTTAGGTACATTAGGGGTTCTGCAAACGCAATGTGACGCCTGCAGACCATTCCATCTAAGTCTGCATTCCAAATGGCACTCCTTCCCTTCCGAGCCCTCCCATGCGCCCAAACGGTGGTTCCCCCCAACATATGGGGTATCAGCGTACTCAGGACAAATTGGACAACAACTTTTGGGGTCAAATTTCTCCTCTTACCCTTGGGAAAATACAAAACTGGGGGCTAAAAAATAATTTTTGGGGGAAAGATTTTTTTTTTCAATTTTCACGGCTCTGCGTTACAAACTGTAGTGAAACACTTGGGGGTTCAAAGCTCTCACAACACATCTAGATGAGTTCCTTAGGGGGTCTAGTTTCCAAAATGGTGTCACTTGTGGGGGGTTTCTACTGTTTCGGTACATTAGGGGCTCTGCAAATGCAATGTGACACCTGCAGACCATTCCATCTAAGCCTGCATTCCAAATGGAGCTCTTTCCCTTCCGAGCCCTCCCATGCGCCCAAACAGTGGTTCCCCCCCACATATGGGGTATCAGCGCACTCAGAACAAATTGGACAACAAATTTTGGGGTCCAATTTCTCCTGTTACCCTCGGGAAAATACAAAACTGGGGGCTAAAAAATAATTCTTGTGGGAAAAAATTTTTGTTTTATTTTTACGGCTCTCCATTATAAACTTCTGTGAAGCCCTTGGTGGGTCAAAGTGCTCACCACACATGTAGATAAGTTCCTTAGGGGGTCTACTTTCCAAAATGGTGTCACTTGTGGGGGGTTTCTACTGTTTAGGTACATTAGGGGCTCTGCAAACGCAATGTGACACCTGCAGACCATTCCATCTAAGTCTGCATTCAAATGGCACTCCTTCCCTTCCGAACCCTCCCATGCGCCCAAACAGTGGTTCCCCCCACATATGGTGTATCATCGCACTCAGGACAAATTGGGCAACAAATTTTGGGGTCCACTTTCTCCTGTTACCCTCGGGAAAATACAAAACTGGGGGCTAAAAAAATAATTTTTGTGGGAAAATTTTTTTTTTTTTTTTTTACGGCTCTGCATTATAAACTTCTGTGAAGCACTTGGTGGGTCAAAGTGCTCACCACACATCTAGATGAGTTCCTTAGGGGGTCTACTTTCCAAAATGGTGTCACCTGTGGGGGGTTTCAATGTTTAGGCACATCAGTGGCTCTCCAAACGCAACATGGCGTCCCATCTCAATTCCTGTCAATTTTGCATTGAAAAGTCAAACGGCGCTCCTTCCCTTCCGAGCTCTCCCATCCGCCCAAACAGTGGTTTACCCCCACATATGGGGTATCAACGTACTCAGGACAAATTGTACAACAACTTTTGGGGTCCAATTTCTTCTCTTACCCTTGGGAAAATAAAAAATTGGGGGCGGAAAGTTAATTTTTGTGAAAAAATATGATTTATTATTTTTACGGTTCTACATTATAAACTTCTGTGAAGCACTTGGTGGGTCAAAGTGCCCACCACACATCTAGATAAGTTCCTTAAGGGGTCTACTTTCCAAAATGGTGTCACTTGTGGGGGGTTTCAATGTTTAGGCACATCAGGGGCTCTCCAAACGAAACATGGCGTTCCATCTCAATTCCAGTCAAGTTTGCATTGAAAAGTCAAATGGCGCTCCTTCGCTTCCGAGCTCTGCCATGCGCCCAAAGAGTGGTTTACCCCCACATGTGGGGTATTGTCGTGCTCAGGACAAATTGTATAACAATGTTTGGGGTCTATTTTCTCTTGTTACCCTTGGTAAAATTAAACAAATTGGAGCTGAATTAAATTTTTTGTGAAAAAAAGTTAAATGTTCATTTTTATTTAAACATTCAAAAAATTCCTGTGAAGCACCAGAAGGGTTAATAAACTTCTTGAATATTGTTTTGAGCACCTTGAGGGGTGTAGTTTTTAGAATGGTGTCACACTTGGGTATTTTCTATCATATAGACCCCTCAAAATGACTTCAAATGAGATGTGGTCCCTAAAATAAAATGGTGTTGTAGAAATGAGAAATTGCTGGTCAAATATTAACCCTTATAACTCCCTAACAAAAAAAAATTTTGGTTCCAAAATTGTGCTGATGTAAAGTAGACATGTGGGAAATGTTACTTATTAAGTATTTTGTGTGACATATCTCTGTGATTTAATTGCATAAAAATTCAAAGTTGGAAAATTGCGAAATTTTCAAAATTTTCGCCATATTTCCATTTTTTTCACAAATAAACGCAGGTAATATCAAAGAAATTTTACCATTGTCATGAAGTACAATATGTCATGAGAAAACAATGTCAGAATCACTGGGATCCGTTGAAGCTTTCCAGAGTTATAACCTCACAAAGGGACAGTGGTCAGAATTGTAAAAATTGGCCCGGTCATTAACGTGCAAACCACCCTTGGGGGTAAAGGGGTTAGTCTCCCACTGATTTTTTTTTTATTTTTTCAGGGAGAATTTAGAAACCCAATAAAAAAAAAAATAGGCTTTCTATGGCCCACTATTTGAGAGAGAGAGATGGCACACCCAGGAGTCAGGAGTGGCACACAAGCAGAAAGGGCAATATTAATCTCCCACTGATTTTTTTTTATTTTTTCAGGGAGAATTTAGAAACCAAAAAAAAATAAAATTAATAGGCTTTCTATGGCCCACTATTTGAGAGAGAGATGGCACACTCAGGACTGGCACACAAGCCCAAAGGCCAATATTAATCTCCCACTGTTTTTTTTTTCAGGGAGAATTTATAAACCCCACAAAAAAAAAAAACAGAAAAATAAAAAGGCTTTCTATGGCCCACTATGTGAGAGAGATGGCATACACAGGGATGGCACTCTAGCAGAAATGCCAATCTTAATCTCCCACAACTTATTTTTTTAGGGAGAAAAAATAATAAAAAAAAAAAAAAAAAAACAGGGACTGTCCTACAATTACTATCTCCCTGCAGTAATCTCAGCCAGGTATGGCAGGCAGCAATAAGGAGTGGACTGATGCACAAATTAAATAAAAAGTGTGGACAAACAAACAAGATAGCTGTGCAGAAAGGAAGGAACAACAGGATTTGTGCTTTGAAAAAAGCAGTTGGTTTTCACAGCGGCGTACACACAGCAATGCAGCTATCAGGGAGCCTTCTAGGGCAGCCCAATGAGCTACAGCGCTGAGGAAAAAAAAATATAGCTTCCACTGTCCCTGCAAACAAAAGGTGGTGTTGGACAGTGGAAATCGCTACAGCACAAGCGGTTTGGTGGTTAATGGACCCTGCCTAATGCTATCCCTGCTTCTGACGAAGCGGCAGCAACCTCTCCCTAGGCTCAGATCAGCAGCAGTAAGATGGCGGTCGGCGGCAACGCCTCTTTATAGCCCCTGTGATGCCGCAGACAGCAAGCCAATCACTGCAATGCCCTTCTCTAAGATGGTGGGGACCAGGACCTATGTCCTCACGCTGCCCACACTCTGCGTCCACCTTCATTGGCTGAGAAATGGCGCTTTTCGCGTCATTGAAACGCGACTTTGGCGCGAAAGTCGCGTACCGCATGGCCGACCCCACACAGGGATCGGGTCAGGTTTCATGAAACCCGACTTTGCCAAAAGTCGGCGACTTTTAAAAATGAACGATCCGTTTCGCTCAACTCTAGTCACGATAAGTCCCACATAATTCTATGAATGTGATCAGTTTGTAAAAAAAAAGTAACACATCAAATAATGCACCGTTCCTAAAGAGACACCATATCATAAAGAAAATAGAAAAGCTTATCTGTCATTCATTGGAGATGCTTATAACAGCCTCAACGTATTTCCCTTCCATGATAGACGTTCATCTGGAGGCACATGGAGACAAAAGTGTCAGAAGATTCATGACGTCTGGATAGACAGCCTGGTTGCAAGTGTAGTTTGAATAAGAAAATGGAGACCTTTAAATAACCCTCACTGATGACCCGAAGATTCATAGGTCCAATCATATAGGTGCAATCAAAAGGATTTATTCATCATGGGGGAAGTCCTCTATACCACCACTGCGCATGTCTCCGCTATCTGCAGTAATTAGACACGGCTATACAAGCCTCATTGCTGTTCTACAAAACACACCTCTCCCCCCTCCCCGTGTTGTGAAAAATGCATGCAAATATATTCATGTTACTCTTTTGTCACAAGAAGCACACAACTCTCATTGCGTGCGCACCACGCCTCCAGCTAGCTGCAAGAATCATGAATCTCCTGCCATCGCATGCGTTCCAGCGTGCGTACGTTGAGCGGCGCTTTCGATCATGTGCCACACACTTACTGGTATGCGTCGTAGCTCCAGAGCAACCAAACAATATAGGCACTGAATGACAAGTTCTTTCAGGTACACATTCTTAACTGATAAAGCGATCCTAAAATTGATGAATGCAGCTAACAGCAGCAGGTTACCGAAATGCTTATCAATAATGGTGACGCATCCAGGTATTCTGGTCTCCTCACAATCGGTGGAAGACATTTAATTTTATTATTTTTTTTAAAAGTGATGCATAATCCATGATTTAAAGTGACAGTCAAAATAAACGTCCCTTTACCCAAACAGGGGTGATAATCAATTTACTCCACTGGTGGGTACAATCCTGATATATTAGATATTGGGGGTATATATAGAATCCCTATGGGACCCTATGTTTATAAGACTAATATCAACTCACTATCTCATAAGTGAGCATCACATGACTAGTCCTTATATATATATATCACGGGTAGTGCCAAAATTAAATTGACATTCATATTTATAGTTCTCAGATAAAGCAGCCATATGAAAGTTATTCATTAAGCCCCTGAGGGGCTACTGACTCCAACCTATAGATCCACCTTGTGTCCTTCTGCAGAACGAGTCAGTCCCATTCTCCCTGTCTAATACTTGGCCTGACCACTTCTAACACACAGAACGAAAGGACGTCCCCGTTTCCCCGATGAACCTCCCAGACATGATGGGCCACAGGGGTATCCCTTTCATTTCTTATGTCTCCCAAGTGACCACTAATTTTTTTTCTAAGTTCCCTTTTCGTTTTTCCGACATAGTTTTTTGGACATGGACAGGCAATCATATATATCACCCCAGATGCTTTACAATTTGCAAAGTCCCCTATGAAATATTGTCTACCAGTAGTGGCACTCAAGAAACTTTTACCAGGGATAGTCATTCTACAAAAAGAGCAATTCCCACATCTGTATGTCCCAAACATCCTCCTATCCAGCAATGTCCCCTCCATTTTTGGTTTCACATAATAGCTGTGCACCAGTCGGTCCCCAAGGGAACGTCCCTTACGAAATGTCACTTGGGGGTTGGTTGGGATGATGTCCACAAGTGTGCTTTCGGCTCGAAGAATTCCCCAGTGTCTATTCAGCACCTTGTAAATCTGGTCTGACTGATTGTCAAAGGTTCCAATCACCCTTACAAGCTCAATATTAGACTGTGTTTCATGGGCCCGTAGGAGATTTTGTTTGGCTATAGCTGTTCAGTGCATTTTTGAACACAGGATTTAGAACCTCATCTGGATAGACACGTTCTCTGAATTGATCCCTTAGGTCATATGCTTGTGCGAAAGTACTGACTTCAGAGCAGTCTCTCCTTACCCTAAAGTATTGCTCTTGGGGGATACCCTTCAGGGGGAAGGGATGATGGCTGTCCCACCGAAGTAGGGCATTTGTGGCTGTTGGTTTTCGGAAAACTCTCGTACTTAATAAGCCTTCTGCAATTTTGGATATTTTGATGTACAAGAACACCAGTTCATTCAAATCACACTCAGATGTGAACCTAAGGCCCACCTCATTCACATTCAGCTCCTGCATGAACCTGTGAAAGTCCTCACCTGTCCCTGACCAGATAACAAACACGTCATCTATATAGCGGTACCATGCCGATATCTTATCAGTCCACCAGAGCTCAACACCTGTGAATTCCACTTTTTCCTCCCATCAGCCCTGGAGGAGATTAGCATACGAAGGTGAACATGAGCAACCCATCGCAGTCCACCTGCGCTGGTGGAAGTACCGTACTTGCCATCAAAAAGAAAAAAATTGTGGGTAAGTACGAAGTTCGTAAGGTCCAACACCAACTTGTTATGATCTTGATATTAGACAGTCCTTGATCTTATAAAAAACTCCAGGGCCTTGAGACCCATAGAGTGTGGTATGCTACACTGCTCAAAAAAATAAAGGGAACACTTAAACAACAGAATATAACTCCAAGTAATTCAAACTTCTGTGAAATCAAACTGTCCACTTAGGAAGCAACACTGTTTGACAATCAATTTCACATGCTGTTGTGCAAATGGAATAGACAACAGATGGAAATTATTGGCAATCATCAAGACACACTCAATAAAGCAGTGGTTCTGCAGGTGGGGACCACAGACCACATCTCAGTACCAATGCTTTCTGGCTGATGTTTTGGTCACTTTTTGCGCCTTCACACTCTTGGTAGCATAAGATGGACTCTACAACCCACACAAGTGGCTCAGATAGTGTAGCTCATCCAGGATGGCATATGAATGCGAGATGTGGCAATAAGGTTTGCTGTGTCTGTCAGCGTAGTATCCAGAGGCTGGAGGCACTACCAAGAGACAGGCCAGTACACCAGGAGATGTGGAGGGGGCCGTAAGAGGGCAACAACCCAGCAGCAGGACCGCTACCTCAGCCTTTGTGCAAGGAGGAACAGAAGGAACACTGCCAGAGCCCTGCAAAATGACCTCCAGCAGGCCACAAAAGTGCATGTGTCTGCACAAACAGTTAGAAACCGACTCCATGAGGATGGTCTGAGTGCCTGACGTCCACAGATGGGGGCTGTGCTCACAGTCCAACACTGTGCAGGATGATTGGCATCTGCCACAGAACACCAGAATTGGCAAATTTGCCACTGGTGGCCTGTGCTCTTCACAGATAAAAGCAGGTTCACACTGAGCACATGTGACATACGTGACAGAGTCAGGAGACACAGTGGAGAGCGATCTGCTGCCTGCAACATCCTTCAGTATGACCGGTTTGGCAGTGGGTCAGTAATGGTGTGGGGTGGCATTTCTTTGGAGGGCTGCACAGCTTTCCATGTGCTCGCCAGAGGTAGCCTGACTTCCATTAGGTACCGAGATGAGATCCTCAGATCCCTTGTGAGACCATATGCTGGTGCGGTTGGCCCTGGGTTCCTCCTAATGCAGGAAAATGCCAGACCTCATGTGGCTGGAGTGTGTCAGCAGTTCCTGCAAGATGAAGGCATTGAAGTTATGGACTAGCCCGCCCGTTCCCCAGACCTGAATCTGATTTGAACACATCTGGGACATCATGTCTCGCACCATCCACCAGTGTCACGTTGCACCGCAGACTGTTCAGGAGTTGGCCTGGATTTATTCCAGGTCTGGGAGGAGATCCCTCAGGAGACCATCCGACACCTCATGAGGAGCCTGCCTAGGCATTGTAGGGAGGTCATACAGGCACATGGAGGCAACACACACAACTGAACATCATTTCCTTGTCTTGAGGCATTTCCACTGAAGTTGGATCAGCCTGTAAATTGATTTTCCAATTTGATCTTAAGTATCATTCCAAATCCAGACCTCCATGGGATATTCATTTTGATTTACATTGATCATTTTTATGTTTTCTTGTTCTCAACACATTCCACTATGTAAAGAATAAAGATTTGCAACTGAAATATTTCATTCAGTGATATCTAGGATGTGGTATATTAGTGTTCCCTTTATTTTTTTGAGCAGTGTACTATAAAGAGCCTCCACATCTATTGAGCCAAGAAATGTGTCCTTATCTATAGAAACCCCATCAAACTTAAGCAGGAGGTCTGAGGAGTCCCGCACATAAGAGGGTAGTGATGTGACAAAAGGGCGTAAGATCCGATCGATGTAAATACCTGTATTTTGGCTTAGTGAGCCTACCCCAACGCAACTGGACATCCCCTTGGGGGACTCCACCCCTTATGCATTTTTGGAAGAGCATAACAGGTAAGGATCACTGGGAATTTCGGATCCATAAATTTATATTCATTTTCAGATATCAACCTCTCATTTCAACCTCTATCCAATATAGGCATCAGTGATTGCACATATTCACTAGTCGGGTTCCTGTCCAATATTTTATATGTTTCTTTATTATCCAAAATAAGTCTACATATCCCCACATACTTTTGATGATCAATAATAACCAGATTTCCTACTTTATCATAGGGTTTCAGGACAATATCCTTATTCCTCTCCAGTTTATCAAGAGCGTCAAGCTTCTCTGGACTAAGATTAGGGGTTACTCTGAGGTTAGAGTGACTCAGACATCTAAGGTCCTCCTCCATGACATTGAGGAAAATGTCAATATTAGAATATTCCCCTATAGGGGGCATCTTTTTACTCTCAAGATTGAGATCGGTATGTGGACCTAGGCCCCTCTTCCCTTCATCAAAAAGGTCTACGAGCACGTTGACTCCCTGAAAGTCTTCCTCCTCCATGCCAAGTTTAGTACATTGTTCCCTATTACTGTTGACAAAGATTTTTTTCCACTTTAATTTACGGCAAGAATGGTTTATATCCTTGACCCGGGTAAATACATCAAAGGGAGTCGTTGGGACAAACGACACCTCTTTTTTCAGAACCATTCTTTCATTCACCGATAATCCATAATTACTCAGATTAATAATCTGGTTATTGTCCTACTCAGTTATCACATTCGCTTCCTCAGGTCATTCCCCACAGGAGGCTTCTGATCTAAAAAAAAACAGATGAGGATGAAGAGGGTACAAGCACCAACTGCATGGAGGGATGGTCTAATGTTGGGGGTACAGGGGTACTTTGACCACCCCCTTCCCCCTTAAAAACTTCCCATATTCTCCCTTTGATTTTGTCATTTCCCTCTATTGTAATGTGCGTTTCCCCTCCCCCCTTTGTCTCCAGGATCTGGAACCAGAGAATCTTTCCATGTCTGAGGTCTCTGCCTCAGATGAGGATATCTCAGACACTAGAGTATATTAACTGGTTCAACAGGTCCGTAAGCCTTATTTTTTAAATTACTAGAGCAGTGTTCTCCAACTCCGGTCCTCAAGAGCCACCAACAGGTCATGTTTTGAAGATTTCCTTAGTATTGCACAAGTCATTGAATGCTTTCCTGTCCAGGTGATGCAATTATCACCTGTGCAATACTAAGGAAATCCTGAAAACATGACCTGTTGGTTGCTCTTGAGGACCGAACTTGGGGAACACTGTACTAGAGTCCCTCAAGAATTGTGTGAGTTTTCGATTCTTAAGTTGGGTCTGGTATCTTTCAATAGTGACTTGTAAGGCACTTACCTTCCTATTGAAGTCTGGATCAGATTTAAATTTAAAAGTATTTTCTATTAGATCATTAAGTTGTTTAGCTGTTGATTCCAGGATAATTTTTTCTTCATCCAGCAACAGTTTCATAAACCTGACCGAAGAGGCTATAGAATCCTCTCGCCAGGCTTTTAAGAGATTAGGGCTACTTGCTCTTGGTGAGGGAGAAAAATTAATCCGCAAGCCCTTGGGAACAATATTGTTCTTGATGCAGTTCTCCAAGATTTTCATCTCCCACCAAGATTTCAAGTAGTTCTTATAACTTGTAGTTGTAATGACACTGATAGTGTCACTGCAGAAATCCTGGATGGCACAAGCAGGGGGCACGAGACCGAGCGCCGAGAGTTTAGGGAGCTGGTCATGCAGTGCACACAGGACCTGACACTAAAGGTACCTTCACACATAACGATTTCGTTAACGATGTCGTTGCAGCATCACGCTTTTTGTGATGTAGCAACGATCCCGCTAACCATCTCGTTATGTGTGACAGCGACCAACGATCAGGCCCCTGCTGGGAGATCGTTGGTCACTGGGGAATGAGCAGGACCTTTTTTTGGTCACTGATCACCCGCTGTCATCGCTGGATCGGCGTGTGTGACGTCGATCCAGCGATGTGTTCACTTGTAACCAGGGTAAATATCGGGTTACTAAGCGTAGGGCTGTGCTTAGTAACCCGATATTTACCCTGGTTAACATTGTAAAAGTTAAAAAAAAAAAAAGAACATACTCACATTCCGATGTCTGTCACATCCCCCGCCGTCAGCTTCCCTGCACTGACTGTCAGCGCCGGCCGTAAAGCAGAGCACAGCAGTGACATCACAGTATAAATAGCATAATAAGGACCGACAGGTCTCCCACTGCACAAAATCCAGCAGATGGACACCCAACCAGGAATGTTCACATTTAAACAAATGAGAGGCTTACACCACAGAAGTGTCATCAATTTCACCACAGCAGAAATAGTACAATATGAACTGACAGGTCTTCCACTACACCCAGTCCAGCAGATGGACACCCAACCAGGACTGTTCATATTTAAACAAATGAGGGCCTTATACCACAGAAGTGGCATACATTTCACCACAGTATAGATAGAACTTACCCTACACCCAATCCGGCAGATGGACACCCAACCAGGAGAGTGTTCACATTTTTAAAAAATGGGGGCCTGACACCACCAAAGTGGAATAACTGTCACGAGAATAGAAATAGTATAATTGGAACCAAGACGTCTTCAACTACATCTAACCCAACAGATGTAGACCAACGATGACTGTTCACATTTCCACAAATTTGTATAAATATCATCAGCAGCAGCCACAGCAGGCACAGAAGCCACACTAAGATATCACAAAGTGCAGTTATGTCACATTAATGCATCAAACTATGAAATGCAATATCACCAAGGCTGTACAGTCTGCAATTGGGGTGCAAAAGTCCTTGAAGAGCCATGACTTGTTCATCTTGATGAAAGTTAGGAGGTCTACACTTTCAGGGGACAGTGGGCTTTGCTTATCCATCAGGACACCACCAGCAGTGCTGAAGACACATTCTGAGAGAACGCTGGCTGTCAAGTTAGATAAAACCTCCAAGGCATGCGAGGAAAACTCAGGACACTCATCCATTTTGGGTGACAAAAATGGGAAAGGGTCCAAACCCTCCTTGATGATAGTTATATTCAGTTCTAAGACTTGGACTCTGTTGTGCTGGTGCATGAGTTGGTTTTAAAAAAGTGTCAAAGGACTCACAGAAATTGCTTCTTGCACTTAAATCAGTGCTGATGCTGCTGCTGCTAATGTTTTGGCATTGACGAATTGGCGTGCTGGAATTTGGAAGTCTACAGTTGTGATGCAAACTCTGCGCTTCACTGCTGTCTTGGGGAAAAGCTCTCTTTAGGTTGTGTAAAAGCGTGTTTCAATACTCCAGCATTCTTGAGTCCCTTTCCCAGGCAAAATTTAATTGTATAACGTGGATCTAATAGAGTGGCAACCCAGTAGTCAGCAGTATTCCTAATCATAACTATACAGGGACCATGTTGCAGATAGTGCAGCAAGAAGGCACTCATAAGTCAAGCTCTACAATGTGGTCCAGTAAATAAGGCAGCACACTGACCTGGCATAAGAGAGATGCCGTAAAGTGGCTACCAGGTACAAGCAGAAAAAAAAGGATTTAGCACAGGAGGCCACCCTAGCTAGATAGGACAGGATAGGACAGAGTTCTGTGCGGTCAGTATTAATACCCTTCAAAAAATCCACAGCAGAATGTACAAAAAACTTCCTACATCTAACTAAAGATGTAGGAGCGTATATCTGAAACTCCAGTGAAACCAACCAGACTGAGAAAACACAGACACAGTCTAATCTGGACAAAAGAAAAACAAACGAACAGTACTGGAAATAAGCACACTGCATGTGTGCCACAGGAAAAGAAACAGACACTTATCTTTGCTGAACTGGCAGATAAGCAGGAGAGGCCAGGCAGAGATCCAACACTTCCAGAGAAACATTGACAACTGGCAAGGGCTAAAGGATCCTGCACACCTAAATATCCCAGTCAGAATTGTAATTATCCGATACACCTGGCCAGGACTGCGAGATAGAGACAACTGCATTCCCACCAACAACCACTGGAGGGAAACCAAGAGCAGAATTCACAACACCCAGGCCAGTCTAGTGGCGGAGAAAACGCTGTACCACTAGGTTGAGAACGTGAGCCATGCAAGGCATATGTGTAAGCTTGCCTCGCTGTAGGGCCGCCACCAGGTTCGCACCGTTATCGAACATGGCCTTCCCTGGATGTAGGTTCAGCTGAAACAGCCATTGATCAAACTCAGCCTGGAGTGCTGTCCACAACTCTTCAGCTGTATGCCTGCGATCTCCAAGGTATATCAATTTTAATACTGCCTGATTGCGGTGAGCCCTGGCTGTGCTGTTGTGAGTTCTGTGGCAGAGCTCCCTCCTGTGGTCACGGGTGGTGCTTCGGCTGATTCTCTCTGTGAGCTTCTGTTGGTGGAGGGAAGTGGTACTGCGGCTTCTGAGTTTCCTCCCTCAGGTGATCTGGTGAGGTCGTTAGGTGCTTCTCTACTTAACTCCACCTAATGCTTTGATCCTGGCTTCCTGTCAATGTTCCAGTGTTGGACTTGCTTTTCCCTGGATCATTCCTGTGGCCTGCTGCTCTGCATAGCTAAGTTCTTCTTTGCTATTTGTTTGCTATTTTTTCTGTCCAGCTTGTCTAATTTGTTGCTGGAAGCTCTGGGACGCAAAGGGTGTACCTCCGTGCCGTTAGTTCGGTACGGAGGGTCTTTTTGCCCCCTTTGCGTGGTTTTCTTTAGGGTTTTGTGTAGACCGCAAAGTTACCTTTTCTATCCTCGATCTGTTAAGAAAGTCGGGCCTCACTTTGCTGAATCTATTTCATCTCTACGTTTGTCTTTTCGCCTTAACTCACAGTCATTATATGTGGGGGGCTGCCTTTTCCTTTGGGGTATTTCTCTGAGGCAAGGTAGGCTTATTTTCTATCTTCAGGCTAGTTAGTTTCTCAGGCTGTGCCGAGTTGCATAGGCAGAGTTAGGCGCAATCCATGGCTGCCTCTAGTGTTGTTTGGAGAGGATTAGGGATTGCGGTCTGCAGAGTTCCCACGTCTCAGAGCTCGTTCTTTGATTTTGGGTTATTGTCAGATCACTGTATGTGCTCTGACCGCTATGTCCATTGTAGTACTGAATTGCCTTTCATAACAGTACAGGAAGCCCAAAGTACTAATGATTCTCAATAGAGGGAAAAAAGAAGTTCTGAGACCATTTTTTTTTCTTTGCACTGTGTTTTGCCTTTTTTTCCCCCCTAGACATTTGGGTGGTTCAGTACACAGGTGTAGCGATGGACATTAGTAGTCTGTCTTCATTTGTGGATCAGCTCTCGGCAAGAGTACAAAAGATTCAAGACACTATTGATCAGAAAGCTATGTTGGAACCAAGAATTCCTATTCCTGATTTGTTTTTTGGAGATAGAACTAAGTTTCTGAGTTTCAAAAATAATTCTAAATTATTTCTGGCCTTGAAACCTCGCTCCTCTGGTGATCCAGTTCAACAGGTTTTGATTGTTATTTCTTTTTTGCGCGGCGACCCTCAGGACTGGGCATTTTCTCTTGCGCCAGGAGATCCTGCATTGAGTAATATCGATGCGTTTTTCCTGGCATTCGGATTGCTGTACGATGAACCTAATTCAGTGGATCAGGCAGAGAAAAATTTGCTGGCTCTTTGTCAGGGTTAGGATGAGATAGAGCTATATTGTCAGAAATTTAGAAAGTGGTCCGTGCTCACTCAATGGAATGAATCTGCGCTGGCAGCTATGTTCAGAAAGGGTATCTCTGAAGCCCTTAAGGATGTCATGGTGGGATTTCCTATGCCTGCTGGTTTGAATGAGTCTATGTCTTTGGCCATTCAGATCGGTCGACGCTTGCGTGAGCGTAAATCTGTGCACCATTTGGCGGTATTACCTGAGCTTAAACCTGAGCCTATGCAGTGCGATAGGACTTTGACCAGAGTTAAACGGCAAGAACACAGACGTCTGAATGGGCTGTGTTTCTACTGTGGTGATTCCACTCATGCTATCTCTGATTGTCCTAAGCGCACTAAGCGGTTCGCTAGGTCTGCCACCATTGGTACGGTACAGTCAAAATTTCTTCTGTCCGTTACCTTGATCTGCTCTTTGTCATCGTATTCTGTCATGGCATTTGTGGATTCAGGCGCTGCCCTGAATTTGATGGACTTGGAGTATGCTAAGCGTTGTGGGTTTCTCTTAGAGCCCTTGCAGTGTCCTATTCCATTGAGAGGAATTGATGCCATGCCTTTGGCCAAGAATAAGCCTCAATACTGGACCCAGCTGACCATGTGCATGGCTCCTGCACATCAGGAGGTTATTCGCTTTCTGGTGTTGCATAATCTGCATGATGTGGTCGTGTTGGGGTTGCCATGGCTACAAGCCCATAATCCAGAATTAGATTGGAAATCCATGTCGGTGTCCAGCTGGGGTTGTCAGGGGGTACATGGTGATGTTCCATTTCTGTCAATTTCGTCATCCACCCCTTCTGAGGTTCCAGAGTTCTTGTCTGATTACCGGGATGTATTTGATGAGCCCAAGTCCGATGCCCTACCTCCGCATAGGGATTGTGATTGTGCTATCAATTTGATTCCTGGTAGTAAATTCCCAAAAGGTCGACTGTTTAATTTATCCGTGCCTGAGCACGCCGCTATGCGCAGTTATGTGAAGGAATCCCTGGAGAAGGGGCATATTCGCCCGTCATCGTCACCATTAGGAGCAGGGTTCTTTTTTGTAGCCAAGAAGGATGGTTCGCTGAGACCTTGTGTAGATTACCGCCTTCTAAATAAGATCACGGTTAAATTTCAGTACCCCTTGCCATTTTTATCTGATTTGTTTGCTCGGATTAAGGGGGCTAGTTGGTTCACCAAGATAGATCTTCGTGGTGCGTATAATCTGGTGCGAATCAGGCGAGGAGATGAATGGAAAACTGCATTTAATACGCCCGAGGGTCATTTTGAGTATCTAGTGATGCCATTCGGACTTGCCAATGCTCCATCAGTGTTTCAGTCCTTTATGCATGACATCTTCCGAGAGTACCTGGATAAATTCCTGATTGTGTACTTGGATGACATTTTGATCTTCTCGGATGATTGGGAATCTCATGTGAAGCAGGTCAGAACAGTTTTTCAGGTCCTGCGTGCTAATTCTTTGTTTGTGAAGTTATCAAAGTGTCTCTTTGGTGTGCAGAAGGTTTCATTTTTGGGGTTCATCTTTTCCCCTTCTACTATCGAGATGGATCCTGTTAAGGTCCAAGCCATCCATGATTGGACTCAGCCGACATCTCTGAAAAGTCTGCAAAAGTTCCTGGGCTTTGCTAATTTTTATCTTCGCTTCATCTGCAATTTTTCTAGTATTGCCAAACCATTGACCGATTTGACCAAGAAGGGTGCTGATTTGGTCAATTGGTCTTCTGCTGCTGTGGAAGCTTTTCAAGACTTGAAGCGTCGTTTTTCTTCTGCCCCTGTGTTGTGTCAACCAGATGTTTCTCTTCCGTTCCAGGTCGAGGTTGATGCTTCTGAGATTGGAGCAGGGGCTGTTTTGTCGCAGAGAGGTTCTGATTGCTCAGTGATGAAACCATGCGCTTTTTTTTCCAGGAAGTTTTCGCCTGCTGAGCGAAATTATGATGTGGGCAACCGAGAGTTGCTGGCCATGAAGTGGGCATTCGAGGAGTGGCGTCATTGGCTTGAAGGGGCTAAGCATCGCGTGGTGGTATTGACTGATCATAATAACTTGACTTATCTTGAGTCTGCTAAGCGGTTGAATCCTAGACAGGCTCGTTGGTCGCTGTTTTTTGCCCGTTTTGACTTTGTGATTTCGTACCTTCCGGGCTCTAAAAATGTGAAGGCGGATGCTCTGTCTAGGAGTTTTGTGCCCGACTCTCCGGGTTTGTCTGAGCCGGCGGGTATCCTCAAGGAAGGAGTAATTGTGTCTGCCATCTCCCCTGATTTGCCGCGGGTGCTGCAAAAATTTCAGGCTAATAAACCTGATCGTTGTCCAGCGGAGAGACTGTTTGTCCCTGATAGGTGGACCAATAAAGTTATCTCTGAGGTTCATTGTTCGGTGTTGGCTGGTCATCCTGGAATCTTTGGTACCAGAGAGTTAGTGGCTAGATCCTTTTGGTGGCCGTCTCTGTCGCGGGATGTGCGTGTTTTTGTGCAGTCCTGTGGGATTTGTGCTCGGGCTAAGCCCAGCTGTTCTCGTGCCAGTGGGTTGCTTTTGCCCTTGCCGGTCCCGAAGAGGCCTTGGACACATATCTCTAGGGATTTTATTTCTGATCTTCCCGTTTCTCAAAAGATGTCAGTCATTTGGGTGGTCTGTGATCGCTATTCTAAGATGGTCCATCTGGTACCCTTGTCTAAATTGCCTTCCTCCTCTGATTTGGTGCCATTGTTCTTCCAGCATGTGGTTCGTTTACATGGCATTCCAGAGAATATCGTTTTTGACAGAGGTTCCCAGTTTGTTTCAAGGTTTTGGCGAGCTTTTTGTGGTAGGATGGGCATTTACTTGTCTTTTTCCTCGGCTTTCCATCCTCAGACTAATGGCCAGACCGAACGAACCAATCAGACCTTGGAAACATATCTGAGATGCTTTGTTTCTGCCGATCAGGATGACTGGGTGTCCTTTTTGCCTTTGGCTGAGTTCGCCCTTAATAATCGGGCCAGCTCGGCTACCTTGGTTTCGCCATTTTTCTGCAATTCTGGGTTCCATCCTCATTTCTCTTCAGGACAGGTTGAGTCTTCGGACTGTCCTGGTGTGGATACTGTGGTGGACAGGTTGCAGCAGATTTGGACTCATGTAGTGGACAATTTGACCTTGTCCCAGGAGAAGGCTCAACGTTTCGCTAATCGCAGACGCCGTGTGGGTCCCCGACTTCGTGTTGGGGATCTGGTTTGGTTATCTTCTCGTCATATTCCTATGAAGGTTTCCTCTCCTAAGTTTAAACCTCGTTTCATTGGTCCGTATAGGATTTCTGAGGTTCTTAATCCTGTGTCTTTTCGTCTGACCCTTCCAGATTCTTTTTCCATACATAACGTATTCCATAGGTCATTGTTGCGGAGATACGTGGCACCTATGGTTCCATCTGTTGATCCTCCTGCCCCGGTTTTGGTGGAGGGGGGATTGGAGTATATTGTGGAGAAGATTTTGGATTCTCGTGTTTCTAGACGGAAACTCCAGTATCTGGTTAAATGGAAGGGTTATGCTCAGGAAGATAATTCCTGGGTTTTTGCCTCTGATGTCCATGCTCCCGATCTTGTTCGTGCCTTTCATGTGGCTCATCCTGGTCGGCCTGGGGGCTCTGGTGAGGGTTCGGTGACCCCTCTTCAAGGGGGGGTATTGTTGTGAGTTCTGTGGCAGAGCTCCCTCCTGTGGTCACGGGTGGTGCTTCGGCTGATTCTCTCTGTGAGCTTCTGTTGGTGGAGGGAAGTGGTACTGCGGCTTCTGAGTTTCCTCCCTCAGGTGATCTGGTGAGGTCGTTAGGTGCTTCTCTACTTAACTCCACCTAATGCTTTGATCCTGGCTTCCTGTCAATGTTCCAGTGTTGGACTTGCTTTTCCCTGGATCATTCCTGTGGCCTGCTGCTCTGCATAGCTAAGTTCTTCTTTGCTATTTGTTTGCTATTTTTTCTGTCCAGCTTGTCTAATTTGTTGCTGGAAGCTCTGGGACGCAAAGGGTGTACCTCCGTGCCGTTAGTTCGGTACGGAGGGTCTTTTTGCCCCCTTTGCGTGGTTTTCTTTAGGGTTTTGTGTAGACCGCAAAGTTACCTTTTCTATCCTCGATCTGTTAAGAAAGTCGGGCCTCACTTTGCTGAATCTATTTCATCTCTACGTTTGTCTTTTCGTCTTAACTCAAAGTCATTATATGTGGGGGGCTGCCTTTTCCTTTGGGGTATTTCTCTGAGGCAAGGTAGGCTTATTTTCTATCTTCAGGCTAGTTAGTTTCTCAGGCTGTGCCGAGTTGCATAGGCAGAGTTAGGCGCAATCCACGGCTGCCTCTAGTGTTGTTTGGAGAGGATTAGGGATTGCGGTCTGCAGAGTTCCCACGTCTCAGAGCTCGTTCTTTGATTTTAGGTTATTGTCAGATCACTGTATGTGCTCTGACCGCTATGTCCATTGTAGTACTGAATTGCCTTTCATAACACTGTGCAGTACGGATGTGGTGGGGAGGGTGCAAGTGGAAGCCCTAGAGAAGATAGAAGAGGCAGAAGCAATGGAGGAAGTGTTGAATGTAGAGATTTGTCCTGCAAGCCTTGGGGATTCCAAGGCTTGTGAAACAGCTCCTGTCCCCTCAGCCACCAGAGTCACCCAGTGCCCAGTCAGCGAGATGTAACGCCCTTGGCCATGCTTACTCGTCCAAGTGTCTGTGGTGAAATGCACCCTGGCAGACAGAGATTTAGTCAAGGAACGGGTGATGTTGTCTGTGACATGTTGATGTAGCATGTTGGTGTAGACAAACCCTTCAAAACTTACCTGTCTGATTCACATAGTAGTTGTTTAGATTGTGGCAAAGGTTTTGCCTTTGGTTAAACAACCCCTGGCAAAAATTATGGAATTACCGGCCTTGGAGAATGTTCATTCAGTTGTTTAATTTTGTAGAAAAAAAGCAGATCACAGACATGGCACAAAACTAAAATCATTTCAAAAGGCAACTTTCTGGCTTTAAGAAACACTAAAAGAAATCAAGAACAAAATATGTGGTAGTCAGTAATCAACTAACTACCCTGTTTTTTCCTTCTTTTGACTAGCACTTGCATATTACTATGATTTTTTTTACAACAGAGTATTTTTGACCTCACTGTGCTCTTTTGTGTCTTTAAGTTTCTTGGTGGTGTGTGAACAGGTTCCTACAGACTTGTTCATTGTGCAAGTAGCCCATGTGTTTCTGGTTCTGTAATTGTTCTCTTGTTTCTACAAGACTAGGGAGTCCACCACTCCTTATGGGTCATTTGCATCAAAGCTGTTCCATCCAGCATGTCCACATGAAAATTCCCTCTCTGAACCCTGCTTGTACAGGTACTATACAGATGATCAGGTTTTTAAATACATCTGATAGGGATTATATACATTAGGTTGGGACTGCTCTATATGGGTATTCCTTGACGATTGGTGGAGCAGCTTAGCATGCATTTTTTTTTTTGCAAAAAAAAGTATCAACTAAATACCCTGTTTTTTTCCATCTTTTGACTAGCACTTGCTTATTACTGTGATTTTTTTTTACAACAGAGCATTTTTGACCTCACTGTGCTCTTTTGTGTCTTCAAGTTTCTTGGTGGTGTGTGAACAGGTTCCTACAGACTTGTTCATTGTGCAAGTAGCCCATGTGTTTCTGGTTCTGTCAATGTTGCAAAAGATGTTGGTGGTTCACAGTCAGCTGTGTCTAAAATCTGGACCAAATACAAACAACATGGGAAGGTTGTTAAAGGCAAACATATTTCTAGACCAAGGAAGACATCAAAGTGTCAAGACCGGAAACTTAAAGCAATATATCTCCAAAACAGGAAATGCACAACAAAACAAATAAGGAACGAATGGGTGGAAACTGGAGTCAATATCTGTGACCGACCTAAGAAACCGCTTAAAGGAAATGGGATTTACATACAGAAAAGCTCAACGAAAGCCATCATTAACACCTAAACAGAAAAAAAACAAGGTTGCAATAGGCTAAGGAAAAGCAATCGTGGACTGTGGATGACTGGATGAAAGTCATAATCAGTGATGAATCGTGAATCTGCATTGGGCAAGGTGATGATGTTTGAACTTTTGTTTGGTGCTGTTCCAATGAGATTTATAAAGATGACTGCCTGATGAGAACATGCAAATTTCCACAGTCATTGATGATATGGGGCTGCATGTCAGGTAAAGGCACTGGGGGGATGTCTGTCATTACATCTCTATATATAATTGTCTAAGGGTTTTTCTGTCTGTCTGTCTGTCTGTCCTTGAAATCCCGCGTCTCTGACCAATCAGCGACGGGCACAGCATGGCGACGATGATGTCATAAAGGTTGCCTCGACCAATCAGCGACGGGCACAGTCTGCCACGAATTCGCCTCGACCAATCAGCAATGGGCACAGTATCGACGTAGATGTCATAATGGTTGCCATAGCGATGATGATGTCATAAAGGTTGCCTCGACCAATCAGCGACGGGCACAGTCTGCCGCGAATTCTGGAATCATCATTGTCCATATACTACGGGGACATGCATATTCTAGAATACCCGATGCATTACAATCGGGCCACAATCTAGTCTTCAATAAATACACAACTTTATTTTGATATTTTGGACACTTTTCTTATCCCATGAATTGAAAGGATGTTTGGGGATGATTAAATTGTTTTTCAAGATGATAATGCATCCTGCCATAGAGCAAAAACTGTGCAAACAATCCTTGAAAAAGGACACGTAAGGTCAATGTCATGGCCTGCAAATAGTCTGGATCTCAATCCAATTGAAAATCTTTGATGGAAGTTGAAGAAAATGGTCCATGACAATGCTCGAACCTGTAAAGTTGATCTGGCAACAGCAATCAGAGAAAGTTGGAGCCAGTACTGTTTGACACTCATTAAGTACATGCCTCAGAGACTGCAGGCTGTTATAAAAGCCAGAGGTGGTGCAACAAAATACTAGTGATGTTTTGGAGTGTTTTTTTGTTTGTTTGTTTTTATGATTCCATAATTTTTTCCTCAGAATTGAGTAATTACATAATTTTTTCCTTATGCTTGGTTAAAAAAAGTAACCATTACTGACTGCCACATTTTTTGTTCTTGATTTCTTTTAGTGTTTCTTAAAGCCAAAAAGTTGCCATTTGAAATGACTTTAGTTTTGTTCCTTGTCTGTGATCTGCTTTTTTCTACAAAATTAAACAACTGAATGAACATCCTCCAAGGCCGGTGATTCCATAATTTTTGCCAGGGGTTGTATATTGTATTGGCACTGATTTGAACTTTCTTCTGTTGGGATTGCCCTTTAGATAGGAGTCCAATACTTGGACAAAAAACATGTTCTCTACCCTTGTAACCCATAACCCCCCCATCCAAAAAGGTGTTTTGTATCTCCCTCTACACCCTGGGTACTAGGTTTGATTATTCTGGAATTGTTTTTCTAGCTGTTTTAGGCTTGATTGTGTATCTGGCTGGTCCAACTAGACTTTGTCTTTGACTAGCTAAGGGCCAACAGGGTTTATCAGGGAGAGCCATCATTGAGTGGGGATGCCACATTGCGACCAAGCTAGGGTGCCAACCTCAGCTGGTAGGAAGGGGTTTATTAGAGTGTTATAGGTTGAGATAGATCACATATTGATTTAGTACCATTTTTTTGTCCTGTCCAGGTGTATTGTATTTTACTGCTTTTTTAGATTTGGGTTATTTTATGGATTTTAATTAAAGGTTATTTTTAAGTTTTTTTTTTTCGTGAGCCAATTGTTATATTTAACTATCTATCACGTACTACTTTTTGAAGATTTCCTATAATATGGCTGGTTTCCTATCAGGACCAATTAACTCTGAGTCCTGGGTAAACGAAGCCAATAGAGTTTTTTCAGTTGGAGCAGACTATACGGCAACTGACTCTAGTCCGTCGGTCCATTCTACATTTAAAGAGCTTACTACTATCATGACTCTGGACAGGATAACCCAGCCTCCATCCTGGTCAGGTCAGGGTTAATGTGAATTGCCTCTCTCTGGTTCTGTGGCGGCTATGTAATGCTGGTGGTTTATGGGTCAGGTGTCGGTGATACTTCCGTGCACTCGGTTTGTGGTTGCTGACCTGGGTCAATCATCTGTAATCGTTGTGCCTCTGTGGGTGTGAGTTTTGTTGTGTGTGACTCGGTTCTGTCCCCTGACTTCTGCATCTGTTTTCTGCTCTGTACTAATCTGTCTTCCTGGTTCTCTGACCCCTTGCCTCATCTCGGTTTATTCTTCTGTCTTGTCCCTAGTACCTCACTCTCGTCTGGCTTTTGACCCTCGGCTCCACACTAACTACATTATTGTTCTCTGCCCTGTGCTCTATGCTCTTAGCTTATTCCCAGTCCTTCCTTGTGCGATGGCTCTACCCCTGCGATCACGTGACTCTGGTCCTGTGCATACTGTGTGCCTTAGTGTTATTTCCTGTGTACACTGCGTTTCCGGCTCCTTACTCTCTCGGCTCTCGATCCCGTGCCCCATGCCTGCACCATCCAGGCTTTCCTCAGTGACACTATCAGTGTCATTTTATCATTACCGACCCTTACATTTTTCAGGGGGTCTTGTGACTCATTTTGTGCTATGGACCAGCAGCGTGCGCTTTTGGATCAGGTGGCTAACCTGACCAAGATGATGCAGAACCTGTATGTTGAGCAAAGAGCGTTGGTCGCTTCTCATTACCACAAAGGCCCTTCACATACCAGGCAGTTAAATAGCTCTGATCGCTCTTATGAGTAAATCATATCATTTTAGAGCTCCCATCCCTTAAATTGTAAACAAAGCGATACCACCAATCAATACACAGCATTACAGTCCCCATGTCGATAACCACCCCCACAGGTATGCCCTTTTAGTGCACAAGCCAATCACTGTAGTAGCTACACCCCAACCCAAAGCATACACCAGTGTCCATGTCCACTTACAATGTCCAGACCCTATCAATCAAACATTGATAGGCGAGATCGATGCAGCTGTGAATCGTGAGTTCCTCCATGTGCGTAGTTGAATCAATCCTCTGGTGAGCACACAGCTGGCAAAACTGCGCATGTCCAAATTAACCCCGGCTTGCACTTCTCCAGTGAAAGTATTGCGCATGTCATCTGAAGTCCTTCCCAGTCAGCGGTGTCTAAGTACCGAAAGGCACTCGCTGCGCATGTCCCAATCCAAAGGCTCCCTCTGGTCTGCCAAACCGCGCACACCTCCCGGAGTCGCAACAGCGAACCCATTTTCTTCACATCACTTACGCTAACATCTATATGGCTGTCCTGGAGGGCAAACACGTGTACAGTTCTAGGTTTTGGGGCCATGTTAGAGGTTGGCAGTGTTTCATCGATGACATCTTCCTGGTGTGGGATGGTGATAGGGATGAACTGGAATTGTTTTTTTCAATATCTGAATGACATTTACCCAGAACTTGGGTTTACTATGGACTGTTCTCAAACAAAAATGCAGTTTTTGGATACATGTGTGTATAAGAGTGTGGGGAAGTTACACACGGATCTATTTGTGAAAGGTACGGATAGAAATAACATTCTACACTTTTCTAGTGAACATGCGCAGAGGATGGTGGAATCTCTACCATGGAGTCAGCTATTAAGAGTGAGAAGAATTGTTTCGTGTGAGACACATATTGATAAGAGACTTGATGAAATGTGTAAAAAGTTTCTTTGTAGGGGATACCCAAAGGTTGAACTTGATAAATTTAGAGAACGTGCCTTGAGCAGAAGTCAGGATGAACTCTTGGTCCCAAAGATGGCTGTGCAATCCCAGAAAAGGATACCATTTGTTACCACCTATAGTGGAATGAGTAAGCAAGTCTCTAATATTATACGTAGACATTGGCCATTCTTGGGTAGGGGTCATACTGATATTGTGGAATTTCAACAGCCTCCATTGTTCTCCTATAGACGGAATAGGAATCTATATAAAGTGGGAACTTTTCTGAATATTTTCCCAGCCTCGAGGTCATATGAGGATATCCAGCAGAGGGCGCATCACCACGAATGAAGGTAACTACAGGTCATTGACCTACTTTCCATTCATTCGCTGGGGTTTTACTGGCAAGAGCACAGCTGCATTAGCAGAGCTCCTGCCTGTAAAATATTTTAACCCCTTCAGATGGATTTACATCGTGGGACGTGACAGATCATCGGAAGGTATGGGATATTGTTGGTTTATTATTTTTAATTTGTTACAGGTCGAGGGTCTTCAGGTGGATTGAGAGTGGAATAAAATATTACAACAACCTGTGTGTTTATTTCATTAAAATACTTTGCAATATTGTGTGTGTTTTTTAACCATTTCATACTATTGGACTAATAATGGATAGGTGTCATAATTAACGCCTCTCCATTATTAATCTGGCTTAATGTCACCTTACAATAGCAAGGTGACATTAACCCTTCATTACCCCATATCCCACCGCTACACGGGAGTGGGAACAGAGTGGCCAAGTGCCAGAATAGGCGCATCTTCCAGATGTGCCTTTTCTGGGGTGGCTGGGGGCAGATGTTTTTAGCCAGGGGGTGCCAATAACCGTGGACCCTCTCTAGGCTATTAATATCTGCCCTCAATCACTGGCTTTACCACTCTGGAGGAGAAAATTGCGCGGGAGCCACGCCAATTTTTTCCGCGATTTAACCCTTAAATTTAATAGCTACAGCACCCAAATTTTGCACATACACACTACTAACATTAGTAGTGTGTAATATGCAAAAAAAATGGAAATATGACATGGTTTACTGTATGTAAACCATGTCTCATATCATGTCGGGTTTAGAAAGGAGAAATGAAAAGCCGGCAATTAAATTACCAACTTTTCTGCTATATCGCGCTGAAGTAAATATAAATATATATGTTAAGAGTCGAGTTTCCTCTGCTGCACAGGGGGAATTTCGATCCGTGTCTGCTGCGGTCTCCCATTCAGCATCGGCCGCAGTGGGGTCTGCTCAGCGGAGACGTCGCTCCCAGCGTCTCGCTGAGGCTGATTCTGTGCATAGGGTCACTACTGCCTTTTCTGGCTTTCCTATGGTACCCTGCACTGATCTGCGGCGAGCAGGCCTCTCAGGGACTAAGTCCTTATTTACACACACTGAGCATGCCCAGGGCAAGGTCTCCCATTGGAGGTCGAGGGTCACATGCTCAGGTACTGCAGCGCATCCCATTGGTCCTCCAGGAAGGTCCTGAAAGGGCAAAACTTTGGTAGCAGCTTCCTGTGCTGCAACTATATAAGCTGCGCATGACCGCACGGCCATGCGCTAGTATTGTCTAATGTTATGTGCTTTGCGCCAGTGTGGTCACATGTATGTGTATTCAGGGACCCGGCTGAAATAAGCCCCTAGAATGCTGGCTCTTCCGGCGAGGAGATTGAGTCTGAGTGTATTCAGGGACCCGGCTGAAATAAGCCCCTAGAATGCTGGCTCCTCCGGTGAGGAGTTTTGTGTGTTTGTGTGACCACTGACTGCTCTCTGTTTGGGCAGTTAGCCTGTGCCTCTGTGGAGTCTAACAGGGCACAGTGCTTTCCTTTCACGGCTACTCAGTGAATTAATTGAGTTAGTCTATACCGCCATATAGCTCCGCCGTTTGCTAGCAGCAGGTACTCCTGCACGGTGGACCCCGGGCTGCGAACGCACCAATATCAATAAACATCTCGATTTACTCGGTGCGTTCCGCTAGCCCTAACAGAATACTAGCGCCAGGGTCTGGCTAGTAAATGGCGGACATTCAGCAATCTTTGCGGTATATCCAGCAGCTGGAGGGTAGGTTGGCGGCTCTCGAGAGCTCAACCTCAGCTGTGGATGTTACCGCAGTTGCTGTACAGGCTGCTAGCGTGGCTGCAGCAACCTTGTCCACTGCCACCCCTGTTCCGACGTTATCTCGCCTCCCGCTGCCAGAAAAATTTTCGGGAAATAGCAAAACTTGTAGGGAATTCGTGAGTCAGTGCTCTATTCACCTCGAGCTCCTGGCTGCATGTTTTCCTACAGAGCGGGCTAAGGTGGGATTTATTGTGTCTCTTTTGTCGGACAGGGCGTTGGAGTGGGCTACGCCGCTGTGGGAGCGTGGTGATCATGTGGTGCAGAGTGCTCCATTGTTCCTGAGCACTCTGAAAAAGGTCTTTTTAGGACCTCAAGTCACCCATGACACAGCGCTCCAACTACTGGCATTAACTCAGGGTGAGTCCTTGGTCAGCCATTTTTCCGTCCGCTTCCGTACTTTTGCTTCCGAGCTGGAGTGGTCGGATAAAGCCCTTATCCCCATATTTTGGAGGGGCCTGGCTGACCACGTTAAGGACGCTCTGGCCACTAGGGAGATTCCTGCCACACTGGAGGAGTTAATAACTGTCTCTACTCGTATTGACCTCCGTTTTAACGAGCGGAGGTTGGAGCGAGCCCAGTGTAGGCAGAGGTTTCGGCTGGCTCCCACCTTCGCCAAACCTTTGGAATCTCCAGTCCAGGCATCCGAGTCACATGAGGCCTTAGAGGTGACACGAGCGGGATCCAAGTCTCAGTCCGCCCGTGCACATAAGGTCCGTCATGTTTGCCAGCAGTCAGGACACCTTGCCTCCAAGGGTCCTCAGCGGTCGGGGAAACGTCAGCGTCTAGTGGCAGTTGGAGGAGGTACACTAGACACGGCGACGTTTGCCTCAAAGTTGTCCTTCAAGGGGACAATTACCATAGGCCCATCCACTCTTATGGTCGAGCTATGCGTGGATTCTGGGGCAGAGGGTAACTTTATGTCTTCCGCTTTTGCCCAGCGTCACGCAATACCCTTGGTGATGCTCACCAAGCCAGTAACCGTTCGAGTGGTAAATGGGTCAACACTACCTTCACAGATTACCCACCAAACCATTCCTTTCACGCTATCTGTGTCTCCATCACATCAGGAGATAATCTCCCTATTAGTCATTCCTGAGGGAATTGATGAGGTCCTGTTGGGGATACCATGGCTTCGCTACCATTCTCCTCATTTTGAGTGGTCCTCTGGGAGAATTTTGGGATGGAGTAAACCCTGCGAGGGTAGATGTCTGAGGGAGTGCGTTCAGGTTGCTACTACACAGGTACCCGCAGATCTTTCCTCTCTCCCCAAGCACTATTGGCCCTATGCAGACGTGTTCTCCAAAAGAGCTGCGGAGACCCTTCCGCCTCACCGCCCCTATGACTGTCCTATTGACCTCTTGCCTGGTGCTGAGCCTCCCCGGGGTCGAGTCTATCCGTTATCTCTCCCGGAGACGGAGGCAATGTCCCAGTACATCCAATAGAATCTGGCAAGAGGATTCATTAGGAAGTCAGTGTCACCGGCAGTGGCTGGGTTCTTCTTCGTACAGAAGAAGACTGGATCCTTACGTCCATGCATAGACTACAGGGGTCTTAGCGCCATCACCGTTAAGAACAAGTACCCATTACCCCTGATATCTGAGCTGTTTGATAGGCTACGGGGAGCGAGGGTATTTACAAAGTTAGATCTGCGGGGTGCTTACAACCTGATTCGCATCCGTGAGGGGGATGAATGGAAGACGGCTTTTAACACCAGGGATGGGCACTATGAATATCTGGTGATGCCCTTCGGGCTCTGTAATGCCCCAGCCATTTTCCAAGATTTTGTGAACGACATCTTCCGAGATATGCTCACCACCTCGGTCGTAGTCTATCTGGATGATATTCTCATCTTCTCTCCAGATATTGACTCCCATCGGAGAGATGTTCGCAAAGTCTTCGACCTCTTACGGGCAAACTCCCTCTACGCCAAGTTAGAGAAGTGTGTGTTTGAGCAGGAGTCCTTGCCATTCCTTGGTTATATCATCTCTGCCCGGGTTTGGCTATGGATCCTGCCAAGCTACAGGCTGTAATGGACTGGCAGGAACTCCATTCTCTTAAAGCGGTGCAGCGCTTTATGGGGTTCATTAATTACTATCGCCAGTTCATTCCACACTTCTCAACTTTGGTAGCTCCCTTGATTGCCCTCACCAAGAAGGGAGCAAATCCCAATTTGTGGTCAGAGGAGGTCTCCAAAGCCTTTCTCTCGATCAAGTCACACTTCGCTAGCGCTCCCATCCTACATCGCCCCGATGTTGATAAACCATTTATCTTGGAGGTGGATGCCTCATCCGTTGGTGCTGGAGCAGTCCTTTTCCAAAAGGATGCTCAAGGTCGGAAGCATCCTTGCTTCTTCTTCTCCAAGACCTTCACACCAGCGGAGAGGAATTATTCCATCGGGGACAGGGAGTTGCTAGCCATGAAGTTGGCTTTTTCAGAGTGGAGACATCTCTTAGAGGGAGCTCACTTTCCCTTCCAAGTCTTCACTGACCACAAGAACTTGGTATATCTACAAACGGCCAAGCGGCTGAATTCTCACCAGGCTAGATGGTCCCTGTTCTTCTCCCGGTTCCATTTTACTCTCCATTTCCTCTCCGGGGAGAAGAACGTTCGTGCTGACGCTCTCTCCCGCTCCGTAGTGTCATCGGAGGAGGAGGAGCCTCGGCTTATTGTCCCTTCTGAGAGCCTGAGAACTATAGCTCCGGTTTCGCTAGAGTCTGTGCCCCCAGGCAAGACTTTCGTACCAGCTAACTTGCGACCGGAGATTCTCTCTTGGGCTCACTCCTCCAGAGTGGGTGGGCATTTTGGGACCAAGAGGACATCTGAGCTTTTGGCGAGAACATACTGGTGGCCGCATATGGCCCGAGATGTCAGGGACTATATTCAGGCGTGCGTTTCTTGCGCCCAGAATCGGTCTCCTCGGCAATGGCCTGCTGGGTTGCTTTACCCTCTACCGGTGGCAGACAGGCCCTGGGAGATGGTCGGGATGGACTTTGTGGTGGGCTTACCCAAGTCGCGTGGCTGCTCCATTATTTGGGTTGTCACCGACCATTTCTCTAAGATGGTGCATTTGGTGCCGCTTCCTCGGTTACCCTCAGCACGGGCCTTGGCGGTGTTGTTCATTAAGCACGTTTTCCGATTGCATGGTATGCCTGATAAGATTGTCAGCGATCGGGGTCCCCAGTTCGCTTCTCGGTTTTGGAGAGAGCTCTGCCGTTTACTCAGCATAGAGTTAAACCTCTCCTCTGCATACCATCCCGAGACAAATGGGTTGGTGGAGAGAACCAACCAGACTCTGGTGACATATTTGCGACATTTCGTCTCTGCTAGGCAGGATGACTGGGCATCTTTGCTACCTTGGGCGGAATTTGCCTTGAACAACGCCATAGCCGATTCCACTGGTCAAACACCTTTTCTCCTTAATTACGGCCAGCATCCGCGTGTCCCTGTGCCCATGCCCGTGTCATCCACCGATTCTATGGTGGCAGACTGGGCGGTGGAGGCACGTTACATCTGGGACCGCACACAGGATGCCATCCGGGCCTCCAAGGAGAGAATGAGGGTTTCGGCTGATACACACCGGCGCCCCGCTCTGGTCTTTGCTCCTGGCACCTTAGTGTGGCTCTCCGCCCGTAACATCAGGCTGCGAGTTGAGTCCACTAAGTTTGCTCCTCGCTACTAGGGTTGAGCGAAACGGGTCGTTCATTTTCAAAAGTCGCCGACTTTTGGCAAAGTCGGGTTTCATGAAACCCGATCCGATCCCCGTGCGGGGTCGGCCATGCGGTACGCGACTTTCGCGCCAAAGTCGCGTTTCAATGACGCGAAAAGCGCCATTTCTCAGCCAATGAAGGTAAACGCAGAGTGTGGGCAGCGTGATGACATAGGTCCTGGTCCCCACCATCTTAGAGAAGGGCATTGCAGTGATTGGCTTGCTGTCTGCGGCGTCACAGGGGCTATAAAGGGGCGTTCCCGCCGACCGCCATGTTACTGCTGCTGATCTGAGCTTAGGGAGAGGTTGCTGCCGCTTCGTCAGAAGCAGGGATAGCGTTAGGCAGGGTCCATTAACCACCAAACCGCTTGTGCTGTAGCGATTTGCACTGTCCAACACCACCTTCGGTGTGCAGGGACAGTGGAAGCTACATTTTTTTTTTTCCTCAGCGCTGTAGCTCATTGGGCTGCCCTAGAAGGCTCCCTGATAGCTGCATTGCTGTGTGTACGCCGCTGTGCAAACCAACTGCTTTTTTCAAAGCACAAATCCTCTTGTTCCTTCCTTTCTGCACAGCTATCTTGTTTGTTTGTCCACACTTTTTATTTAATTTGTGCATCAGTCCACTCCTTATTGCTGCCTGCCATACCTGGCTGAGATTACTGCAGGGAGATAGTAATTGAAGGACAGTTCCTTTTTTTTTTGTGGGAGATTAAGATTGGCATTTCTGCTAGAGTGCCATCCCTGTCTGTGCCATCTCTCACTCAGTGGGCCATAGAAAGCCTATTTATTTTTTTGCTTGATTTGGGTTCTAAAATCTACCTGAAAAAATCACTACATCAATCAGTGGGAGAAAAATATTGGCCTCAGGGCTTGTGTGCCACTCCTGACTCCTGTGTGTGCCATCTCTCAGTCAGTGGGCCATAGAAAGCCTATTTATTTTTTTGCTTCATTTGGGTTCCAAAATCTACCTGAAAAAATCACTACATCAATCAGTGGGAGAAAAATATTGGCCTCAGGGCTTGTGTGCCACTCCTGACTCCTGTGTGCATCATCACTCACTCAGTGGGCCATAGAAAGCCTATTTTTTTTTTTGCTTTATTTGGGTTCTAAATTCTACCTGAAAAAATCAATAAATCAATCAGTGGGAGATTAATATTGGCCTTTGGGCTTGTGTGCCAGTCCTAAGCGTGCCATCTCTCTCACAAATAGTGGGCCATAGAAAGCCTATTTATTTTTTTTTTTTGGTTTTATAAATTCTCCCTGAAAAAAAAAAGGGAGATTAATATTGGCCTTTGGGCTTGTGTGCCAGTCCTAAGCGTGCCATCTCTCTCTCTCAGATAGTGGGCCATAGAAAGCCTATTTATTATTTTTTTTATTGGGTTTATAAATTTTCCCTGAAAAAAAAAAAAAAAAAAGTGGGAGATTAATATTGGCCTCTGGGCTTGTGTGCCAGTCCTGAGCGTGCCATCTCTCTCACAAATAGTGGGCCATAGAAAGCCTATTTATTTATTCTTTTTTGGTTTTATAAATTCTCCCTGAAAAAAAAAGGGAGATTAATATTGGCCTTTGGGCTTGTGTGCCAGTCCTAAGCGTGCCATCTCTCTTTCTCAGATAGTGGGCCATAGAAAGCCTATTTATTATTTTTTTTATTGGGTTTATAAATTTTCCCTGAAAAAAAAAAAAAAAAAGTGGGAGATTAATATTGGCCTCTGGGCTTGTGTGCCAGTCCTGAGCGTGCCATCTCTCTCACAAATAGTGGGCCATAGAAAGCCTATTTATTTATTTTTTTTTGGTTTTATAAATTCTCCCTTAAAAAAAAAGGGAGATTAATATTGGCCTTTGGGCTTGTGTGCCAGTCCTAAGCGTGCCATCTCTCTCTCTCAGATAGTGGGCCATAGAAAGCCTATTTATTATTTTTTTTATTGGGTTTATAAATTTTCCCTGAAAAAAAAAAAAAAAAGTGGGAGATTAATATTGGCCTCTGGGCTTGTGTGCCACTCCTGACTCCTGTGTGTGCCATCTCTCAGTCAGTGGGCCATAGAAAGCCTATTTTTTGTTTTATTTGTTTTCTAAATTCTCCCTGAAAAAATCATTTTATTTTATTTGGTTTCTAAATTCTTCCTGAAAAAATCATTTTTTTTTATTATTTTTTTTTCTAAAGTCTCCCTGAAAAAAAAAAAAAAATCAAATCAGTGGGAGATTAATATTGGCCTTTGGGCTTGTGTGCCAGTCCTAAGCGTGCCATCTCTCTCACAAATAGTGGGCCATAGAAAGCCTATTTTTTTTTTTTTTTGGTTTTATAAATTCTCCCTGAAAAAAAAAAGGGAGATTAATATTGGCTTTTGGGCTTGTGTGCCAGTCCTAAGCGTGCCATCTCTCTCTCTCAGATAGTGGGCCATAGAAAGCCTATTTATTATTTTTTTTATTGGGTTTATAAGTTTTCCCTGAAAAAAAAAAAAAAAAAAGTGGGAGATTAATATTGGCCTCTGGGCTTGTGTGCCAGTCCTGAGCGTGCCATCTCTCTCACAAATAGTGGGCCATAGAAAGCCTATTTATTTTTATTTTTTTGGTTTTATAAATTCTCCCTGAAAAAGAAAAGGGAGATTAATATTGGCCTTTGGGCTTGTGTGCCAGTCCTAAGCGTGCCATCTCTCTCTCTCAGATAGTGGGCCATAGAAAGCCTATTTATTATTTTTTTTATTGGGTTTATAAATTTTCCCTGAATAAAAAAAAAAAAATGGGAGATTAATATTGGCCTCTGGGCTTGTGTGCCAGTCCTGAGTGTGCCATCTCTCTCACAAATAGTGGGCCATAGAAAGCCTATTTATTTTATTTTTTTTGGTTTTATAAATTCTCCCTTAAAAAGAAAGGGAGATTAATATTGGCCGTTGGGCTTGTGTGCCAGTCCTAAGCGTGCCATCTCTCTCTCTCAGATAGTGGGCCATAGAAAGCCTATTTATTATTTTTTTAATTGGGTTTATAAATTTTCCCTGAAAAAAAAAAAAAGTGGGAGATTAATATTGGCCTCTGGGCTTGTGTGCCACTCCTGACTCCTGTGTGTGCCATCTCTCAGTCAGTGGGCCATAGAAAGCCTATTTTTTGTTTTATTTGTTTTCTAAATTCTTCCTGAAAAAATCATTTTTTTTTATTATTGTTTTTTTCTAAAGTCTCCCTGAAAAAAAAAAATTAAATCAGTGGGAGATTAATATTGCCCTTTCTGCTTGTGTGCCAGTCTTGACTCCTGGGTGTGCCATCTCTCTCTCTCTCTCTCCAATTGTGGGCCATAGAAAGCCTATTATTTTTTTAGCTTGATTTGTGTTCCAAAATCTACCTGAAAAAATCACTACATCAATCATTGGGAGAACAATATTGGCCTCTGGGCTTGTGTGCCACTCCTGACTCCTGTGTGCGTCATCTCTCACTCAGTGGGCCATAGAAAGCCTATGTTTTGTTTTATTTGTTTTCTAAATTCTCCCTGAAGAAATCATTTTATTTTATTTGGTTTCTAAATTCTTCCTGAAAAAATCATTTTATTCTATTATTTTTTTTTCTAAAGTCTCCCTGAAAAAAAAAAAAAAATCAGTGGGAGATTAATATTGCCCTTTCTGCTTGTGTGCCAGTCTTGACTCCTGGGTGTGCCATCTCTCTCTCTCTCTCTCTCTCTCTCTCCAATTGTGGGCCATAGAAAGCCTATTATTTTTTTTGCTTGATTTGGGTTCTAAAATCTACCTGAAAAAATCACAAAATCAATCAGTGGGAGATAAATATTGGCCTCTGGGCTTGTGTGCCACTCCTGACTCCTGTGTGCGTCATCTCTCACTCAGTGGGCCATAGAAAGCCTATTTTTTGTTTTATTTGTTTTCTAAATTCTCCCTGAAAATATCATTTTATTTTATTTGGTTTCTAAATTCTTCCTGAAAAAATCATTTTTTTTAATTATTTTTTTTTCTAAAGTCTCCCTGAAAAAAACAAAAAAAAACAAATCAGTGGGAGATTAATATTGCCCTTTCTGCTTGTGTGCCAGTCTTGACTCCTGGGTTTGCCATCTCTCTCTCTCTCTCCAATTGTGGGCCATAGAAAGCCTATTATTTTTTTTGCTTGATTTGGGTTCCAAAATCTACCTGAAAAAATCACTACATCAATCATTGGGAGAACAATATTGGCCTCTGGGCTTGTGTGTCACTCCTGACTCCTGTGTGCGTCATCTCTCACTCAGTGGGGCATAGAAAGCCTTTTTTTATTTTTTTATTTTTTTTTTATTTGGTTTCTAAATTGTCATTGGAAAAATCATTTTATGTTATTTGGTTTCTAAATTCTTCCTGAAAAAATCATTTTATTTTATTTTGTTTCTGAAGTCTCCCTGAAAAAAAAAATAAAAAAATAAAAAAAAACAGTGGGAGATTAATATTTACATTTGTGCTTCAGTGACAGTCCTGCGTGTGTGGCATCTCTCTCATTTGGTGCCACCAAAAACAGAGTGTGTAACATTGTGCCTGATTTTCGTTGTGGTCTCACCCACCTGTAAAGGGGTAGCTATATCATACTGAAGTTATAGCTCACCGTGTAAGTTGTGTGACAGCAACAAATGCCGTTAGTTTGGTTACGTTTTTAAAACAATGAGGAAGTCTGGTGGAAGAGGTCGTGGCCGGGGGCGTTCATTGTCAGCTGGTAATGAGGGTAGTGGTAGTGGTGGAGCATCAGGTGGTCGTGGGAAAAAAAATATTGCACCTAAGTCTGGAGCTGTGGAGCCAGGTTCGTTGTCTGGCTACACAAGGCCTCGAACGCTCCCTTTTCTGGGAGTAGGAAAACCGCTTTTAAAGCCGGAGCAGCAAGAGCAAGTTTTGGCTTATCTTGCTGACTCAGCCTCTAGCTCTTTTGCCTCCTCTCGTGAAACTGGTAAATGTAAAAGCAGCGCGTCGTTAGTGGATGCTCACGGTCAGGGACAAGTCGCTTCCTTGTCCTCTTCAGCAAAAACAACAACAGAGAAGAATGCAGCAGGCGACACAACGGGTTACTCCATGGAGCTCTTTACACATACCGTCCCTGGCTTAGAAAGTGAAACAGTTAACAGTCCATGCCCATTACAAGTTGAATCTGACATGGAGTGCACTGATGCACAGCCACAGCCAGACTACTATGCTGGTCCTTTGACTCAGACCACAACATTGCCCTCGCAGGGTAATGATCAAGAATCAGACCCTGATGAGACTATGTTGCCCCATCATGAACGCTATACCACCGACCGACACGGTGACACAGACGAAGTTGCACAAGAGCTACAAGAAGAGGTAATAGATGACCCAGTTCTTGACCCCGATTGGCAGCCATTGGGGGAACAGGGTGCAGGCAGCAGCAGTTCTGAAGCGGAGGAGGAGGGGCCGCAGCAGGCATCAACATCGCAACAGGTTCCATCTGCCGGGCCCGTATCTTGCCCAAAACGCGTGGCAAAGCCAAAACCTGTTGGAGGACAGTGTGGCCATCCGGTTAAAGCTCAGTCTGCAATGCCTGAAAAGGTATCCGATGCTAGAAAGAGTGCAGTCTGGCATTTTTTTAAACAACATCCAATTGATCAGCGCAAAGTCATCTGTCAAAAATGTTCAACTACCTTAAGCAGAGGGCAGAATCTGAAAAGTCTCAATACAAGTTGCATGCATAGACATTTAACCACCATGCATTTGCAAGCTTGGACTAACTACCAAACGTCCCTTAAGGTTGTAGCACCCTCGGCCAATGAAGCTAGTCATCAACGCAACATCCCTTCCGGCAGTGTAGGGCCACCATTTTCCGCACCACCTGCAGTATCTGTACAGGTTTCTTTGCCAGGCCAAAGCAGTCAGGGTCAGGGAATCACCAGTTTCGTAGTAGGAAACACTGCATCTAGGGCACCGGCGGCAACAATACCATCTCCCACCGTCTCTCAGTCTGCCATGTCCACCTGCACCCCCTCTAGTTCCACGATCTCCAGCTCTCCAGCTCTCCAGTCCAGCTCACCCTACATGAGACTATGGTTAGAAAAAGGAAGTACTTAGCCTCGCATCCGCGTACACAGGGTTTGAACGCCCATATAGCTAGACTAATCTCGTTAGAGATGATGCCCTACCGGTTAGTTGAAAGCGAAGCTTTCAAAGCCCTGATGGACTACGCTGTACCACGCTACGAGCTACCCAGTCGACACTTTTTTTCCAGAAAAGCCATCCCAGCCCTCCACCAGCATGCTAAAGAGCGCATCGTCCATGCACTCAGGCAATCTGTGAGCACAAAGGTGCACCTGACAACACCCCCTCCTCCTCCTCGTCCTCCTGCAGAAGCGAGAGCTTGTCCACAGACCGCAGTCGCACAACCACTCCATCCGCAGCTGCCACTGTTGCACACCAGGTCTCCCATTATGGGGCAGCTACTGGCAAACGTCAGCAGGCTGTATTGGCTATGAAGTGTTTGGGCGACAAAAGACACACCGCGGAAGTTCTGTCCGAGTTCTTGCAGAAAGAAACGCAGTCGTGGCTGGGCACTGTAGATCTTGAGGCAGGCAAGGTAGTGAGTGATAACGGAAGGAATTTCATGGCTGCCATCTCCCTTTCCCAACTGAAACACATTCCTTGCCTGGCTCACACCTTAAACCTGGTGGTGCAGTGCTTCCTGAAAAGTTATCCGGGGTTATCCGACCTGCTCCTCAAAGTGCGTGGACTTTGCTCACATATCCGCCGTTCGCCCGTACACTCCAGCCGTATGCAGACCTATCAGCGTTCTTTGAACCTTCCCCAGCATCGCCTAATCATAGACGTTGCAACAAGGTGGAACTCAACACTGCACATGCTTCAGACACTGTGCGAACAGAGGCGGGCTGTTATGTTTTTGTGGGAGGATACACATACACGGGCAGGCAGTAGGATGGCAGACATGGAGTTGTCGGGTGTGCAGTGGTCGAAGATTCAAGACGTGTCAAGTCCTTCAGTGTTTTGAGGAATGCACACGGCTGGTTAGTGCAGACAACGCCATAATAAGCATGAGCATCCCCCTAATGCGTCTGCTGATGCAAAGTTTGACGCACATAAAGGATCAGGCGTCTGCAGCTGAGGAAGAGGAAAGCCTTGATGACAGTCAGCCATTGTCTGGCCAGGGCAGTGTGCAGGACGAGGTAGCGGGCGAAGAGGAGGAGGAGGACGAGGAGGATGATGGGGATGATTATATTTTTAATGAGGAAGCTTTTCCGGGGCCACTGGAAATTGTTGGCGCGGCAAGGCCGGGTTCTGGTTTTTGGAGGGACACAAGTGACGTAGATTTGCCTGAAACTGCCCCTCAACCAATCACAACCGCAGATTTGAGAACTGGAACTTTGGCCCACATGGCGGATTATGCCTTACGTATCCTCAAAAGGGACACACGCATTACTAAAATGATGAATGATGACGATTACTGGTTGGCCTGCCTCCTTGATCCTCGCTATAAAGGCAAATTGCAAAATATAATGCCACATGACAACTTGGAAATAATATTAGCAACCAAACAATCAACTCTTGTTGACCGTTTGCTTCTGGCATTCCCTGCCCGTGATTGTTCTCACACGAGCTGCAGGGGCCAGCAGACCAGAGGTGTTAGAGGGGCAGAAATCAGAAGTGGCGTTGGCCAGAGGGGTTTTCTGACCAGGTTGTGGAGTGATTTTGCTATGACCGCAGACAGGACAGGTACTGCATCATCAATTCAAAGTGACAGGAGACAACATTTGTCCAGTATGGTTACAAACTATTTTTCATCCCTTATCGACGTTCTCCCTCAACCGTCATTCCCATTTGATTACTGGGCATCCAAATTAGACACCTGGCCAGAATTGGCAGAATATGCATTGCAGGAGCTTGCTTGCCCGGCAGCTTGTGTCCTATCAGAAAGAGTATTCAGTGCTGCAGGTTCAATACTAACAGAAAAAAGGACTCGTCTGGCTACCCAAAATGTAGATGATCTAACCTTCATTAAAATGAACCACAACTGGATTTCGAAATCTTTTGCCCCACCTTTCCCGGCTGACACCTAGCTTTCCTATGAAAAGGTCTTGCCTGTGGACTATTCTGAATGACTTTTCCAATCTCGTAATTTTCTGCACCTGATTGTCCAGCATACGACATGTTTACACCTCACTAAATGGCCAAACTTCCCACCCGGGGCCGTGGTATCGCCACTTGGCGCCAGCACCCGTGAGAGTGCTGTTTGTCTGAAGAGGTGGGTGTACCCGCTTTTGGTCGACGGCACTGCCACTGGGCGGTGGTGGTGCGCACCCAACGTCAGACACACCGTTGTAATATGAGGGGCCCTGGGCCTGTACCGCCGGCCACAAGACAGTTCCCCCCCCCCCCAGCTCAAACAGTGCTCTACCACTTGCAAAATTATCTCTCACAGCTCCACCAATGTTTAGTCTATGCGCTGACATCCTTCAATGCCTGGCACTGACAATACCATTGTATTGACATTTTTGTTATGTTAGGCCTTCGAAGCCTGTCTGCGGTCCCTCCTTCCACTAGGCCTCCACTGACCATTGTACTGCTGCCCGTGTACCCCTGGAACCAATTTTAAATTGCCAACAGCCCTATTTTTTTATGTTAGGCCTTCGAAGCCTGTCTGCGGTCCCTCCTTCCACTAGGCCTCCACTGACCATTGTACTGCTGCCCTTGTACCACTGGAACCAATTTTAAATTGCCAACAGCCCTATTTTTTTATCTTAGGCCTTCGAAGCCTGTCTGCGGTCCCTCCTTCCACTAGGCCTCCACTGACCACACCACTGCTGCCCGTGTACCCCTGGAACCAATTTAAAATTGCCGACAGCCAGCCCAATTTTATTATGTTAGGCCTTCGAAGCCTGTCTGCGGTCCGTTCTTTCTACTACTACTACACTGACCAGGCCACTGCTGCCCGTGTTCCCCTGGAACCAATTTAAAATTGCCTACAGCCATCTGTTATTATGTTAGGCCTTCGATGCCTGTTTGAGGTCACTCCTTCCACTAGGCCTCCACTGACCACACCACTGCTGCCCGTGTACCCCTGGAACCAATTTAAAAATGCCTACAGCCAGCCCAATTTTTTTATTTTAGGCCTTCGATGCCTGTCTGCGGTCCGTTCTTTCTACTACTACTACACTGACCAGGCCACTGCTGCCCGTGTTCCCCTGGAACCAATTTAAAATTGCCTACAGCCATGTGTTATTATGTTAGGCCTTCGATGCCTGTCTGCGGTCACTCCTTCCACTAGGCCTCCACTGACCACACCACTGCTGCCCGTGTTCCCCTGGAACCAATTTAAAATTGCCTACAGCCATGTGTTATTATGTTAGGCCTTCGATGCCTGTCTGCGGTCACTCCTTCCACTAGGCCTCCACTGACCACACCACTGCTGCCCGTGTACCCCTGGAACCAATTTAAAATTGCCTACAGCCAGCCCAATTTTTTTATGTTAGGCCTTCGAAGCCTGTCTGCGGTCCGTTCTTTCTACTACTACTACACTGACCAGGCCACTGCTGCCCGTGTTCCCCTGGAACCAATTTAAAATTGCCTACAGCCATGTGTTATTATGTTAGGCCTTCGATGCCTGTCTGCGGTCACTCCTTCCACTAGGCCTCCACTGACCACACCACTGCTGCCCGTGTACCCCTGGAACCAATTTAAAATTGCCTACAGCCATCTGTTATTATGTTAGGCCTTCGAAGCCTGTCTGCGGTCCTTCCTTTCGATAGTTCTCCACTGACCAGACCAATGCTGGCCGTGTACCCCTGGAACCCAGCTGAAAGTGCATGTAGCCTCCTTTTTTTCTTTGTTTTATACTTAGAAAGCCCAGATGAACTACGCTGTGCAACGGTTCAAGCTACCCAGTCGACATTTCTTTTGCGAGAAAAGCCATCCCAGCCCTCCAGCGGCATGAAAAAGTCTGCATTGTCATAGCACTCAGGCAATCAAACAGTAGAAAGGTGCACCTGACAAGAGACGCATGGACCAGTAGGCATGTCCACAAAAAGTTACGTGTCCATTACGGCGCACTGGGTTAATGTGTTGGATGCATGGTCCACAGGGGACAGCCTACAAAGTCTGTCTGCAGTCCCTAATTCCAATTTTCCTCCGCTGACCACACCGCCCGTGTACCCCTGGAACCAATTTTACAGTGCCTACAGCCTAATTTTGTTATGTTAGGCCTACTACGCCTGTCTGCGGTCCCTCCTTCCAATACTCGTCCACTGACCACACCACTGCTGCCCGTGGACCCCTGGAACCTATTTTTAATTGCATAGAGCATCCTTTTTTTAATAGTAGGCGTACAAAGTCTGTCTGTGGTCCACTATTGAAATTGTCCTCCACTGCCCATAGCACTGCTGCTTGTGTACCCCTGTAACTTTTTTAAGCTGCAGTTAGCCACATTTTTGGTTTAAGTCCTACTACCTGTGTCTGTCTGCGCCACTCAATTCAGCTGTGTCCCTTTGAAAAAAGCTGAGCGTCAATAGTCTTGTTTTCAGCCTCTAGGAATTTTAAAACTGCATTGGGGGTACAACTTTGGTAGGGCCTACTAACGGTGTCTGCCTCCCCAAGGTGTGCCCCAGGTTTCCTCGCCATTGCTTCGATCTTAATGCTCTCGTTTAGTAGTTGTTGGAAACTACACTGCATTAGGCCTACAAATTGGGTATGGGGTGTAGAGAGATGATGTGTTCCACTCCAAGGTGTTCCCCAGGTTTCCTCTCCATTGCTTCGATCTTCATGCTCTCGTTTAGTAGTTGTTGGAAACTACACTGCATTAGGCCTACAAATTGGGTATGGGGTGTAGAGAGATGGTGTGTTCCACTCCAAGGTGTTCCCCAGGTTTCCTCTCCATTGCTTCGATCTTCATGCTCTCGTTTAGTAGTTGTTGGAAACTACGCTGCATTAGGCCTACAAATTGGGTATGGGGTGTAGAGAGATGGTGTGTTCCACTCCAAGGTGTTCTCCAGGTTGCCTTTCCTGAGCTTCGATCTTCCGGCTCTCGTTTAGTAGTTGTTGGAAACTACACTGCATTAGGCCTACAAATTGGGTATGGGGTGTAGAGAGATGGTGTGTTACACTCCAAGGTGTTCCCCAGGTTTCCTCTCCATTGCTTCGATCTTCATGCTCTCGCTTAGTAGTTGTTGGAAACTACACTGCATTAGGCCTACAAATTGGGTATGGGGTGTAGAGAGATGGTGTGTTACACTCCAAGGTGTTCCCCAGGTTTCCTCTCCATTGCTTTGATCTTCATGCTTTCGTTTAGTAGTTGTTGGAAACTACGCTGCATTAGGCCTACAAATTGGGTATGGGGTGTAGAGAGATGGTGTGTTCCACTCCAAGGTGTTCTCCAGGTTGCCTTTCCTGAGCTTCGATCTTCCGGCTCTCGTTTAGTAGTTGTTGGAAACAACGCTACATTAGGCCTACAAATTGGGTATGGGGTGTAGAGAGATGGTGTGTTCCACTCCAAGGTGTTCCCCAGGTTTCCTCTCCATTGCTTCGATCTTCATGCTCTCGTTTAGTAGTTGTTGGAAACTACGCTGCATTAGGCCTACAAATTGGGTATGGGGTGTAGAGAGATGGTGTGTTACACTCCAAGGTGTTCCCCAGGTTTCCTCTCCATTGCTTCGATCTTCATGCTCTCGTTTAGTAGTTGTTGGAAACTACACTGCATTAGGCCTACAAATTGGGTATGGGGTGTAGAGAGATGGTGTGTTCCACTCCAAGGTGTTCCCCAGGTTTCGTCCACATTGCTTCGGTCTTCCGACTCTCGTTTAGTAGTTGTTGGAATCTACACTGCATTAGGCCTACAAATTGGGTATGGGGTGTAGAGAGATGGTGTGTTACACTCCAAGGTGTTCCCCAGGTTTCCTCTCCATTGCTTCGATCTTCATGCTCTCGTTTAGTAGTTGTTGGAAACTACGCTGCATTAGGCCTACAAATTGGGTATGGGGTGTAGAGAGATGGTGTGTTCCACTCCAAGGTGTTCTCCAGGTTGCCTTTCCTGAGCTTCGATCTTCTGGCTCTCGTTTAGTAGTTGTTGGAAACTACGCTGCATTAGGCCTACAAATTGGGTATGGGGTGTAGAGAGATGGTGTGTTCCACTCCAAGGTGTTCCCCAGGTTTCCTCTCCATTGCTTCGATCTTCATGCTCTCGTTTACTAGTTGTTGGAAACTACACTGCATTAGGCCTACAAATTGGGTATGGGGTGTAGAGAGATGGTTTGTTCCACTCCAAGGTGTTCCCCAGGTTTCCTCGCCAATGCTTCGATCTTCATGCTCTCGTTTAGTAGTTGTTGGAACTACACTGCATTAGGCCTACAAATTGGGTATGGGGTGTAGAGAGATGGTGTGTTCCACTCCGAGGTGTTCTCCAGGTTGCCTTTCCTGAGCTTCGATCTTCTGGCTCTCGTTTAGTAGTTGTTGGAAACTACGCTGCATTAGGCCTACAAATTGGGTATGGGGTGTAGAGAGATGGTGTGTTCCACTCCAAGGTGTTCCCCAGGTTTCCTCTCCATTGCTTCGATCTTCATGCTCTCGTTTAGTAGTTGTTGGAAACTACACTGCATTAGGCCTACAAATTGGGTATGGGGTGTAGAGAGATGGTGTGTTCCACTCCAAGGTGTTCCCCAAGTTTCCTCGCCAATGCTTCGATCTTCATGCTCTCGTTTAGTAGTTGTTGGAAACTACACTGCATTAGGCCTACAAATTGGGTATGGGGTGTAGAGAGATGGTGTGTTCCACTCCAAGGTGTTCTCCAGGTTGCCTTTCCTGAGCTTCGATCTTCCGGCTCTCGTTTAGTAGTTGTTGGAAACTACACTGCATAAGGCCTACAAATTGGGTATGGGGTGTAGAGAGATGGTGTGTTACACTCCAAGGTGTTCCCCAGGTTTCCTCTCCATTGCTTCGATCTTCATGCTCTCGTTTAGTAGTTGTTGGAAACTACGCTGCATTAGGCCTACAAATTGGGTATGGGGTGTAGAGAGATGGTGTGTTACACTCCAAGGTGTTCCCCAGGTTTCCTCTCCATTGCTTCGATCTTCATGCTCTCGTTTAGTAGTTGTTGGAAACTACACTGCATTAGGCCTACAAATTGGGTATGGGGTGTAGAGAGATGGTGTGTTCCACTCCAAGGTGTTCCCCAGGTTTCGTCCACATTGCTTCGGTCTTTCGACTCTCGTTTAGTAGTTGTAGAAAACTACACTGCATTAGGCCTACAAATTGGGTATGGGGTGTAGAGAGATGGTGTGTTCCACTCCAAGGTGTTCCCCAGGTTTCGTCCACATTGCTTCGGTCTTCCGACTCTCGTTTAGTAGTTGTTGGAAACTACACTGCATTAGGCCTACAAATTGGGTATGGGGTGTAGAGAGATGGTGTGTTACACTCCAAGGTGTTCCCCAGGTTTCCTCTCCATTGCTTCGATCTTCATGCTCTCGTTTAGTAGTTGTTGGAAACTACGCTGCATTAGGCCTACAAATTGGGTTTGGGGTGTAGAGAGATGGTGTGTTCCACTCCAAGGTGTTCTCCAGGTTGCCTTTCCTGAGCTTCGATCTTCTGGCTCTCGTTTAGTAGTTGTTGGAAACTACGCTGCATTAGGCCTACAAATTGGGTATGGGGTGTAGAGAGATGGTGTGTTCCACTCCAAGGTGTTCCCCAGGTTTCCTCTCCATTGCTTCGATCTTCATGCTCTCGTTTACTAGTTGTTGGAAACTACACTGCATTAGGCCTACAAATTGGGTATGGGGTGTAGAGAGATGGTGTGTTCCACTCCAAGGTGTTCCCCAGGTTTCCTCGCCAATGCTTCGATCTTCATGCTCTCGTTTAGTAGTTGTTGGAAACTACACTGCATTAGGCCTACAAATTGGGTATGGGGTGTAGAGAGATGGTGTGTTCCACTCCAAGGTGTTCTCCAGGTTGCCTTTCCTGAGCTTCGATCTTCCGGCTCTCGTTTAGTAGTTGTTGGAAATTACACTGCATAAGGCCTACAAATTGGGTATGGGGTGTAGAGAGATGGTGTGTTACACTTCAAGGTGTTCCCCAGGTTTCCTCTCCATTGCTTCGATCTTCATGCTCTCGTTTAGTAGTTGTTGGAAACTACGCTGCATTAGGCCTACAAATTGGGTATGGGGTGTAGAGAGATGGTGTGTTCCACTCCAAGGTATTCTCCAGGTTGCCTTTCCTGAGCTTCGATCTTCTGGCTCTCGTTTAGTAGTTGTTGGAAACTACGCTGCATTAGGCCTACAAATTGGGTATGGGGTGTAGAGAGATGGTGTGTTCCACTCCAAGGTGTTCCCCAGGTTTCCTCGCCAATGCTTCGATCTTCATGCTCTCGTTTAGTAGTTGTTGGAAACTACACTGCATTAGGCCTACAAATTTGGTATGGGGTGTAGAGAGATGGTGTGTTCCACTCGAAGGTGTTCCCCAGGTTTCCTCGCCAATGCTTCGATCTTCATGCTCTCGTTTAGCAGTTGTTGGAAACTACACTGCATTAGGCCTACAAATTGGGTATGGGGTGTAGAGAGATGGTGTGTTCCACTCCAAGGTGTTCTCCAGGTTGCCATTCCTGAGCTTCGATCTTCTGGCTCTCGTTTAGTAGTTGTTGGAAACTACACTGCATTAGGCCTACAAATTGGTTATGGGGTGTGGAGAGATGGTGTGTTACACTCCAAGGTGTTCCCCAGGTTTCCTCTCCATTGCTTCGATCTTCATGCTCTCGTTTAGTAGTTGTTGGAAACTATGCTGCATTAGGCCTACAAATTGGGTATGGGGTGTAGAGAGATGGTGTGTTCCACTCCAAGGTGTTCCCCAGGTTTCGTCCACATTGCGTCGGTCTTCCAACTCTCGTTTAGTAGTTGTAGAAAACTACACTGCATTAGGCCTACAAATTGGGTATGGGGTGTAGAGAGATGGTGTGTTACACTCCAAGGTGTTCCCCAGGTTTTGTCCACATTGCTTCGATCTTCCGACTCTCGTTTAGTAGTTGTTGAAAACTACACTGCATTAGGCCTACAAATTGGGTATGGGGTGTAGAGAGATGGTGTGTTACACTCCAAGGTGTTCCCCAGGTTTCCTCTCCATTGCTTCGATCTTCATGCTCTCGTTTAGTAGTTGTTGGAAACTACGCTGCATTAGGCCTACAAATTGGGTATGGGGTGTAGAGAGATGGTGTGTTCCACTCCAAGGTGTTCTCCAGGTTGCCTTTCCTGAGCTTCGATCTTCTGGCTCTCGTTTAGTAGTTGTTGGAAACTACGCTGCATTAGGCCTACAAATTGGGTATGGGGTGTAGAGAGATGGTGTGTTCCACTCCAAGGTGTTCCCCAGGTTTCCTCTCCATTGCTTCGAACTTCATGCTCTCGTTTAGTAGTTGTTGGAAACTACGCTGCATTAGGCCTACAAATTGGGTATGGGGTGTAGAGAGATGGTGTGTTCCACTCCAAGGTGTTCACCAGGTTTCCTCGCCAATGCTTCGATCTTCATGCTCTAGTTTAGTAGTGGTTGGAAACTACACTGCATTAGGCCTACAAATTGGGTATGGGGTGTAGAGAGATGGTGTGTTCCACTCCAAGGTGTTCTCCAGGTTGCCTTTCCTGAGCTTCGATCTTCCGGCTCTCGTTTAGTAGTTGTTGGAAACTACACTGCATTAGGCCTACAAATTGGGTATGGGGTGTAGAGAGATGGTGTGTTACACTCCAAGGTGTTCCCCAGGTTTCCTCTCCATTGCTTCGATCTTCTGGCTCTCGTTTAGTAGTTGTTGGAAACTACACTGCATTAGGCATACAAATTGGGTATGGGGTGTAGAGAGATGGTGTGTTACACTCCAAGGTGTTCCCCAGGTTTCCTCTCCATTGCTTCGATCTTCTGGCTCTCGTTTAGTAGTTGTTGGAAACTACGCTGCATTAGGCCTACAAATTGGGTATGGGGTGTAGAGAGATGGTGTGTTCCACTCCAAGGTGTTCCCCAGGCTTCCTCTCCATTGCTTCGATCTTCATGCTCTCGTTTAGTAGTTGTTGGAAACTACACTGCATTAGGCCTACAAATTTGGTATGGGGTGTAGAGAGATGGTGTGTTCCACTCCAAGGTGTTCCCCAGGTTTCCTGGCCAATGCTTCGATCTTCATGCTCTCGTTTAGTAGTTGTTGGAAACTACACTGCATTAGGCCTACAAATTGGGTATGGGGTGTAGAGAGATGGTGTGTTCCACTCCAAGGTGTTCTCCAGGTTGCCTTTCCTGAGCTTCGATCTTTCGGCTCTCGTTTAGTAGTTGTTGGAAACTACACTGCTTAAGGCCTACAAATTGGGTATGGGGTGTAGAGAGATGGTGTGTTACACTCCAAGGTGCTCCCCAGGTTTCCTCTCCATTGCTTTGATCTTCATGCTCTCGTTTAGTAGTTGTTGGAAACTACGCTGCATTAGGCCTACAAATTGGGTATGGGGTGTAGAGAGATGGTGTGTTCCACTCCAAGGTGTTCTCCAGGTTGCCTTTCCTGAGCTTCGATCTTCTGGCTCTCGTTTAGTAGTTGTTGGAAACTACGCTGTATTAGGCCTACAAATTGGGTATGGGGTGTAGAGAGATGGTGTGTTCCACTCCAAGGTGTTCCCCAGGTTTCCTCTCCATTGCTTCGATCTTCATGCTCTCGTTTAGTAGTTGTTGGAAACTACACTGCATTAGGCCTACAAATTGGGTATGGGGTGTAGAGAGATGGTGTGTTCCACTCCAAGGTGTTCCCCAGGTTTCCTCTCCATTGCTTCGATCTTCATGCTCTCGTTTAGTAGTTGTTGGAAACTACACTGCATTAGGCCTACAAATTGGGTATGGGGTGTAGAGAGATGGTGTGTTCCACTCCAAGGTGTTCCCCAGGTTTCCTCGCCAATGCTTCGAACTTCATGCTCTCGTTTAGTAGTTGTTGGAAACTACACTGCATTAGGCCTACAAATTGGGTATGGGGTGTAGAGAGATGGTGTGTTACACTCCAAGGTGTTCCCCAGGTTGCCTTTCCTGAGCTTCGATCTTCCAGCTCTTGTTTAGTAGTTGTTGGAAACTACACTGCATTAGGCATACAAATTGGGTATGGGGTGTAGAGAGATGGTGTGTTACACTCCAAGGTGTTCCCCAGGTTTCCTCTCCATTGCTTCGATCTTCTGGCTCTCGTTTAGTAGTTGTTGGAAACTACGCTGCATTAGGCCTACAAATTGGGTATGGGGTGTAGAGAGATGGTTTGTTCCACTCCAAGGTGTTCCCCAGGCTTCCTCTCCATTGCTTCGATCTTCATGCTCTCGTTTAGTAGTTGTTGGAAACTACACTGCATTAGGCCTACAAATTGGGTATGGGGTGTAGAGAGATGGTGTGTTCCACTCCAAGGTGTTCCCCAGGTTTCCTGGCCAATGCTTTGATCTTCATGCTCTCGTTTAGTAGTTGTTGGAAACTACACTGCATTAGGCCTACAAACTGGGTATGGGGTGTAGAGGGATGGTGTGTTCCACTCCAAGGTGTTCTCCAGGTTGCCTTTCCTGAGCTTCGATCTTCCGGCTCTCGTTTAGTAGTTGTTGGAAACTACACTGCTTAAGGCCTACAAATTGGGTATGGGGTGTAGAGAGATGGTGTGTTACACTCCAAGGTGCTCCCCAGGTTTCCTCTCCATTGCTTTGATCTTCATGCTCTCGTTTAGTAGTTGTTGGAAACTACGCTGAATTAGGCCTACAAATTGGGTATGGGGTGTAGAGAGATGGTGTGTTCCACTCCAAGGTGTTCTCCAGGTTGCCTTTCCTGAGCTTCGATCTTCTGGCTCTCGTTTAGTAGTTGTTGGAAACTACGCTATATTAGGCCTACAAATTGGGTATGGGGTGTAGAGAGATGGTGTGTTCCACTCCAAGGTGTTCCCCAGGTTTCCTCTCCATTGCTTCGATCTTCATGCTCTCGTTTAGTAGTTGTTGGAAACTACACTGCATTAGGCCTACAAATTGGGTATGGGGTGTAGAGAGATGGTGTGTTCCACTCCAAGGTGTTCCCCAGGTTTCCTCGCCAATGCTTCGATCTTCATGCTCTCGTTTAGTAGTTGTTGGAAACTACACTGCATTAGGCCTACAAATTGGGTATGGGGTGTAGAGAGACGGTGTGTTCCACTCCAAGGTGTTCTCCAGGTTGCCTTTCCTGAGCTTCGATCTTCTGGCTCTCGTTTAGTAGTTGTTGGAAACTACACTGCATTAGGCCTACAAATTGGGTATGGGGTGTAGAGAGATGGTGTGTTCCACTCCAAGGTGTTCTCCAGGTTGCCTTTCCTGAGCTTCGATCTTCTGGCTCTCGTTTAGTAGTTGTTGGAAACTACGCTGTATTAGGCCTACAAATTGGGTATGGGGTGTAGAGAGATGGTGTGTTCCACTCCAAGGTGTTCCCCAGGTTTCCTCTCCATTGCTTCGATCTTCATGCTCTCGTTTAGTAGTTGTTGGAAACTACACTGCATTAGGCCTACAAATTGGGTATGGGGTGTAGAGAGATGGTGTGTTCCACTCCAAGGTGTTCCCCAGGTTTCCTCGCCAATGCTTCGATCTTCATGCTCTCGTTTAGTAGTTGTTGGAAACTACACTGCATTAGGCCTACAAATTGGGTATGGGGTGTAGAGAGACGGTGTGTTCCACTCCAAGGTGTTCTCCAGGTTGCCTTTCCTGAGCTTCGATCTTCTGGCTCTCGTTTAGTAGTTGTTGGAAACTACACTGCATTAGGCCTACAAATTGGGTATGGGGTGTAGAGAGATGGTGTGTTACACTCCAAGGCGTTCCCCAGGTTTCCTCTCCATTGCTTCGATCTTCATGCTCTCGTTTAGTAGTTGTTGGAAACTACGCTGCATTAGGCCTACAAACTGGGTATGGGGTGTAGAGAGATGGTGTGTTCCACTCCAAGGTGTTCTCCAGGTTGCCTTTCCTGAGCTTCGATTTTCTGGCTCTCGTTTAGTAGTTGTTGGAAACTACGCTGCATTAGGCCTACAAATTGGGTATGGGGTGTAGAGAGATGGTGTGTTCCACTCCAAGGTGTTCCTCAGGATTCCTGTCCATTGCTTCGGTCTTCATGCTCTCGTTTAGTAGTTGTTGGAAACTAGACTGCATTAGGCCTACAAATTGGGTATGGGGTGTAGAGAGATGGTGTGTTCCACTCCAAGGTGTTCCCCAGGTTTCGTCCACATTGCGTCGGTCTTCCAACTCTCGTTTAGTAGTTGTAGAAAACTACACTGCATTAGGCCTACAAATTGGGTATGGGGTGTAGAGAGACGGTGTGTTACACTCCAAGGTGTTCCCCAGGTTTTGTCCACATTGCTTCGATCTTCCGACTCTCGTTTAGTAGTTGTTGAAAACTACACTGCATTAGGCCTACAAATTGGGTATGGGGTGTAGAGAGATGGTGTGTTACACTCCAAGGTGTTCCCCAGGTTTCCTCTCCATTGCTTCGATCTTCATGCTCTCGTTTAGTAGTTGTTGGAAACTACGCTGCATTAGGCCTACAAATTGGGTATGGGGTGTAGAGAGATGGTGTGTTCCACTCCAAGGTGTTCTCCAGGTTGCCTTTCCTGAGCTTCGATCTTCTGGCTCTCGTTTAGTAGTTGTTGGAAACTACGCTGCATTAGGCCTACAAATTGGGTATGGGGTGTAGAGAGATGGTGTGTTCCACTCCAAGGTGTTCCCCAGGTTTCCTCTCCATTGCTTCGAACTTCATGCTCTCGTTTAGTAGTTGTTGGAAACTACGCTGCATTAGGCCTACAAATTGGGTATGGGGTGTAGAGAGATGGTGTGTTCCACTCCAAGGTGTTCACCAGGTTTCCTCGCCAATGCTTCGATCTTCATGCTCTAGTTTAGTAGTGGTTGGAAACTACACTGCATTAGGCCTACAAATTGGGTATGGGGTGTAGAGAGATGGTGTGTTCCACTCCAAGGTGTTCTCCAGGTTGCCTTTCCTGAGCTTCGATCTTCCGGCTCTCGTTTAGTAGTTGTTGGAAACTACACTGCATTAGGCCTACAAATTGGGTATGGGGTGTAGAGAGATGGTGTGTTACACTCCAAGGTGTTCCCCAGGTTTCCTCTCCATTGCTTCGATCTTCATGCTCTCGTTTAGTAGTTGTTGGAAACTACGCTGCATTAGGCCTACAAATTGGGTATGGGGTGTAGAGAGATGGTGTGTTCCACTCCAAGGTGTTCCCCAGGTTTCCTCTCCATTGCTTCGATCTTCATGCTCTCGTTTAGTAGTTGTTGGAAACTACACTGCATTAGGCCTACAAATTGGGTATGGGGTGTAGAGAGATGGTGTGTTCCACTCCAAGGTGTTCCCCAGGTTTCCTCGCCAATGCTTCGATCTTCATGCTCTCGTTTAGTAGTTGTTGGAAACTACACTGCATTAGGCCTACAAATTGGGTATGGGGTGTAGAGAGATGGTGTGTTACACTCCAAGGTGTTCCCCAGGTTGCCTTTCCTGAGCTTCGATCTTCCAGCTCTCGTTTAGTAGTTGTTGGAAACTACACTGCATTAGGCATACAAATTGGGTATGGGGTGTAGAGAGATGGTGTGTTACACTCCAAGGTGTTCCCCAGGTTTCCTCTCCATTGCTTCGATCTTCTGGCTCTCGTTTAGTAGTTGTTGGAAACTACGCTGCATTAGGCCTACAAATTGGGTATGGGGTGTAGAGAGATGGTGTGTTCCACTCCAAGGTGTTCCCCAGGCTTCCTCTCCATTGCTTCGATCTTCATGCTCTCGTTTAGTAGTTGTTGGAAACTACACTGCATTAGGCCTACAAATTGGGTATGGGGTGTAGAGAGATGGTGTGTTCCACTCCAAGGTGTTCCCCAGGTTTCCTGGCCAATGCTTCGATCTTCATGCTCTCGTTTAGTAGTTGTTGGAAACTACACTGCATTAGGCCTACAAATTGGGTATGGGGTGTAGAGAGATGGTGTGTTACACTCCAAGGTGTTCCCCAGGTTGCCTTTCCTGAGCTTCGATCTTCCAGCTCTCGTTTAGTAGTTGTTGGAAACTACACTGCATTAGGCATACAAATTGGGTATGGGGTGTAGAGAGATGGTGTGTTACACTCCAAGGTGTTCCCCAGGTTTCCTCTCCATTGCTTCGATCTTCTGGCTCTCGTTTAGTAGTTGTTGGAAACTACGCTGCATTAGGCCTACAAATTGGGTATGGGGTGTAGAGAGATGGTGTGTTCCACTCCAAGGTGTTCCCCAGGCTTCCTCTCCATTGCTTCGATCTTCATGCTCTCGTTTAGTAGTTGTTGGAAACTACACTGCATTAGGCCTACAAATTGGGTATGGGGTGTAGAGAGATGGTGTGTTCCACTCCAAGGTGTTCCCCAGGTTTCCTGGCCAATGCTTCGATCTTCATGCTCTCGTTTAGTAGTTGTTGGAAACTACACTGCATTAGGCCTACAAATTGGGTATGGGGTGTAGAGAGGTGGTGTGTTCCACTCCAAGGTGTTCTCCAGGTTGCCTTTCCTGAGCTTCGATCTTCCGGCTCTCGTTTACTAGTTGTTGGAAACTACACTGCTTAAGGCCTACAAATTGGGTATGGGGTGTAGAGAGATGGTGTGTTACACTCCAAGGTGCTCCCCAGGTTTCCTCTCCATTGCTTTGATCTTCATGCTCTCGTTTAGTAGTTGTTGGAAACTACGCTGCATTAGGCCTACAAATTGGGTATGGGGTGTAGAGAGATGGTGTGTTCCACTCCAAGGTGTTCTCCAGGTTGCCTTTCCTGAGCTTCGATCTTCTGGCTCTCGTTTAGTAGTTGTTGGAAACTACGCTGTATTAGGCCTACAAATTGGGTATGGGGTGTAGAGAGATGGTGTGTTCCACTCCAAGGTGTTCCCCAGGTTTCCTCTCCATTGCTTCGATCTTCATGCTCTCGTTTAGTAGTTGTTGGAAACTACACTGCATTAGGCCTACAAATTGGGTATGGGGTGTAGAGAGATGGTGTGTTCCACTCCAAGGTGTTCCCCAGGTTTCCTCTCCATTGCTTCGATCTTCATGCTCTCGTTTAGTAGTTGTTGGAAACTACACTGCATTAGGCCTACAAATTGGGTATGGGGTGTAGAGAGATGGTGTGTTCCACTCCAAGGTGTTCCCCAGGTTTCCTCGCCAATGCTTCGAACTTCATGCTCTCGTTTAGTAGTTGTTGGAAACTACACTGCATTAGGCCTACAAATTGGGTATGGGGTGTAGAGAGATGGTGTGTTACACTCCAAGGTGTTCCCCAGGTTGCCTTTCCTGAGCTTCGATCTTCCAGCTCTCGTTTAGTAGTTGTTGGAAACTACAGTGCATTAGGCATACAAATTGGGTATGGGGTGTAGAGAGATGGTGTGTTACACTCCAAGGTGTTCCCCAGGTTTCCTCTCCATTGCTTCGATCTTCTGGCTCTCGTTTAGTAGTTGTTGGAAACTACGCTGCATTAGGCCTACAAATTGGGTATGGGGTGTAGAGAGATGGTGTGTTCCACTCCAAGGTGTTCCCCAGGCTTCCTCTCCATTGCTTCGATCTTCATGCTCTCGTTTAGTAGTTGTTGGAAACTACACTGCATTAGGCCTACAAATTGGGTATGGGGTGTAGAGAGATGGTGTGTTCCACTCCAAGGTGTTCCCCAGGTATCCTGGCCAATGCTTCGATCTTCATGCTCTCGTTTAGTAGTTGTTGGAAACTACACTGCATTAGGCCTACAAATTGGGTATGGGGTGTAGAGAGATGGTGTGTTCCACTCCAAGGTGTTCTCCAGGTTGCCTTTCCTGAGCTTCGATCTTCCGGCTCTCGTTTAGTAGTTGTTGGAAACTACACTGCTTAAGGCCTACAAATTGGGTATGGGGTGTAGAGAGATGGTGTGTTACACTCCAAGGTGTTCCCCAGGTTTCCTCTCCATTGCTTCGATCTTCTGGCTCTCGTTTAGTAGTTGTTGGAAACTACGCTGCATTAGGCCTACAAATTGGGTATGGGGTGTAGAGAGATGGTGTGTTCCACTCCAAGGTGTTCTCCAGGTTGCCTTTCCTGAGCTTCGATCTTCCGGCTCTCGTTTAGTAGTTGTTGGAAACTACACTGCTTAAGGCCTACAAATTGGGTATGGGGTGTAGAGAGATGGTGTGTTACACTCCAAGGTGTTCCCCAGGTTTCCTCTCCATTGCTTCGATCTTCTGGCTCTCGTTTAGTAGTTGTTGGAAACTACGCTGCATTAGGCCTACAAATTGGGTATGGGGTGTAGAGAGATGGTGTGTTCCACTCCAAGGTGTTCCCCAGGCTTCCTCTCCATTGCTTCGATCTTCATGCTCTCGTTTAGTAGTTGTTGGAAACTACACTGCATTAGGCCTACAAATTGGGTATGGGGTGTAGAGAGATGGTGTGTTCCACTCCAAGGTGTTCCCCAGGTTTCCTGGCCAATGCTTCGATCTTCATGCTCTCGTTTAGTAGTTGTTGGAAACTACACTGCATTAGGCCTACAAATTGGGTATGGGGTGTAGAGAGATGGTGTGTTACACTCCAAGGTGTTCCCCAGGTTGCCTTTCCTGAGCTTCGATCTTCCAGCTCTCGTTTAGTAGTTGTTGGAAACTACACTGCATTAGGCATACAAATTGGGTATGGGGTGTAGAGAGATGGTGTGTTACACTCCAAGGTGTTCCCCAGGTTTCCTCTCCATTGCTTCGATCTTCTGGCTCTCGTTTAGTAGTTGTTGGAAACTACGCTGCATTAGGCCTACAAATTGGGTATGGGGTGTAGAGAGATGGTGTGTTCCACTCCAAGGTGTTCCCCAGGCTTCCTCTCCATTGCTTCGATCTTCATGCTCTCGTTTAGTAGTTGTTGGAAACTACACTGCATTAGGCCTACAAATTGGGTATGGGGTGTAGAGAGATGGTGTGTTCCACTCCAAGGTGTTCCCCAGGTTTCCTGGCCAATGCTTCGATCTTCATGCTCTCGTTTAGTAGTTGTTGGAAACTACACTGCATTAGGCCTACAAATTGGGTATGGGGTGTAGAGAGGTGGTGTGTTCCACTCCAAGGTGTTCTCCAGGTTGCCTTTCCTGAGCTTCGATCTTCCGGCTCTCGTTTACTAGTTGTTGGAAACTACACTGCTTAAGGCCTACAAATTGGGTATGGGGTGTAGAGAGATGGTGTGTTACACTCCAAGGTGCTCCCCAGGTTTCCTCTCCATTGCTTTGATCTTCATGCTCTCGTTTAGTAGTTGTTGGAAACTACGCTGCATTAGGCCTACAAATTGGGTATGGGGTGTAGAGAGATGGTGTGTTCCACTCCAAGGTGTTCTCCAGGTTGCCTTTCCTGAGCTTCGATCTTCTGGCTCTCGTTTAGTAGTTGTTGGAAACTACGCTGTATTAGGCCTACAAATTGGGTATGGGGTGTAGAGAGATGGTGTGTTCCACTCCAAGGTGTTCCCCAGGTTTCCTCTCCATTGCTTCGATCTTCATGCTCTCGTTTAGTAGTTGTTGGAAACTACACTGCATTAGGCCTACAAATTGGGTATGGGGTGTAGAGAGATGGTGTGTTCCACTCCAAGGTGTTCCCCAGGTTTCCTCTCCATTGCTTCGATCTTCATGCTCTCGTTTAGTAGTTGTTGGAAACTACACTGCATTAGGCCTACAAATTGGGTATGGGGTGTAGAGAGATGGTGTGTTCCACTCCAAGGTGTTCCCCAGGTTTCCTCGCCAATGCTTCGAACTTCATGCTCTCGTTTAGTAGTTGTTGGAAACTACACTGCATTAGGCCTACAAATTGGGTATGGGGTGTAGAGAGATGGTGTGTTACACTCCAAGGTGTTCCCCAGGTTGCCTTTCCTGAGCTTCGATCTTCCAGCTCTCGTTTAGTAGTTGTTGGAAACTACAGTGCATTAGGCATACAAATTGGGTATGGGGTGTAGAGAGATGGTGTGTTACACTCCAAGGTGTTCCCCAGGTTTCCTCTCCATTGCTTCGATCTTCTGGCTCTCGTTTAGTAGTTGTTGGAAACTACGCTGCATTAGGCCTACAAATTGGGTATGGGGTGTAGAGAGATGGTGTGTTCCACTCCAAGGTGTTCCCCAGGCTTCCTCTCCATTGCTTCGATCTTCATGCTCTCGTTTAGTAGTTGTTGGAAACTACACTGCATTAGGCCTACAAATTGGGTATGGGGTGTAGAGAGATGGTGTGTTCCACTCCAAGGTGTTCCCCAGGTATCCTGGCCAATGCTTCGATCTTCATGCTCTCGTTTAGTAGTTGTTGGAAACTACACTGCATTAGGCCTACAAATTGGGTATGGGGTGTAGAGAGATGGTGTGTTCCACTCCAAGGTGTTCTCCAGGTTGCCTTTCCTGAGCTTCGATCTTCCGGCTCTCGTTTAGTAGTTGTTGGAAACTACACTGCTTAAGGCCTACAAATTGGGTATGGGGTGTAGAGAGATGGGGTGTTACACTCCAAGGTGCTCCCCAGGTTTCCTCTCCATTGCTTTGATCTTCATGCTCTCGTTTAGTAGTTGTTGGAAACTACGCTGAATTAGGCCTACAAATTGGGTATGGGGTGTAGAGAGATGGTGTGTTCCACTCCAAGGTGTTCTCCAGGTTGCCTTTCCTGAGCTTCGATCTTCTGGCTCTCGTTTAGTAGTTGTTGGAAACTACGCTGTATTAGGCCTACAAATTGGGTATGGGGTGTAGAGAGATGGTGTGTTCCACTCCAAGGTGTTCCCCAGGTTTCCTCTCCATTGCTTCGATCTTCATGCTCTCGTTTAGTAGTTGTTGGAAACTACACTGCATTAGGCCTACAAATTGGGTATGGGGTGTAGAGAGATGGTGTGTTCCACTCCAAGGTGTTCTCCAGGTTGCCTTTCCTGAGCTTCGATCTTCCGGCTCTCGTTTAGTAGTTGTTGGAAACTACACTGCATTAGGCCTACAAATTGGGTATGGGGTGTAGAGAGACGGTGTGTTCCACTCCAAGGTGTTCTCCAGGTTGCCTTTCCTGAGCTTCGATCTTCTGGCTCTCGTTTAGTAGTTGTTGGAAACTACACTGCATTAGGCCTACAAATTGGGTATGGGGTGTAGAGAGATGGTGTGTTACACTCCAAGGCGTTCCCCAGGTTTCCTCTCCATTGCTTCGATCTTCATGCTCTCGTTTAGTAGTTGTTGGAAACTACGCTGCATTAGGCCTACAAACTGGGTATGGGGTGTAGAGAGATGGTGTGTTCCACTCCAAGGTGTTCTCCAGGTTGCCTTTCCTGAGCTTCGATTTTCTGGCTCTCGTTTAGTAGTTGTTGGAAACTACGCTGCATTAGGCCTACAAATTGGGTATGGGGTGTAGAGAGATGGTGTGTTCCACTCCAAGGTGTTCCTCAGGTTTCCTGTCCATTGCTTCGGTCTTCATGCTCTCGTTTAGTAGTTGTTGGAAACTACACTGCATTAGGCCTACAAATTGGGTATGGGGTGTAGAGAGATGGTGTGTTCCACTCCAAGGTGTTCCCCAGGTTTCGTCCACATTGCTTCGGTCTTCCGACTCTCGTTTAGTAGTTGTAGAAAATTACACTGCATTAGGCCTACAAATTGGGTATGGGGTGTAGAGAGACGGTGTGTTACACTCCAAGGTGTTCCCCAGGTTTTGTCCACATTGCTTCGATCTTCCGACTCTCGTTTAGTAGTTGTTGAAAACTACACTGCATTAGGCCTACAAATTGGGTATGGGGTGTAAAGAGATGGTGTGTTCCACTCCAAGGTGTTCCCCAGGTTTCCTCGCCAATGCTTCGATCTTCATGCTCTCGTTTAGTAGTTGTTGGAAACTACACTGCATTAGGCCTACAAATTGGGTATGGGGTGTAGAGAGATGATGTGTTCCACTCCAAGGTGTTCTCCAGGTTGCCTATCCTGAGCTTCGATCTTCATGCTCTCGTTTAGTAGTTGTTGGAAACTACACTGCATTGGGCCTACAAATTGGGTATGGGGTGTAGAGAGATGGTGTGTTACACTCCAAGGTGTTCCCCAGGTTTCCTCTCCATTGCTTCGATCTTCATGCTCTCGTTTAGTAGTTGTTGGAAACTACGCTGCATTAGGCCTACAAATTGGGTATGGGGTGTAGAGAGATGGTGGGTTCCACTCCAAGGTGTTCCCCAGGTTTCCTCTCCATTGCTTCGATCTTCATGCTCTCGTTTAGTAGTTGTTGGAAACTACACTGCATTAGGCCTACAAATTGGGTATGGAGTGTAGAGAGATGGTGTGTTCCACTCCAAGGTGTTCCCCAGGTTTCCTCGCCAATGCTTCGATCTTCATGCTCTCGTTTAGTAGTTGTTGGAAACTACACTGCATTAGGCCTACAAATTGGGTAAGGGGTGTAGAGAGATGGTGTGTTACACTCCAAGGTGTTCCCCAGATTGCCTTTCCTGAGCTTCGATCTTCCAACTCTCGTTTAGTAGTTGTTGGAAACTACACTGCATTAGGCCTACAAATTGGGTATGGGGTGTAGAGAGATGGTGTGTTACACTCCAAGGTGTTCCCCAGGTTTCCTCTCCATTGCTTCGATCTTCATGCTCTCGTTTAGTAGTTGTTGGAAACTACGCTGCATTAGGCCTACAAATTGGGTATGGGGTGTAGAGAGATGGTGTGTTCCACTCCAAGGTGTTCTCCAGGTTGCCTTTCCTGAGCTTCGATCTTCTGGTTCTCGTTTAGTATTTGTTGGAAACTACGCTGCATTAGGCCTACAAATTGGGTATGGGGTGTAGAGAGATGGTGTGTTACACTCCAAGGTGTTCCCCAGGTTTCCTCTCCATTGCTTCGATCTTCATGCTTTCGTTTAGTAGTTGTTGGAAACTACGCTGCATTAGGCCTACAAATTGGGTATGGGGTGTAGAGAGATGGTGTGTTCCACTCCAAGGTGTTCTCCAGGTTGCCTTCCCTGAGCTTCGATCTTCTGGTTCTCGTTTAGTAGTTGTTGGAAACTACGCTGCATTAGGCCTACAAATTGGGTATGGGGTGTAGAGAGATGGTGTGTTCCACTCCAAGGTTTTCCCCAGGTTTCCTCTCCATTGCTTCGGTCTTCATGCTCTCGTTTAGTAGTTGTTGGAAACTACACTGCATTAGGCCTACAAATTGGGTATGGGGTGTAGAGAGATGGTGTGTTCCACTCCAAGGTGTTCCCCAGGTTTCCTCGCCAATGCTTCGATCTTCATGCTCTCGTTTAGTAGTTGTTGGAAACTACACTGCATTAGGCCTACAAATTGGGTATGGTGTGTAGAGAGATGGTGTGTTCCACTCCAAGGTGTTCTCCAGGTTGCCTTTCCTGAGCTTCGATCTTCCGGCTCTCATTTAGTAGTTGTTGGAAACTACACTGCATAAGGCCTACAAATTGGGTATGGGGTGTAGAGAGATGGTGTGTTCCACTCCAAGGTGTTCCCCAGGTTTCCTCTCCATTGCTTCGATCTTCATGCTCTCGTTTAGTAGTTGTTGGAAACTACGCTGCATTAGGCCTACAAATTGGGTATGGGGTGTAGAGAGATGGTGTGTTCCACTCCAAGGTGTTCCCCAGGTTTCCTTTCCATTGCTTCGATCTTCATGCTCTCGTTTAGTAGTTGTTGGAAACTACACTGCATTAGGCCTACAAATTGGGTATGGGGTGTAGAGAGATGGTGTGTTCCACTCCAAGGTGTTCCCCAGGTTTCCTCGCCAATGCTTCGATCTTCATGCTCTCGTTTAGTAGTTGTTGGAAACTACACTGCATTAGGCCTACAAATTGGGTATGGGGTGTAGAGAGATGGTGTGTTCCACTCCAAGGTGTTCCCCAGGTTTCCTCGCCAATGCTTCGATCTTCATGCTCTCGTTTAGTAGTTGTTGTAAACTACACTGCATTAGGCCTACAAATTGGGTAAGGGGTGTAGAGAGATGGTGTGTTACACTCCAAGGTGTTCCCCAGATTGCCTTTCCTGAGCTTCGATCTTCCAACTCTCGTTTAGTAGTTGTTGGAAACTACACTGCATTAGGCCTACAAATTGGGTATGGGGTGTAGAGAGATGGTGTGTTACACTCCAAGGTGTTCCCCAGGTTTCCTCTCCATTGCTTCGATCTTCATGCTCTCGTTTAGTAGTTGTTGGAAACTACGCTGCATTAGGCCTACAAATTGGGTATGGGGTGTAGAGAGATGGTGTGTTCCACTCCAAGGTGTTCTCCAGGTTGCCTTTCCTGAGCTTCGATCTTCTGGTTCTCGTTTAGTATTTGTTGGAAACTACGCTGCATTAGGCCTACAAATTGGGTATGGGGTGTAGAGAGATGGTGTGTTACACTCCAAGGTGTTCCCCAGGTTTCCTCTCCATTGCTTCGATCTTCATGCTCTCGTTTAGTAGTTGTTGGAAACTACGCTGCATTAGGCCTACAAATTGGGTATGGGGTGTAGAGAGATGGTGTGTTCCACTCCAAGGTGTTCTCCAGGTTGCCTTCCCTGAGCTTCGATCTTCTGGTTCTCGTTTAGTAGTTGTTGGAAACTACGCTGCATTAGGCCTACAAATTGGGTATGGGGTGTAGAGAGATGGTGTGTTCCACTCCAAGGTTTTCCCCAGGTTTCCTCTCCATTGCTTCGGTCTTCATGCTCTCGTTTAGTAGTTGTTGGAAACTACACTGCATTAGGCCTACAAATTGGGTATGGGGTGTAGAGAGATGGTGTGTTCCACTCCAAGGTGTTCCCCAGGTTTCCTCGCCAATGCTTCGATCTTCATGCTCTCGTTTAGTAGTTGTTGGAAACTACACTGCATTAGGCCTACAAATTGGGTATGGTGTGTAGAGAGATGGTGTGTTCCACTCCAAGGTGTTCTCCAGGTTGCCTTTCCTGAGCTTCGATCTACCGGCTCTCATTTAGTAGTTGTTGGAAACTACACTGCATAAGGCCTACAAATTGGGTATGGGGTGTAGAGAGATGGTGTGTTCCACTCCAAGGTGTTCCCCAGGTTTCCTCTCCATTGCTTCGATCTTCATGCTCTCGTTTAGTAGTTGTTGGAAACTACGCTGCATTAGGCCTACAAATTGGGTATGGGGTGTAGAGAGATGGTGTGTTCCACTCCAAGGTGTTCCCTAGGTTTCCTTTCCATTGCTTCGATCTTCATGCTCTCGTTTAGTAGTTGTTGGAAACTACACTGCATTAGGCCTACAAATTGGGTATGGGGTGTAGAGAGATGGTGTGTTACACTCCAAGGTGTTCCCCAGGTTTCCTCGCCAATGCTTCGATCTTCATGCTCTCGTTTAGTAGTTGTTGGAAACTACACTGCATTAGGCCTACAAATTGGGTATGGGGTGTAGAGAGATGGTGTGTTCCACTCCAAGGTGTTCTCCAGGTTGCCTTTCCTGAGCTTCGATCTTCCGGCTCTCGTTTAGTAGTTGTTGGAAACTACACTGCATTAGGCCTACAAATTGGGTATGGGGTGTAGAGAGATGGTGTGTTACACTCCAAGGTGTTCCCCAGGTTTCCTCTCCATTGCTTCGATCTTCATGCTCTCGTTTAGTAGTTGTTGGAAACTACGCTGCATTAGGCCTACAAATTGGGTATGGGGTGTAGAGAGATGGTGTGTTCCACTCCAAGGTGTTCCCCAGGTTTCCTCTCCATTGCTTCGGTCTTCATGCTCTCGTTTAGTAGTTGTTGGAAACTACACTGCATTAGGCCTACAAATTGGGTATGGGGTGTAGAGAGATGGTGTGTTCCACTCCAAGGTGTTCCCCAGGTTTCGTCCACATTGCTTCAGTCTTCCGACTCTCGTTTAGTAGTTGTAGAAAACTACACTGCATTAGGCCTACAAATTGGGTATGGGGTGTAGAGAGACGGTGTGTTACACTCCAAGGTGTTCCCCAGTTTTTGTCCACATTGCTTCGATCTTCCGACTCTCGTTTAGTAGTTGTTGAAAACTACACTGCATTAGGCCTACAAATTGGGTATGGGGTGTAGAGAGATGGTGTGTTACATTCCAAGGTGTTCCCCAGGTTTCCTCTCCTTTGCTTCGATCTTCATGCTCTCGTTTAGTAGTTGTTGGAAACTACGCTGCATTAGGCCTACAAATTGGGTATGGGGTGTAGAGAGATGGTGTGTTCCACTCCAAGGTGTTTTCCAGGTTGCCTTTCCTGAGCTTCGATCTTCTGGCTCTCGTTTAGTAGTTGTTGGAAACTACGCTGCATTAGGCCTACAAATTGGGTATGGGGTGTAGAGAGATGGTGTGTTCCACTCCAAGGTGTTCCCCAGGTTTCCTTTCCATTGCTTCGATCTTCATGCTCTCGCTTAGTAGTTGTTGGAAACTACACTGCATTAGGCCTACAAATTGGGTATGGGGTGTAGAGAGATGGTGTGTTCCACTCCAAGTTGTTCCCCAGGTTTCCTCGCCAATGCTTCGATCTTCATGCTCTCGTTTAGTAGTTGTTGGAAACTACACTGCATTAGGCCTACAAATTGGGTATGGGGTGTAGAGAGATGGTGTGTTCCACTCCAAGGTGTTCTCCAGGTTGCCTTTCCTGAGCTTCGATCTTCCGGCTCTCGTTTAGTAGTTGTTGGAAACTACACTGCATTAGGCCTACAAATTGGGTATGGGGTGTAGAGAGATGGTGTGTTACACTCCAAGGTGTTCCCCAGGTTTCCTCTCCATTGCTTCGATCTTCATGCTCTCGTTTAGTAGTTGTTGGAAACTACGCTGCATTAGGCCTACAAATTGGGTATGGGGTGTAGAGAGATGGTGTGTTCCACTCCAAGGTGTTCCCCAGGTTTCCTGTCCATTGCTTCGGTCTTCATGCTCTCGTTTAGTAGTTGTTGGAAACTACACTGCATTAGGCCTACAAATTGGGTATGGGGTGTAGAGAGATGGTGTGTTCCACTCCAAGGTGTTCCCCAGGTTTCGTCCACATTGCTTCGGTCTTCCGACTCTCGTTTAGTAGTTGTAGAAAACTACACTGCATTAGGCCTACAAATTGGGTATGGGGTGTAGAGAGACGGTGTGTTACACTCCAAGGTGTTCCCCAGTTTTTGTCCACATTGCTTCGATCTTCCGACTCTCGTTTAGTAGTTGTTGAAAACTACACTGCATTAGGCCAACAAATTGGGTATGGGGTGTAGAGAGATGGTGTGTTACACTCCAAGGTGTTCCCCAGGTTTCCTCTCCATTGCTTCGATCTTCATGCTCTCGTTTAGTAGTTGTTGGAAACTACGCTGCATTAGGCCTACAAATTGGGTATGGGGTGTAGAGAGATGGTGTGTTCCACTCCAAGGTGTTTTCCAGGTTGCCTTTCCTGAGCTTCGATCTTCTGGCTCTCGTTTAGTAGTTGTTGGAAACTACGCTGCATTAGGCCTACAAATTGGGTATGGGGTGTAGAGAGATGGTGTGTTACACTCCAAGGTGTTCCCCAGGTTTCCTCTCCATTGCTTCGATCTTCATGCTCTCGTTTAGTAGTTGTTGGAAACTACACTGCATTAGGCCTACAAATTGGGTATGGGGTGTAGAGAGATGGTGTGTTCCACTCCAAGGTGTTCCCCAGGTTTCCTCGCCAATGCTTCGATCTTCATGCTCTCGTTTAGTAGTTGTTGGAAACTACACTGCATTAGGCCTACAAATTGGGTATGGGGTGTAGAGAGATGGTGTGTTACACTCCAAGGTGTTCCCCAGGTTTCCTCTCCATTGCTTCGATCTTCATGCTCTCGTTTAGTAGTTGTTGGAAACTACGCTGCATTAGGCCTACAAATTGGGTATGGGGTGTAGAGAGATGGTGTGTTCCACTCCAAGGTGTTCTCCAGGTTGCCTTTCCTGAGCTTCGATTTTCTGGCTCTCGTTTAGTAGTTGTTGGAAACTACGCTGCATTAGGCCTACAAATTGGGTATGGGGTGTAGAGAGATGGTGTGTTCCACTCCAAGGTGTTCCCCAGGCTTCCTCTCCATTGCTTCGATCTTCATGCTCTCGTTTATTAGTTGTTGGAAACTACACTGCATTAGGCCTACAAATTGGGTATGGGGTGTAGAGAGATGGTGTGTTACACTCCAAGGTGTTCCCCAGGTTTCCTCTCCATTGCTTCGATCTTCATGCTCTCGTTTAGTAGTTGTTGGAAACTACGCTGCATTAGGCCTACAAATTGGGTATGGGGTGTAGAGAGATGGTGTGTTCCACTCCAAGGTGTTCCCCAGGTTTCCTCGCCAATGCGTCGATCTTCATGCTCTCGTTTAGTAGTTGTTGGAAACTACACTGCATTAGGCCTACAAATTGGGTATGGGGTGTAGAGAGATGGTGTGTTCCACTCCAAGGTGTTCTCCAGGTTGCCTTTCCTGAGCTTCGATCTTCCGGCTCTCGTTTAGTAGTTGTTGGAAACTACACTGCATTAGGCCTACAAATTGGGTATGGGGTGTAGAGAGATGGTGTGTTCCACTCCAAGGTGTTCTCCAGGTTGCCTTTCCTGAGCTTCGATCTTCCGGCTCTCGTTTAGTAGTTGTTGGAAACTACGCTGCATTAGGCCTACAAATTGGGTATGGGGTGTAGAGAGATGGTGTGTTACACTCCAAGGTGTTCCCCAGGTTTCCTCTCCATTGCTTCGATCTTCATGCTCTCGTTTAGTAGTTGTTGGAAACTACGCTGCATTAGGCCTACAAATTGGGTATGGGGTGTAGAGAGATGGTGTGTTCCACTCCAAGGTGTTCCCCAGGTTTCCTGTCCATTGCTTCGGTCTTCATGCTCTCGTTTAGTAGTTGTTGGAAACTACACTGCATTAGGCCTACAAATTGGGTATGGGGTGTAGAGAGATGGTGTGTTCCACTCCAAGGTGTTCCCCAGGTTTCGTCCACATTGCTTCGGTCTTCCGACTCTCGTTTAGTAGTTGTAGAAAACTACACTGCATTAGGCCTACAAATTGGGTATGGGGTGTAGAGAGACGGTGTGTTACACTCCAAGGTGTTCCCCAGTTCTTGTCCACATTGCTTCGATCTTCCGACTCTCGTTTAGTAGTTGTTGAAAACTACACTGCATTAGGCCAACAAATTGGGTATGGGGTGTAGAGAGATGGTGTGTTACACTCCAAGGTGTTCCCCAGGTTTCCTCTCCATTGCTTCGATCTTCATGCTCTCGTTTAGTAGTTGTTGGAAACTACGCTGCATTAGGCCTACAAATTGGGTATGGGGTGTAGAGAGATGGTGTGTTCCACTCCAAGGTGTTTTCCAGGTTGCCTTTCCTGAGCTTCGATCTTCTGGCTCTCGTTTAGTAGTTGTTGGAAACTACGCTGCATTAGGCCTACAAATTGGGTATGGGGTGTAGAGAGATGGTGTGTTACACTCCAAGGTGTTCCCCAGGTTTCCTCTCCATTGCTTCGATCTTCATGCTCTCGTTTAGTAGTTGTTGGAAACTACACTGCATTAGGCCTACAAATTGGGTATGGGGTGTAGAGAGATGGTGTGTTCCACTCCAAGGTGTTCCCCAGGTTTCCTCGCCAATGCTTCGATCTTCATGCTCTCGTTTAGTAGTTGTTGGAAACTACACTGCATTAGGCCTACAAATTGGGTATGGGGTGTAGAGAGATGGTGTGTTACACTCCAAGGTGTTCCCCAGGTTTCCTCTCCATTGCTTCGATCTTCATGCTCTCGTTTAGTAGTTGTTGGAAACTACGCTGCATTAGGCCTACAAATTGGGTATGGGGTGTAGAGAGACGGTGTGTTACACTCCAAGGTGTTCCCCAGTTCTTGTCCACATTGCTTCGATCTTCCGACTCTCGTTTAGTAGTTGTTGAAAACTACACTGCATTAGGCCAACAAATTGGGTATGGGGTGTAGAGAGATGGTGTGTTACACTCCAAGGTTTTCCCCAGGTTTCCTCTCCATTGCTTCGGTCTTCATGCTCTCGTTTAGTAGTTGTTGGAAACTACACTGCATTAGGCCTACAAATTGGGTATGGGGTGTAGAGAGATGGTGTGTTCCACTCCAAGGTGTTCCCCAGGTTTCCTCGCCAATGCTTCGATCTTCATGCTCTCGTTTAGTAGTTGTTGGAAACTACACTGCATTAGGCCTACAAATTGGGTATGGTGTGTAGAGAGATGGTGTGTTCCACTCCAAGGTGTTCTCCAGGTTGCCTTTCCTGAGCTTCGATCTACCGGCTCTCATTTAGTAGTTGTTGGAAACTACACTGCATAAGGCCTACAAATTGGGTATGGGGTGTAGAGAGATGGTGTGTTCCACTCCAAGGTGTTCCCCAGGTTTCCTCTCCATTGCTTCGATCTTCATGCTCTCGTTTAGTAGTTGTTGGAAACTACGCTGCATTAGGCCTACAAATTGGGTATGGGGTGTAGAGAGATGGTGTGTTCCACTCCAAGGTGTTCCCTAGGTTTCCTTTCCATTGCTTCGATCTTCATGCTCTCGTTTAGTAGTTGTTGGAAACTACACTGCATTAGGCCTACAAATTGGGTATGGGGTGTAGAGAGATGGTGTGTTCCACTCCAAGGTGTTCCCCAGGTTTCCTCGCCAATGCTTCGATCTTCATGCTCTCGTTTAGTAGTTGTTGGAAACTACACTGCATTAGGCCTACAAATTGGGTATGGGGTGTAGAGAGATGGTGTGTTCCACTCCAAGGTGTTCTCCAGGTTGCCTTTCCTGAGCTTCGATCTTCCGGCTCTCGTTTAGTAGTTGTTGGAAACTACACTGCATTAGGCCTACAAATTGGGTATGGGGTGTAGAGAGATGGTGTGTTACACTCCAAGGTGTTCCCCAGGTTTCCTCTCCATTGCTTCGATCTTCATGCTCTCGTTTAGTAGTTGTTGGAAACTACGCTGCATTAGGCCTACAAATTGGGTATGGGGTGTAGAGAGATGGTGTGTTCCACTCCAAGGTGTTCCCCAGGTTTCCTCTCCATTGCTTCGGTCTTCATGCTCTCGTTTAGTAGTTGTTGGAAACTACACTGCATTAGGCCTACAAATTGGGTATGGGGTGTAGAGAGATGGTGTGTTCCACTCCAAGGTGTTCCCCAGGTTTCGTCCACATTGCTTCAGTCTTCCGACTCTCGTTTAGTAGTTGTAGAAAACTACACTGCATTAGGCCTACAAATTGGGTATGGGGTGTAGAGAGACGGTGTGTTACACTCCAAGGTGTTCCCCAGTTTTTGTCCACATTGCTTCGATCTTCCGACTCTCGTTTAGTAGTTGTTGAAAACTACACTGCATTAGGCCTACAAATTGGGTATGGGGTGTAGAGAGATGGTGTGTTACATTCCAAGGTGTTCCCCAGGTTTCCTCTCCTTTGCTTCGATCTTCATGCTCTCGTTTAGTAGTTGTTGGAAACTACGCTGCATTAGGCCTACAAATTGGGTATGGGGTGTAGAGAGATGGTGTGTTCCACTCCAAGGTGTTTTCCAGGTTGCCTTTCCTGAGCTTCGATCTTCTGGCTCTCGTTTAGTAGTTGTTGGAAACTACGCTGCATTAGGCCTACAAATTGGGTATGGGGTGTAGAGAGATGGTGTGTTCCACTCCAAGGTGTTCCCCAGGTTTCCTTTCCATTGCTTCGATCTTCATGCTCTCGCTTAGTAGTTGTTGGAAACTACACTGCATTAGGCCTACAAATTGGGTATGGGGTGTAGAGAGATGGTGTGTTCCACTCCAAGTTGTTCCCCAGGTTTCCTCGCCAATGCTTCAATCTTCATGCTCTCGTTTAGTAGTTGTTGGAAACTACACTGCATTAGGCCTACAAATTGGGTATGGGGTGTAGAGAGATGGTGTGTTCCACTCCAAGGTGTTCTCCAGGTTGCCTTTCCTGAGCTTCGATCTTCCGGCTCTCGTTTAGTAGTTGTTGGAAACTACACTGCATTAGGCCTACAAATTGGGTATGGGGTGTAGAGAGATGGTGTGTTACACTCCAAGGTGTTCCCCAGGTTTCCTCTCCATTGCTTCGATCTTCATGCTCTCGTTTAGTAGTTGTTGGAAACTACGCTGCATTAGGCCTACAAATTGGGTATGGGGTGTAGAGAGATGGTGTGTTCCACTCCAAGGTGTTCCCCAGGTTTCCTGTCCATTGCTTCGGTCTTCATGCTCTCGTTTAGTAGTTGTTGGAAACTACACTGCATTAGGCCTACAAATTGGGTATGGGGTGTAGAGAGATGGTGTGTTCCACTCCAAGGTGTTCCCCAGGTTTCGTCCACATTGCTTCGGTCTTCCGACTCTCGTTTAGTAGTTGTAGAAAACTACACTGCATTAGGCCTACAAATTGGGTATGGGGTGTAGAGAGACGGTGTGTTACACTCCAAGGTGTTCCCCAGTTTTTGTCCACATTGCTTCGATCTTCCGACTCTCGTTTAGTAGTTGTTGAAAACTACACTGCATTAGGCCAACAAATTGGGTATGGGGTGTAGAGAGATGGTGTGTTACACTCCAAGGTGTTCCCCAGGTTTCCTCTCCATTGCTTCGATCTTCATGCTCTCGTTTAGTAGTTGTTGGAAACTACGCTGCATTAGGCCTACAAATTGGGTATGGGGTGTAGAGAGATGGTGTGTTCCACTCCAAGGTGTTTTCCAGGTTGCCTTTCCTGAGCTTCGATCTTCTGGCTCTCGTTTAGTAGTTGTTGGAAACTACGCTGCATTAGGCCTACAAATTGGGTATGGGGTGTAGAGAGATGGTGTGTTACACTCCAAGGTGTTCCCCAGGTTTCCTCTCCATTGCTTCGATCTTCATGCTCTCGTTTAGTAGTTGTTGGAAACTACACTGCATTAGGCCTACAAATTGGGTATGGGGTGTAGAGAGATGGTGTGTTCCACTCCAAGGTGTTCCCCAGGTTTCCTCGCCAATGCTTCGATCTTCATGCTCTCGTTTAGTAGTTGTTGGAAACTACACTGCATTAGGCCTACAAATTGGGTATGGGGTGTAGAGAGATGGTGTGTTACACTCCAAGGTGTTCCCCAGGTTTCCTCTCCATTGCTTCGATCTTCATGCTCTCGTTTAGTAGTTGTTGGAAACTACGCTGCATTAGGCCTACAAATTGGGTATGGGGTGTAGAGAGATGGTGTGTTCCACTCCAAGGTGTTCTCCAGGTTGCCTTTCCTGAGCTTCGATTTTCTGGCTCTCGTTTAGTAGTTGTTGGAAACTACGCTGCATTAGGCCTACAAATTGGGTATGGGGTGTAGAGAGATGGTGTGTTCCACTCCAAGGTGTTCCCCAGGCTTCCTCTCCATTGCTTCGATCTTCATGCTCTCGTTTAGTAGTTGTTGGAAACTACACTGCATTAGGCCTACAAATTGGGTATGGGGTGTAGAGAGATGGTGTGTTACACTCCAAGGTGTTCCCCAGGTTTCCTCTCCATTGCTTCGATCTTCATGCTCTCGTTTAGTAGTTGTTGGAAACTACGCTGCATTAGGCCTACAAATTGGGTATGGGGTGTAGAGAGATGGTGTGTTCCACTCCAAGGTGTTCCCCAGGTTTCCTCGCCAATGCGTCGATCTTCATGCTCTCGTTTAGTAGTTGTTGGAAACTACACTGCATTAGGCCTACAAATTGGGTATGGGGTGTAGAGAGATGGTGTGTTCCACTCCAAGGTGTTCTCCAGGTTGCCTTTCCTGAGCTTCGATCTTCCGGCTCTCGTTTAGTAGTTGTTGGAAACTACGCTGCATTAGGCCTACAAATTGGGTATGGGGTGTAGAGAGATGGTGTGTTACACTCCAAGGTGTTCCCCAGGTTTCCTCTCCATTGCTTCGATCTTCATGCTCTCGTTTAGTAGTTGTTGGAAACTACGCTGCATTAGGCCTACAAATTGGGTATGGGGTGTAGAGAGATGGTGTGTTCCACTCCAAGGTGTTCCCCAGGTTTCCTGTCCATTGCTTCGGTCTTCATGCTCTCGTTTAGTAGTTGTTGGAAACTACACTGCATTAGGCCTACAAATTGGGTATGGGGTGTAGAGAGATGGTGTGTTCCACTCCAAGGTGTTCCCCAGGTTTCGTCCACATTGCTTCGGTCTTCCGACTCTCGTTTAGTAGTTGTAGAAAATTACACTGCATTAGGCCTACAAATTGGGTATGGGGTGTAGAGAGACGGTGTGTTACACTCCAAGGTGTTCCCCAGTTCTTGTCCACATTGCTTCGATCTTCCGACTCTCGTTTAGTAGTTGTTGAAAACTACACTGCATTAGGCCAACAAATTGGGTATGGGGTGTAGAGAGATGGTGTGTTACACTCCAAGGTGTTCCCCAGGTTTCCTCTCCATTGCTTCGATCTTCATGCTCTCGTTTAGTAGTTGTTGGAAACTACGCTGCATTAGGCCTACAAATTGGGTATGGGGTGTAGAGAGATGGTGTGTTCCACTCCAAGGTGTTTTCCAGGTTGCCTTTCCTGAGCTTCGATCTTCTGGCTCTCGTTTAGTAGTTGTTGGAAACTACGCTGCATTAGGCCTACAAATTGGGTATGGGGTGTAGAGAGATGGTGTGTTACACTCCAAGGTGTTCCCCAGGTTTCCTCTCCATTGCTTCGATCTTCATGCTCTCGTTTAGTAGTTGTTGGAAACTACACTGCATTAGGCCTACAAATTGGGTATGGGGTGTAGAGAGATGGTGTGTTCCACTCCAAGGTGTTCCCCAGGTTTCCTCGCCAATGCTTCGATCTTCATGCTCTCGTTTAGTAGTTGTTGGAAACTACACTGCATTAGGCCTACAAATTGGGTATGGGGTGTAGAGAGATGGTGTGTTACACTCCAAGGTGTTCCCCAGGTTTCCTCTCCATTGCTTCGATCTTCATGCTCTCGTTTAGTAGTTGTTGGAAACTACGCTGCATTAGGCCTACAAATTGGGTATGGGGTGTAGAGAGATGGTGTGTTCCACTCCAAGGTGTTCTCCAGGTTGCCTTTCCTGAGCTTCGATTTTCTGGCTCTCGTTTAGTAGTTGTTGGAAACTACGCTGCATTAGGCCTACAAATTGGGTATGGGGTGTAGAGAGATGGTGTGTTCCACTCCAAGGTGTTCCCCAGGCTTCCTCTCCATTGCTTCGATCTTCATGCTCTCGTTTAGTAGTTGTTGGAAACTACACTGCATTAGGCCTACAAATTGGGTATGGGGTGTAGAGAGATGGTGTGTTACACTCCAAGGTGTTCCCCAGGTTTCCTCTCCATTGCTTCGATCTTCATGCTCTCGTTTAGTAGTTGTTGGAAACTACGCTGCATTAGGCCTACAAATTGGGTATGGGGTGTAGAGAGATGGTGTGTTCCACTCCAAGGTGTTCCCCAGGTTTCCTCACCAATGCGTCGATCTTCATGCTCTCGTTTAGTAGTTGTTGGAAACTACACTGCATTAGGCCTACAAATTGGGTATGGGGTGTAGAGAGATGGTGTGTTCCACTCCAAGGTGTTCTCCAGGTTGCCTTTCCTGAGCTTCGATCTTCCGGCTCTCGTTTAGTAGTTGTTGGAAACTACACTGCATTAGGCCTACAAATTGGGTATGGGGTGTAGAGAGATGGTGTGTTACACTCCAAGGTGTTCCCCAGGTTTCCTCTCCATTGCTTCGATCTTCATGCTCTCGTTTAGTAGTTGTTGGAAACTACGCTGCATTAGGCCTACAAATTGGGTATGGGGTGTAGAGAGATGGTGTGTTCCACTCCAAGGTGTTCCCCAGGTTTCCTCTCCATTGCTTCGATCTTCATGCTCTCGTTTAGTAGTTGTTGGAAACTACACTGCATTAGGCCTACAAATTGGGTATGGGGTGTAGAGAGATGGTGTGTTCCACTCCAAGGTGTTCCCCAGGTTTCCTCGCCAATGCTTCGATCTTCATGCTCTCGTTTAGTAGTTGTTGGAAACTACACTGCATTAGGCCTACAAATTGGGTATGGGGTGTAGAGAGATGGTGTGTTCCACTCCAAGGTGTTCCCCAGGTTGCCTTTCCTGAGCTTCGATCTTCATGCTCTCGTTTAGTAGTTGTTGGAAACTACACTGCATTAGGCCTACAAATTGGGTATGGGGTGTAGAGAGATGGTGTGTTCCACTCCAAGGTGTTCCCCAGGTTTCGTCCACATTGCTTCAGTCTTCCGACTCTCGTTTAGTAGTTGTAGAAAACTACACTGCATTAGGCCTACAAATTGGGTATGGGGTGTAGAGAGACGGTGTGTTACACTCCAAGGTGTTCCCCAGTTTTTGTCCACATTGCTTCGATCTTCCGACTCTCGTTTAGTAGTTGTTGAAAACTACACTGCATTAGGCCTACAAATTGGGTATGGGGTGTAGAGAGATGGTGTGTTACACTCCAAGGTGTTCCCCAGGTTTCCTCTCCATTGCTTCGATCTTCATGCTCTCGTTTAGTAGTTGTTGGAAACTACGCTGCATTAGGCCTACAAATTGGGTATGGGGTGTAGAGAGATGGTGTGTTCCACTCCAAGGTGTTTTCCAGGTTGCCTTTCCTGAGCTTCGATCTTCTGGCTCTCGTTTAGTAGTTGTTGGAAACTACGCTGCATTAGGCCTACAAATTGGGTATGGGGTGTAGAGAGATGGTGTGTTCCACTCCAAGGTGTTCCCCAGGTTTCCTCTCCATTGCTTCAATCTTCATGCTCTCGTTTAGTAGTTGTTGGAAACTACACAGCATTAGGCCTACAAATTGGGTATGGGGTGTAGAGAGATGGTGTGTTCCACTCCAAGGTGTTCCCCAGGTTTCCTCGCCAATGCTTCGATCTTCATGCTCTCGTTTAGTAGTTGTTGGAAACTACACTGCATTAGGCCTACAAATTGGGTATGGGGTGTAGAGAGATGGTATGTTACACTCCAAGGTGTTCCCCAGGTTTCCTCTCCATTGCTTCGATCTTCATGCTCTCGTTTAGTAGTTGTTGGAAACTACGCTGCATTAGGCCTACAAATTGGGTATGGGGTGTAGAGAGATGGTGTGTTCCACTCCAAGGTGTTCTCCAGGTTGCCTTTCCTGAGCTTCGATTTTCTGGCTCTCGTTTAGTAGTTGTTGGAAACTACGCTGCATTAGGCCTACAAATTGGGTATGGGGTGTAGAGAGATGGTGTGTTCCACTCAAAGGTGTTCCCCAGGCTTCCTCTCCATTGCTTCGATCTTCATGCTCTCGTTTAGTAGTTGTTGGAAACTACACTGCATTAGGCCTACAAATTGGGTATGGGGTGTAGAGAGACGGTGTGTTACACTCCAAGGTGTTCCCCAGGTTTCCTCTCCATTGCTTCGATCTTCATGCTCTCGTTTAGTAGTTGTTGGAAACTACGCTGCATTAGGCCTACAAATTGGGTATGGGGTGTAGAGAGATGGTGTGTTCCACTCCAAGGTGTTCCCCAGGTTTCCTCGCCAATGCGTCGATCTTCATGCTCTCGTTTAGTAGTTGTTGGAAACTACACTGCATTAGGCCTACAAATTGGGTATGGGGTGTAGAGAGATGGTGTGTTCCACTCCAAGGTGTTCTCCAGGTTGCCTTTCCTGAGCTTCGATCTTCCGGCTCTCGTTTAGTAGTTGTTGGAAACTACACTGCATTAGGCCTACAAATTGGGTATGGGGTGTAGAGAGATGGTGTGTTACACTCCAAGGTGTTCCCCAGGTTTCCTCTCCATTGCTTCGATCTTCATGCTCTCGTTTAGTAGTTGTTGGAAACTACGCTGCATTAGGCCTACAAATTGGGTATGGGGTGTAGAGAGATGGTGTGTTCCACTCCAAGGTGTTCCCCAGGTTTCCTCTCCATTGCTTCGATCTTCATGCTCTCGTTTAGTAGTTGTTGGAAACTACACTGCATTAGGCCTACAAATTGGGTATGGGGTGTAGAGAGATGGTGTGTTCCACTCCAAGGTGTTCCCCAGGTTTCCTCGCCAATGCTTCGATCTTCATGCTCTCGTTTAGTAGTTGTTGGAAACTACACTGCATTAGGCCTACAAATTGGGTATGGGGTGTAGAGAGATGGTGTGTTCCACTCCAAGGTGTTCCCCAGGTTGCCTTTCCTGAGCTTCGATCTTCATGCTCTCGTTTAGTAGTTGTTGGAAACTACACTGCATTAGGCCTACAAATTGGGTATGGGGTGTAGAGAGATGGTGTGTTCCACTCCAAGGTGTTCCCCAGGTTTCGTCCACATTGCTTCAGTCTTCCGACTCTCGTTTAGTAGTTGTAGAAAACTACACTGCATTAGGCCTACAAATTGGGTATGGGGTGTAGAGCGACGGTGTGTTACACTCCAAGGTGTTCCCCAGTTTTTGTCCACATTGCTTCGATCTTCCGACTCTCGTTTAGTAGTTGTTGAAAACTACACTGCATTAGGCCTACAAATTGGGTATGGGGTGTAGAGAGATGGTGTGTTACACTCCAAGGTGTTCCCCAGGTTTCCTCTCCATTGCTTCGATCTTCATGCTCTCGTTTAGTAGTTGTTGGAAACTACGCTGCATTAGGCCTACAAATTGGGTATGGGGTGTAGAGAGATGGTGTGTTCCACTCCAAGGTGTTTTCCAGGTTGCCTTTCCTGAGCTTCGATCTTCTGGCTCTCGTTTAGTAGTTGTTGGAAACTACGCTGCATTAGGCCTACAAATTGGGTATGGGGTGTAGAGAGATGGTGTGTTCCACTCCAAGGTGTTCCCCAGGTTTCCTTTCCATTGCTTCGATCTTCAGGCTCTCGCTTAGTAGTTGTTGGAAACTACACTGCATTAGGCCTACAAATTGGGTATGGGGTGTAGAGAGATGGTGTGTTCCACTCCAAGGTGTTCCCCAGGTTTCCTCGCCAATGCTTCGATCTTCATGCTCTCGTTTAGTAGTTGTTGGAAACTACACTGCATTAGGCCTACAAATTGGGTATGGGGTGTAGAGAGATGGTGTGTTCCACTCCAAGGTGTTCCCCAGGTTGCCTTTCCTGAGCTTCGATCTTCATGCTCTCGTTTAGTAGTTGTTGGAAACTACACTGCATTAGGCCTACAAATTGGGTATGGGGTGTAGAGAGATGGTGTGTTCCACTCCAAGGTGTTCCCCAGGTTTCGTCCACATTGCTTCAGTCTTCCGACTCTCGTTTAGTAGTTGTAGAAAACTACACTGCATTAGGCCTACAAATTGGGTATGGGGTGTAGAGAGACGGTGTGTTACACTCCAAGGTGTTCCCCAGTTTTTGTCCACATTGCTTCGATCTTCCGACTCTCGTTTAGTAGTTGTTGAAAACTACACTGCATTAGGCCTACAAATTGGGTATGGGGTGTAGAGAGATGGTGTGTTACACTCCAAGGTGTTCCCCAGGTTTCCTCTCCATTGCTTCGATCTTCATGCTCTCGTTTAGTAGTTGTTGGAAACTACGCTGCATTAGGCCTACAAATTGGGTATGGGGTGTAGAGAGATGGTGTGTTCCACTCCAAGGTGTTTTCCAGGTTGCCTTTCCTGAGCTTCGATCTTCTGGCTCTCGTTTAGTAGTTGTTGGAAACTACGCTGCATTAGGCCTACAAATTGGGTATGGGGTGTAGAGAGATGGTGTGTTCCACTCCAAGGTGTTCCCCAGGTTTCCTTTCCATTGCTTCGATCTTCAGGCTCTCGCTTAGTAGTTGTTGGAAACTACACTGCATTAGGCCTACAAATTGGGTATGGGGTGTAGAGAGATGGTGTGTTCCACTCCAAGGTGTTCCCCAGGTTTCCTCGCCAATGCTTCGATCTTCATGCTCTCGTTTAGTAGTTGTTGGAAACTACACTGCATTAGGCCTACAAATTGGGTATGGGGTGTAGAGAGATGGTGTGTTCCACTCCAAGGTGTTCTCCAGGTTGCCTTTCCTGAGCTTCGATCTTCCGGCTCTCGTTTAGTAGTTGTTGGAAACTACACTGCATTAGGCCTACAAATTGGGTATGGGGTGTAGAGAGATGGTGTGTTACACTCCAAGGTGTTCCCCAGGTTTCCTCTCCATTGCTTCGATCTTCATGCTCTCGTTTAGTAGTTGTTGGAAACTACGCTGCATTAGGCCTACAAATTGGGTATGGGGTGTAGAGAGATGGTGTGTTCCACTCCAAGGTGTTCCCCAGGTTTCCTGTCCATTGCTTCGGTCTTCATGCTCTCGTTTAGTAGTTGTTGGAAACTACACTGCATTAGGCCTACAAATTGGGTATGGGTTGTAGAGAGATGGTGTGTTCCACTCCAAGGTGTTCCCCAGGTTTCGTCCACATTGCTTCGGTCTTCCGACTCTCGTTTAGTAGTTGTAGAAAACTACACTGCATTAGGCCTACAAATTGGGTATGGGGTGTAGAGAGACGGTGTGTTACACTCCAAGCTGTTCCCCAGTTTTTGTCCACATTGCTTCGATCTTCCGACTCTCGTTTAGTAGTTGTTGAAAACTACACTGCATTAGGCCAACAAATTGGGTATAGGGTGTAGAGAGATGGTGTGTTACACTCCAAGGTGTTCCCCAGGTTTCCTCTCCATTGCTTCGATCTTCATGCTCTCGTTTAGTAGTTGTTGGAAACTACGCTGCATTAGGCCTACAAATTGGGTATGGGGTGTAGAGAGATGGTGTGTTCCACTCCAAGGTGTTTTCCAGGTTGCCTTTCCTGAGCTTCGATCTTCTGGCTCTCGTTTAGTAGTTGTTGGAAACTACGCTGCATTAGGCCTACAAATTGGGTATGGGGTGTAGAGAGATGGTGTGTTCCACTCCAAGGTGTTCCCCAGGTTTCCTCTCCATTGCTTCGATCTTCATGCTCTCGTTTAGTAGTTGTTGGAAACTACACTGCATTAGGCCTACAAATTGGGTATGGGGTGTAGAGAGATGGTGTGTTCCACTCCAAGGTGTTCCCCAGGTTTCCTCGCCAATGCTTCGATCTTCATGCTCTCGTTTAGTAGTTGTTGGAAACTACACTGCATTAGGCCTACAAATTGGGTATGGGGTGTAGAGAGATGGTGTGTTACACTCCAAGGTGTTCCCCAGGTTTCCTCTCCATTGCTTCGATCTTCATGCTCTCGTTTAGTAGTTGTTGGAAACTACGCTGCATTAGGCCTACAAATTGGGTATGGGGTGTAGAGAGATGGTGTGTTCCACTCCAAGGTGTTCTCCAGGTTGCCTTTCCTGAGCTTCGATTTTCTGGCTCTCGTTTAGTAGTTGTTGGAAACTACGCTGCATTAGGACTACAAATTGGGTATGGGGTGTAGAGAGATGGTGTGTTCCACTCCAAGGTGTTCCCCAGGCTTCCTCTCCATTGCTTCGATCTTCATGCTCTCGTTTAGTAGTTGTTGGAAACTACACTGCATTAGGCCTACAAATTGGGTATGGGGTGTAGAGAGATGGTGTGTTACACTCCAAGGTGTTCCCCAGGTTTCCTCTCCATTGCTTCGATCTTCATGCTCTCGTTTAGTAGTTGTTGGAAACTACGCTGCATTAGGCCTACAAATTGGGTATGGGGTGTAGAGAGATGGTGTGTTCCACTCCAAGGTGTTCCCCAGGTTTCCTCGCCAATGCGTCGATCTTCATGCTCTCGTTTAGTAGTTGTTGGAAACTACACTGCATTAGGCCTACAAATTGGGTATGGGGTGTAGAGAGATGGTGTGTTCCACTCCAAGGTGTTCTCCAGGTTGCCTTTCCTGAGCTTCGATCTTCCGGCTCTCGTTTAGTAGTTGTTGGAAACTACACTGCATTAGGCCTACAAATTGGGTATGGGGTGTAGAGAGATGGTGTGTTACACTCCAAGGTGTTCCCCAGGTTTCCTCTCCATTGCTTCGATCTTCATGCTCTCGTTTAGTAGTTGTTGGAAACTACACTGCATTAGGCCTACAAATTGGATATGGGGTGTAGAGAGATGGTGTGTTCCACTCCAAGGTGTTCCCCAGGTTGCCTTTCCTGAGCTTCGATCTTCATGCTCTCGTTTAGTAGTTGTTGGAAACTACACTGCATTAGGCCTACAAATTGGGTATGGGGTGTAGAGAGATGGTGTGTTACACTCCAAGGTGTTCCCCAGGTTTTCTCTCCATTGCTTCGATCTTCATGCTCTCGTTTAGTAGTTGTTGGAAACTACGCTGCATTAGGCCTACAAATTGGGTATGGGGTGTAGAGAGATGGTGTGTTCCACTCCAAGGTGTTCTCCAGGTTGCCTTTCCTGAGCTTCGATCTTCTGGCTCTCGTTTAGTAGTTGTTGGAAACTACGCTGCATTAGGCCTACAAATTGGGTATGGGGTGTAGAGAGATGGTGTGTTCCACTCCAAGGTGTTCCCCAGGTTTCCTCTCCATTGCTTCGATCTTCATGCTCTCGTTTAGTAGTTGTTGGAAACTACACTGCATTAGGCCTACAAATTGGGTATGGGGTGTAGAGAGATGGTGTGTTCCACTCCAAGGTGTTCCCCAGGTTTCCTCACCCATGCTTCGATCTTCATGCTCTCGTTTAGTAGTTGTTGGAAATTACACTGCATTAGGCCTACAAATTGGGTATGGGGTGTAGAGAGATGGTGTGTTCCACTCCAAGGTGTTCTCCAGGTTGCCTTTCCTGAGCTTCGATCTTCCGGCTCTCGTTTAGTAGTTGTTGGAAACTACACTGCATTAGGCCTACAAATTGGGTATGGGGTGTAGAGAGATGGTGTGTTACACTCCAAGGTGTTCCCCAGGTTTCCTCTCCATTGCTTCGATCTTCATGCTCTCGTTTAGTACTTGTTGGAAACTACGCTGCATTAGGCCTACAAATTGGGTATGGGGTGTAGAGAGATGGTGTGTTCCACTCCAAGGTGTTCCCCAGGTTGCCTTTCCTGAGCTTCGATCTTCATGCTCTCGTTTAGTAGTTGTTGGAAACTACACTGCATTAGGCCTACAAATTGGGTATGGGGTGTAGAGAGATGGTGTGTTCCACTCCAAGGTGTTCCCCAGGTTTCGTCCACATTGCTTCGGTCTTCCGACTCTCGTTTAGTAGTTGTAGATAACTACACTGCATTAGGCCTACAAATTGGGTATGGGGTGTAGAGAGACGGTGTGTTACACTCCAAGGTGTTCCCCAGGTTTTGTCCACATTGCTTCGATCTTCCGACTCTCGTTTAGTAGTTGTTGGAAACTTCGCTGCATTAGGCCTACAAATTGGGTATGGGGTGTAGAGAGACGGTGTGTTACACTCCAAGGTGTTCCCCAGGTTTTGTCCACATTGCTTCGATCTTCCGACTCTCGTTTAGTAGTTGTTGGAAACTACGCTGCATTAGGCCTACAAATTGGGTATGGGGTGTAGAGAGATGGTGTGTTACACTCCAAGGTGTTCTCCAGGTTGCCTTTCCTGAACTTCTATCTTCAGGCTCTCATTAAATTGTGGTTAAATGGAACAACTGCATTTGGCGTACTAGTTGGTTTGGGGCCTACTATCGGTGTCTGCCACTCCTTGCTGTTCTCCTGGTTTCCTGTCCTGAAATTCCATTTTCAGGCTCTTGTTAAGTAGTTGTTAATGTTAGACTGCATTTGGCCTACTAGTTGGGTTGGGGCCTACTATCGGTGTCTGCCACTCCTTGCTGTTCTCCTCCACTGAACAAAGCTGTGCCGCCTGTTTACTACGGTTGCCAATTTTGAACTGCATTTCGACTACTTACTGATTTGGGCCTACTCTCTGTGTCAGCCTCTCATTCCAGTTGTCCTCCACTGCAATGCCCCCTGGTTAGTCCTGTGTTACCAATTTTGAACTGCATTTAGCCAACTTTATTCTTTGGGCCTATATCTGTGTTTCCTCCTCATCCTGCCCATTGCCCAGCCAGTGATAGATGAGTCTGCTGGTACATTGACCCATAACGCAAAATTCCCCGTGCACGCTACACAGCAAGATTGTGACCCTGCTGAAAGTCAGGTTCCTCTTCCCGCATACCATACCACCTTACACGGGGACAAAGAGGAAGGTGCAGAAGAAAGTCCAGGTTCCTTCATCAGGTGGGGGGAGGAATACTAGTTGGCGACGTCACTGGCACAGGGCCTCTCATAGTACGCAAAAGTGTTGCTGCCGGTGGGAGGCGCCCCCGCCGTGCAAACACACCGCTGTACTTTGAGGGGCCCTGTGCCAGTGCCAATGCCAACGAGTGGGCCCCCCCTGCTTGCTCAGGATCACAGCACTTGCAAAGTTGAAATACTTACCTCTCCCTGCTCCACTGCCGTGACGTGGTCCAGATTTACTGGGCCCACTAATTACTTGAACCAGCCCTACCCCCACAACTTTAGCCAAATGACCCCCAATTTCAAATGCCTTCCAATTATTATAAGCTAAATTACGATTGACAAGCTTCTGTAACAAGAATGGATGTTTTTGCCATTAAAATGGGCAGTGTAGGTGTTTTCCTGGCCTCCACTCACTGCCGACTATGCTCCCCCATTGACTTGCATTGGGTTTCGTGTTTCGGGCGATACCCGACTTTTCGCCATAATCGGCCGATTCCACTCGACTCGACTTCTAAGATAGTCGGGTTTCGCGAAACACGACTCGACTCTAAAAAGGTCAAGGTCGCTCAACCCTACTCGCTACATTGGCCCGTTTAAGGTTCTGGAACAGGTCAACCCTGTGGTCTACCGTTTGGCTGTTCCTCCACGCCTTGGTATCACCGATACTTTTCATGTTTCCCTCTTAAAGCCCGTTCGTTTGTCCTGGTTTTCTGAGTCATCTGCTGGGACATTGGGTTCATCCACGGATGAGTTTGAGGTGAATGCTATTGTGGGATGCAAGGTGGTACGTGGCAAGAAATTTTATCTGGTGGACTGGAAGGGTCACGGCCCAGAGGATAGAACCTGGGAGCCTGTGGAGCACATTCGGGCTCCGCTGCTTATTGCAGCTTTTGAGCGTAGTGAGGCTCAAGGAGGGGGGGGGCCCTAGGAGGGGGGGTAATGTTAGGAGTCGAGTTTCCTCTGCTGCACAGGGGGAATCTCGATCCGTGTCTGCTGCGGTCTCCCATTCAGCATCATCTGCAGTGGGGTCTGCTCAGCGGAGACGTCGTTCCCAGCGTCTCGCTGAGGCTGATTCTGTGCATAGGGTCACTACTGCCTTTTCTGGCTTTCCTATGGTACCCTGCACTGATCTGCGGCGAGCAGGCCTCTCAGGGACTAAGTCCTTATTTACACACACTGAGCATGCCCAGGGCAAGGTCTCCCATTGGAGGTCGAGGGTCACATGCTCAGGTACTGCAACGCATCCCATTGGTCCTCCAGGAAGGTCCTGAAAGGGCAAAACTTCGGTAGCAGCTTCCTGTGCTGCAACTATATAAGCTGCGCATGACCGCACGGCCATGCGCTAGTATTGTCTAATGTTATGTGCTTTGCGCCAGTGTGCTCACATGTATGTGTGTTCAGGGACCCGGCTGAAATAAGCCCCTAGAATGCTGGCTCCTCCGGCGAGGAGATTGAGTCTGAGTGTATTCAGGGACCCGGCTGAAATAAGCCCCTAGAATGCTGGCTCCTCCGGCGAGGAGTTTTGTGTGTTTGTGTGACCACTGACTGCTCTCTGTTTGGGCAGTTAGCCTGTGCCTCTGTGGAGTCTAACAGGGCACAGTGCTTTCCTTTCACGGCTACTCAGTGAATTAACTGAGTTAGTCTATACTGCTATATAGCTCCGCCGTTTGCTAGCAGCAGGTACTCCTGCACGGTGGACCCCGGGCTGCGAACGTACCAATATCAATAAACATCTCGATTTACTCGGTGCGTTCTGCTAGCCCTAACAATATATATACTAGCTATTGAACCCGTTCTACGCCCGGGTGGCGAGCATTTATATTGGTATATGGTCTCCATCCTGGTATGTGCTGCTCCATCCTGCGTCCCCATCCTGTCATGTGCTGCACCCATCCTGCGTCCCCATCCTGTCATATGCTGCACCCATCCTGTGTCCTCATCCTGTCATGTGCTGCTCCATCCTGCGTCCCCATCCTGTCATGTGCTGCACCCATCCTGCGTACCCATCCTGTCATGTGCTGCACCCATCCTGCGCCCCCATCCTGTCATGTGCTGCACCCATCCTGCGTCCCCATCCTGTCATGTGCTGCACCCATCCTGCGTCCCATCCTGTCATGTGCTGCACCCATCCTGCGTCCCCATCCTGTCATGTGCTGCACCCATCCTGCGTCCCCATTCTGTCATGTGCTGCACCCATCCTGCGTCCCCATCCTGTCATGTGCTGCACCCATCCTGCGTCCCCATCCTGGTATGTGCTGCACACATCCTGCGTCCCCATCCTGTCATGTGCTGCACCCATCCTGCGTCCCCATCCTGGTATGTGCTGCACCCATCCAGCGTCCCCATCCTGCATCCCCATCCTGTCATGTGCTGCACCCATCCTTCGTCTCCATCCTGTCATGTGCTGCACCCATCCTGCGTCCCCATCCTGTCATGTGCTGCACCCATCCTGCGCCCCCATCCTGTCATGTGCTGCACCCATCCTGCGTACCCATCCTGGTATGTGTTGCACCCATCCTGCGTCCCCATCCTGTCATGTGCTGCACCCATCCTGCGTCCCCATCCTGTCATGTGCTGCACCCATCCTGCGCCCCATCCTGTCATGTGCTGCACCCATCCTGCGTCCCCATCCTGCGTCCCCATCCTATCATGTGCTGCACCCATCCTGCGTCTACATCCTGGTATGTGCTGCACCCATCCTGCGTCCCCATCCTGTCATGTGCTGCACCCATCCTGCGTCCCCATCCTGTCATGTGCTGCACCCATCCTGCGTCCCCATCCTGTCATGTGCTGCACCCATCCTGCATCCCCATCCTGCGTCCCCATTCTGTCATGTGCTGCACCCATCCTGCGTCCCCATCCTTGTATGTGCTGCACCCATCCTGCGTCCCCATCCTGTCATGTGTTGCACCCATCCTGCGTCCCAATACTGTCATGTGCTGCACACATCCTGCGTTCCCATCCTGGTATGTGCTACACCCATCCTGCATCCCCATCCTGCGTCCCCATCCTGTCATGTGCTGCACCCATCCTGCGCCCCATCCTGTCATGTGCTGCACCCATCTTGCGTCCCCATCCTGCCATATGCTGCACCCATCCTGCGTCCCCATCCTGGTATGTGCTGCACCCATCCTGCGTCCCCATCCTGTCATGTGCTGCACCCATCCTGCGTCCCCATCCTGTCATGTGCTGCACCCATCCTGCATCCCCATCCTGCGTCCCCATCCTGTCATGTGCTGCACCCATCCTGCGTCCCCATCCTTGTATGTGCTGCACCCATCCTGCGTCCCCATCCTGTCATGTGCTGCACCCATCCTGCGTCCCCATACTGTCATGTGCTGCACACATCCTGCGTTCCCATCCTGGTATGTGCTACACCCATCCTGCGTCCCCATCCTGCGTCCCCATCCTGGTATGTGCTGCACCCATCCTGCGTCCCCATCCTGTCATGTGCTGCACCCATCCTGCGCCCCATCCTGTCATGTGCTGCACCCATCCTGCGTCCCCATCCTGCGTCCCCATCCTGTCATGTGCTGCACCCATCCTGCGCCCCCATCCTGTCATGTGCTGCACCCATCCTGCGTCCCCATCCTGTCATGTCCTGCACCCATCCTGCGTCCCCATCCTGTCATGTGCTGCACCCATCCTGCGTCCCCATCCTGTCATGTGCTGCACCCATCCTGCGTCCCCATCCTGGTATGTGCTGCACACATCCTGCGTCCCCATCCTGTCATGTGCTGCACCCATCCTGCGTCCCCATCCTGGTATGTGCTGCATCCATCCAGCGTCCCCATCCTGCATCCCCATCCTGTCATGTGCTGCACCCATCCTGCGTCCCCATCCTGTCATGTGCTGCACCCATCCTGCGTCCCCATCCTGTCATGTGCTGCACCCATCCTGCGCCCCCATCCTGTCATGTGCTGCACCCATCCTGCGTCCCCATCCTGGTATGTGCTGCACCCATCCTGCGTCCCCATCCTGTCATGTGCTGCACCCATCCTGCGTCCCCATCCTGTCATGTGCTGCACCCATCCTGCGCCCCATCCTGTCATGTGCTGCACCCATCCTGAGTCCCCATCCTGCGTCCCCATCCTGTCATGTGCTGCACCCATCTTGCGTCCCCATCCTGGTATGTGCTGCACCCATCCTGCGTCCCCATCCTGTCATGTGCTGCACCCATCCTGCGTCCCCATCCTGTCATGTGCTGCACCCATCCTGCGTCCCCATCCTGTCATGTGCTGCACCCATCCTGCATCCCCATCCTGCGTCCCCATCCTGTCATGTGCTGCACCCATCCTACGTCCTCATCCTTGTATGTGCTGCACCCATCCTGCGTCCCCATCCTGTCATGTGCTGCACCCATCCTGCGTCCCCATACTGTCATGTGCTGCACACATCCTGCGTTCCCATCCTGGTGTGTGCTACACCCATCCTGCGTCCCCATCCTGCGTCCCCATCCTGGTATGTGCTGCACCCATCCTGCGTCCCCATCCTGTCATGTGCTGCACCCATCCTGCGCCCCATCCTGTCATGTGCTGCACCCATCCTGCGTCCCCATCCTGCGTCCCCATCCTGTCATGTGCTGCACCCATCCTGCGTCCCCATCCTGGTATGTGCTGCACCCATCCTGCGTCCCCATCCTGTCATGTGCTGCACCCATCCTGCGTCCCCATCCTGTCATGTGCTGCACCCATCCTGCGTCCCCATCCTGGTATGTGCTACACCCATCCTGCATCCCCATCCTGCGTCCCCATCCTGGTATGTGCTGCACCCTTCCTGCGTCCCCATCCTGTCATGTGCTGCACCCATCCTGCGTCCCCATCCTGGTATCTGCTGCAACCATCCTGCGTCCCCATCCTGCGTCCCCATCCTGTCATGTGCTGCACCCATCCGGGGGCCTGAGCAGGCGGGGACACCGGCGCGCTGTGGGGGTCAGGTGCCGGTATCGTCGCCAGCTCAGGCCCCCCAGCACTTACTATACTCACCTGTCTGTCCCGTTCCAGCGCTGCGCGCCGCCATCTTCCCGGTTCTCTAGCTGTGACTGTTCAGTCAGAGGGCGGCGGCTGCGCGCATTAAGCGCGTCATCGCGCCCTCTGAACTGAAGGTCACAGGCCGAAGACCGGGAAGATGGCGGCGCTCAGCGGTGGAACGCAGGACAGGTGAATATGGGCGATACTCACCCTCCTGGCGGTCCCTGCTTCTCTGTTGGAGATCGCGGTGTGCATTCAGTGTGAACGCATACCGCGATCTCCCGGGAGCGTCACTCTGTGAGGCCCAGACTGCACCGGCGCTTGCACCTGCGCAGTCTATAAAGGCTTCGGACAGAGTGACGCTCCCAGCGCTATATTATAGATATATATGTGTCTCAATGACATATATATATATATATATATATATATAAAAATGGCGCTGAATGCGTCATACGAAACCCAACTTTGGTGCGAAGATCGCCGACCGCATGGCCGATCCCACACTAGGATCGGGTTGGGTTTCATGAAACCCGACTTTGTCAAAAGTCGGCGACTTTTGAAATTATCCGATCTGTTTCGCTCAACCCTTGTCAAGATACATCCTTTGAGGGTTAATGACTTGCTTGTAAGGCCAAATATTTAAGCCCAGACCGAAAATTTTCTCCGCCACTTAGGCTTAGTTCAGAAGCAGCGTTTTTGAAGCGTGCATCAGGTGGCATTAATCTTCTTAAAGTGCCATTATGAAGCAGTGGGTCTCCTAAGCTGTTGTACCGAATGCTGTGAGTGGATGGGTTACCAAGAATTACAACGCACCACAATACCCCTGTCATAAGATGTCCAGGGGGGACTCCTGAAAAAGTGTTGCATTGAATTCAAGGCCTGCCTTGCTACCAATTCATATGTACCCCAATAAGCCTTTGAACCCACATAGTGGATGGGCCCATGAAAATCCACTTCACAATATGTATTTTGTACTCCGTACTCCTTTGCTTTACACATTGGTGGCAAGGCCAGCGCTGCTGCATAGTCAGGCATATGCACCCCAATAAGTCTCTGAACCCACATAGTAGATGAGCCAATGAAAATCCACTTCACAATATGCATTTTGTACTCCCGTACTGCTTTGTTTTACACATTGGCAGGAAGGCGAGCCCTGCTGCATTGTCAGTCACATGCACCACATTAGGCCTTGGAACCCACATAGTGGATAGGCCCTTGAAAATCCACTTCACAATATGCATTTTGTACTTCCGTACTCCTTTGTTTTACACATTGGCAGCAAGGCCAGCCCTGCTCCAAAGTAAGCCATTTGCACCCCATTAGGCCTTGGAACCCACATACTGGATGGGCCCAGGAAAATCCACTTCACAATATGCATTTTGTGCTCCATACTCCTTTGTTTTATACATTGGCAGGAAAGCGAGCCCTGCTGAATTGTCATATGCACCCCTTGAGGCCTTGGAACCTACACAGTGGATGGGCCCATGAAAATCCACTTCACAATATGCATTTTGTACTCCCGTGCTCCTTGGTTTTACACATTTGCGGCAAGGCCAGCCCTGCTGCATAGTCAGTCATATGCACCCCATTAGGCCTTGGAACCCACATAGTGGATGTGCCCCTGAAAATCCACTTCACAATATGCATTTTGTACTATCGTACTCCTTGGTTTGACACATTGGCGACAAGGCCAGCCCTGCTGCATAGGCACATGCACCCCATTAGGCGTTAGAACCCACATAGTGGATGGGCCCATGAAAATCAACTTCAAAATATGCATTTTGTACTCCCGAACTCCTTTGTTTTACACATTGGCAGGAAAGCAAGCCCTGCTGCATAGTCAGTCATATGTACCCCATTAGGCCTTAGAACCCACATAGTGGATGGGCCCATTAAAATCCACTTCACAATATGCATTTTGTACTCCCATACTCCTTGGTTTTACACATTGCCAGCAAGGCGAGCCTTGCTGCATAGTCAGTCATAAGCACCCCATTAGGCCTTGGAACCCACAAAGTGGATGGGCCCATGAAAATCCACTTCACAATATGCATTTTATACTCCATACTCCTTTGTTTTACACATTGACAGCAAGGCCAGCCCTGCTGTATAGTCAGTCATATGCACCCTATTAGGCCTTGGAACCTACATAGTGGAAGGGCCCATGAAAATCCACTTCACAATATGCATTTTGTACTCCTGTACTGCTTTGTTTTACACATTAGCAGGAAGGCGAGCCATGCTGCATTGTCATATGCACCCCATTAGGCCTTGGAACCAACATAGTGGATGGGCCCAAGAAAATAAACCTCACAATATGCATTTTGTACTCCCGTGCTCCTTGGTTTTACACATTGGCAGCAAGGCCAGCCCTGCTGCATAGTCATATGCACCCCATTAGGCCTTGGAACCCACATAGTGGATGTGACCATGAAAATCCACTTCACAATATGCATTTTATACTCCCGTACTCCTTGGTTTTACACATTGGCAGGAAGGCGAGCCCTGCTGCATAGTCAGTCATATGCACCCTATAAGGTCTTGGAACCCACATAGTGGATGGGCCCATGAAAATCCACTTCACAGTATGCATTTTATACTCTTTGGTTTTACACATTGGTGGCAAGCACAGCCCTGCTGCATAGTCATATGCACCCCATTAGGCCTTGGAACCCACATACTGTAGTGGATAGGCCCATGAAAATCCCCTTCACAGTATGCATTCTGTAGTCCTGTACTCCTTTGTTTTATATTGTTGGCAAGGGCAGCCCTGCTTAGGCCTTGGAACCCCCATAGTGATGTGCCCATGAAAATCCACTTCACAATATGCATTTTGTACTCCCGTATTCCTTTGTTTTACACATTGGCAGGAAGGCGAGCCCTGCTGCATAGTCAGTCATATGCACCCCATTAGGCCTTGGAACCCACACTGTGGATGTCCCTATGAAAATCCATTTCAAAATATGCATTTTGTTATCCCGTACTCCGTGGTTTTACACATTGGAGGCAAGGACAGCCCTGCTGCATAGTGATATGCACCCCATTAGACCTTGGAACCTACATAGTAGATGGGCCCATGAAATTCCACCTCACAATATGCATTAGGTGCTCCTGTACTCCTTGATTTTACACATTGGCAGGACGGCAAGCCCTGCTGCATAGTCAGTCATATGCACCCCATTAGGCCTTAAAACCCACATCGTGATGGGCACATGAAAATCCACTTCACAATATGCATTTTGTACTCCCGTTCTCTTTTGTTTTACATATTGGCAGGAGGCGAGCCCTGCTGCATTGTCAGTCATATGCTCCCAACTAAGCCTTGGAACCCACATAGTAGATGGGCCCATGAAAATCCACTTCACAATATTCATTTTTGTACTCCCGTGCTCCTTGGTTTTACACATTGGCAGGAAGGCGAGCCCTGCTGCATAGTCAGTCACATGCACCTCATTAGGCCTTGGAACCCCCATAGTGGATGGGCCCAGGAAAATCCACTTCACAATATGCATTTTGTGCTCTATACTCCTTTGTTTTTCACCTTGGCAGAAAGGTGAGCCCTGCTGCGTAGTCAGTCATATGCAACCGATTAGTCTTGGAACCCACATACTGGATGGGCCCAGGAAAATCCACTTCACAATATGCATTTTGTACTCCCGTACTCCTTGGTTTTAAACATTGCTAGCAAGGCGAGACTTGCTGCATAGTCAGTCATATGCACCCTATTAGGCCTTGGATCCCACATAGTGGATGTGCCCATGAAAATCCACTTCACAACATGCATTTTGTACTCCCGTGCTCCTTTGTTTTACACATTGAGAGCAAGGCGAGCCCTGCTGCATAGTCAGTTATATGCACCACAATAGGCCTTGGAACTCACATAGTGGATGGGCCCATGAAAATCCACTTCACAATATGCATTTTGCGCTCCATACTCCTTTGTTTTATACATTGACAGGAAGGCGAGCCCTGCTGCATAGTCAGTCATATACACCCCATTAGGCCTTGGAACTCACATAGTGGATGGGCCCAGGAAAATCCACTTCACATTATGCATTTTATACTTCCGTACTCCTTGGTTTTACACTTTGGTGGCAAGGTCAGCATGAGGAAAATGTATATCATAAGTTAGTTTTCTTGCTAGCCTGCGTGGGCTAAGCCCCCCTTCGTGGAGGGATGCTGCAACAGTTGGGAGCTTCAAATCCCTTCCCTTTCATTCAGCCAAGAGCTGCTTGCCAGTGTATGGGGGAAGAGAGGTTTTATTGCCCTGGGGTAGTAAATTCCAGGCTCGGACGAAAGTCCCTCACCCCTCCCACCTGCTCTGGTTAGAACTGGAAAAGTGGCTCCAAAAATTCATGAAAGATTCTTTGTTTAGTTTTTGTTAGATATTAGGCAAACGATTTAAGCTAGAAATACGAAAATATATATTTTTATTCTCACTCGGTGTATCTACACATCCCGCGAAACACGGGCTTCTAACTCCATCTGGTAAAGAAGTAGGGATTTCTCTGTAAATATGTATCCCAGATAGGACATATTTGATCTCATTAGAATGCCCACGTTAATCTGAGATGAATGATGAGTTTGGTAGAACTATGGCGTGTTTTGTAGTGAAGTTATAGAAATTAGAGAGAATAGTTTAAAGTTTAGGCAGAATGTAGAGAGAGGAGGGTCTGGATAAGCCAGCCTTTCTGTGATGTCACAGCCTTAATGTTTTAAGTGTCTGGCAGGCTCTGAGGAGTTACTCTCTGCTTGATTTCTTGTCTTCTCCTGGAAGAGCCCTGCTCACGTCCAAATGAGCTGGGACGTATGGGAAAAACTCCACTAGCCTGATTGCCTGTCATGCTTTGAACATGTAAGTGTTGTTTTCTTTCTCATTTATTCCCTTTATGTTATAATTACGCTTGTACATATTTGCAATTGTCTCATTTATAACATCTTTACAAAATATTTTTGATAAAGCACTGCCTAATTTTTTATGGGATATAATATTATATATTAGTCCGTTCTCCTGTTCTAAACCGTACCCTAAGTCTCTTGAAGGGAAAATACGCTACTGTTACTGTTGTGTTGGGTTAGCTTCGGACCCGTTTAATCGAAGCTGGTGGCAGCGAGAGTGTGCTGACTTTTGGGGGTTATGCTGAAGCGACTGCGGCATTGCTAATTATTGTTCCTGCCTGAGTGGGAGTAGTTATCGCGTCGCTGCAGCGTGCCCAATAGCCAGTACATAGCAGGCAGCCTTTCTGGCGACTAATTACCCAGGGTGCAGTACCTAATCTGACCTGAGAGTAAGGGGGCGCCAGAGAGCTGCAAGTGTTAAGTGGAACTGTAAGCGGGATATACATAAATCCCTGCAGTTTGTGGTATATTGAAAGCAGTGGGATACCTAGAATAAGCCCCTGCTGTAAACTAAGAGGTCAATAGCCTTGTGTGTGGTTTTTCATCACATCGTGGAGTGGAGGGATAACTAAGATAAGCCCCCCTGCACATGTGATCGCCGTCTGTTGGCCTAAAGTCACCTCAATCCGTGACGTAGGGGTGACGGTCACGGTGTGAATCCTGACCCATTGGTGACAGCGGTCAGGGGGATCGTGACAATTGGTGGCAAGGCGGTGGGATATCTTAGAGCATTAGTGATTTGGTTTGAGTAATCATTCCTCTCACTAAAAACTTGCAGAAAGTTCTTGCGAGGACTCTGCGCAAATAAGTTTGGAGAACGAACTCAGTGTTTTATTAGTCTTGAGACAATTGTGTACAGGTAATTATCCTCTCCCTTTCTCTTCGTTTTTCTATCCTATCTTTTATTTGGCAACCATGGTTGCGAAAGGGGAAGCCTGGTACAACCAGCAGAAGAAGGACTTTCTTGCTGGGATATGCACGTGCCATGGCCTGAACCCCCAGGGTAAGACCAAGATTCAAATGGTCGCTGAACTGGTGCAATTTGAAGCCGACCAAGCCAGGTCACAGAGCCCAGAGGCCGCAGAAGCCAACACTAGTGAACATGGTGCTGCAGCAGAGGTCCAACCACTGAATACGGACCCTAATGGCAACCAGGGGGGCGCAGACCTCCTCCTGCAGCTGGCTCTGCAGCAATGCTCCGCAGATGACCTAGAGAGACGGCTGCAGCTGATCCAGCAATACCGGCAGGAGGCCCAGCAAGCCGAGAGAGAGGCCCGAGCCGAGCGAGAGGCCCAGGCCCAGCGAGCCGAGCGGGAGGCTGAGCGAGCCGAGCGCCAAGCCCAGCGAGAACATGAACTGGAGATTCTCCGGCAGGGGGGGATGCCCTCCACCGCCCAGAGACGTGAGCCCAGCAGCGCTCAGATACCTAAGCCCCGGCCCGATCACTTGGGACTTGGATGGGGACTTGGACACTTTTCTGCGGGCCTTTGAGAAAGCCTGCAGACAGTACCAGCTGCCTACAGATGAATGGGCACGATACCTGACACCAGGGCTGAGAGGCAAAGCTCTGGAGGCATTTGCTGCCCTCCCTCAAGAACAAGATGGTGACTATGAGGCCATCAAGCAGGCTCTGATAGCCAAGTACCAGCTTACACCCGATGTGTACCGTAGAAAGTTCCGGACCCTCCAACGTGGCCCACACGACAGTTACAGTGATGTGGTGCATGGACTGGGGACCCACTTTGACCAGTGGACCCAATGCCTATGAGGCCAACCGTAGATCGGAAGCGCGGAAGCCAGTCGCCACCAGCTGGAGAGGGGGTAAGCCTGCATCCAACGCCAGTACCCCTGCCAGCCAGCACACCAGAGGTCCTGTCCCCGTAGCCAACAGCACCAGACCTACCACCGAACCTCGCAAGTGTTACCACTGCAATCAGACTGGTCATATCAGTACCTACTGCCCAGCCAAGCAGAAGAACACCCCAGCCAAGGCCCCAGGGCCTAATGCAGCAGTTCTTTTGGTGGGTGGTGTGGTTGGGAGGGTGTGTGACAACGTACAGCCCGTCACTGTGGGGGGCCATGTTGCTACAGGCCTCAAGGACACCAGGGCTGAACGAACCCTCATCCGACCCGAACTGGAGGCCCCTGAAGAAATCATTCCGGGGAAAACCCTAACTGTCACTGGGATTGGGGGCATCAGCTGTCCCTTACCGATGGCCCGGGTTTTTATTGATTGGGGTGCCGGGAGCGGGGTGAAGGAAGTGGGGCTGTCTGATAATTTGCCCACTGATGTTTTGTTGGGGACTGATTTGGGGAGGTTGGTTGCACACTACGTCACTGATACCCCTCCCCAATCTACTAATAAGGGTAACGTTAACCCTGATGATGATGATGATGATGGGAGATCGCATGTGTTACCTGATCATGCTTTATCTTGTAATGATGCATCTATTAACCATTTTTTTCCTAGGATTGATGGTGAAAATGTTGTACCTGTGCAAGCTGAACCTGATAATGATTTTTCTGTGAAGGTTAATGTGTCCTTAGGTACAGGCGTGCCCAGCCACGTCGCTCTGCGGAGTGACACGGCTGAGGAACCCCTAACAGGGGCAAGTGTCGGTGCTACAGGAAATGGGGAGATGCATGGGAACCGTGAGGAAGGTGATGCCATGAAAGTGTCCAGTGCCACCGAGGAAGGTAACTGGCCCATAAGTAGCACTGCCCCTGGAGTGTTGGGGGTGGATGGGGAGGTAGAGCCCATAGCAGCGCCGGCTGATGGGTCTGCAGAAACCCCCGGGGAGACAACCTACGTAGGTGCTGTCACCCGCAGTCAGAGTGCCCGGAACGCAGATAACTGTCAGCTTTCCGGACCCTCCTCAGTCATTACTGTGACTGAACCAGAGGTGGACCGAGAGCAGGTCCAAGAGGGTTCCCATGGGGAATGGACCCTGACGTCGCTTCTGGCTTCCCCTAGCCAGGAGTTTCAGGCCGCTCTGCACACAGATGCGAGCCTAGAGAGTTTGAGACAACTTGCCCGGACGCACTTCTCCGAGACTGATAAGGAGAAGGTGTTCTGGGAACAAGGAAGGTTGTACCGGGAGACAGTACCCGGAGAATCACAAAAGGAGTGGTTGAGGGAAAGACAGCTGGTCGTCCCGCAGCAATTCCGGGGTGAGTTGTTGCGGATTGCCCATGAGATCCCGCTAGCTGGACACTTGGGGATCAGCAAAACTAAGGCCCGGCTGTCTCAACACTTCTATTGGCCTAAGATGGGGACAGATGTGTCAAACTACTGCCGCTCCTGTATCACTTGTCAAAGAGTGGGGAAGGCGGGGCCTGCTCTTAAGGCTCCCCTGATCCCTTTGCCAGTGATAGAGGAGCCTTTCCAGAGGATCGCGGTGGACATTGTGGGCCCGCTGGCCGTCCCCAGCAGCTCTGGAAAGCAATACATCCTTACTGTGGTAGACTATGCTACCCGGTACCCAGAGGCAGTAGCTCTGTCGTCAACTAGGGCAGATAAGGTGGCGGATGCCCTGTTGGCCATCTTTTCACGCGTAGGATTTCCCAGGGTAATGCTTACTGATCAAGGGACCCAATTTATGTCTCGCCTAATGGAGGCTCTCTGTAAGAGAATGCAGGTGAAGCACCTGGTATCGAGTGCGTATCACCCACAGACCAATGGCCTGTGTGAACGCTTCAATGGTACCCTCAAACAGATGCTACGCATGCTGGTTGAGACTCAAGGGCACGACTGGGAGCGGTACCTCCCACACCTGCTGTTCGCTTACCGAGAGGTTCCGCAGGCCTCGACGGGGTTCTCCCCCTTCGAGCTCCTGTACGGCAGGCGAGTTCGGGGACCCCTTGGGTTGGTAAGAGAATCCTGGGAAGAGGAGCTGAACCCTTCTGAAGTGTCCATAGTGGAGTATGTCATGCGCTTCCGTGACAAGATGCAGACCTTGACGCAGTTGGTGCATGACAACATGACGCAGGCTCAGGCTGATCAGAAGCACTGGTACGACCAGAATGCCCGGGAGCGGACCTACCACGTGGGTCAAAAGGTGTGGGTGCTGGTCCCCGTACCAACGGATAAGCTTCAGGCAGCCTGGGAGGGCCCGTACGTCGTCCACCAACAGCTCAACCCGGTCACTTACGTGGTCACGCTTGACCACGCTCGGGGTAGGCGAAAGGCCTTTCACATCAACATGATGAAGGCTCATCACGAACGTGAACCTTTCGTCCTACCGGTCTGCAGCTTGCCCGAAGACGGGGAGGAAGACACCCTCCTGGACATGCTGGCCCAAGCCAAGGCCAATGGGTCCATCGAGGACGTGGAGGTAAGCGCCTCGTTTACTGAATCCCAGCGGTTGCAGTTGCAAACCACACTGGAACCCTTCCGGGTCGTGTTCTCCAACCGACCTGGGAGGACTGAGTTAGCAGTCCACGAGGTGGACACCGGGAATCACGCCCCACTACGGTGAACACCCTATCGAATCTCTGACCAGGTGCAGCAGATTATGCGCCAAGAGATTGATGAGATGTTACAGCTGGGGGTGATTCGACGGTCAAAGAGCGCGTGGGCATCACCTGTAGTTCTCGTGCCAAAGAAGGACCGGACCACCCGGTTCTGCGTGGATTACAGGGGGCTCAACGCCATCACAGCCTCGGATGCGCCCCCAATGCCACGCATCGAGGAGCTGCTTGAGAAGTTAGCTGGCGCAGATTATCTAACAATAATGGATCTGAGTCGAGGATACTGGCAGATTCCCCTGAGCCCCGAGGCGCAGGAGAAGTCCGCCTTTATCACACCCTTTGGACTGTACGAGTCCACGGTCATGCCCTTCGGCATGAAGAATGCCCCTGCCACTTTCCAGCGGATGGTCAACCTCCTGCTTCAGGGACTGGAGAAGAACGCCGTGGCGTACTTGGATGACATTGCCATCTTCAGTTCCTCCTGGGAGGAACACCTGCAGCATCTCGAGGAGGTGCTCAGGCGAATTCACCAAGCAGGACTGACTATCAAGCCGGGAAAGTGTCAGATGGGCATGAGGGAGGTTCACTACCTGGGGCACCGGGTAGGCGGGAACACCCTGAAGCCAGAGCCTGACAAAGTGGGAGTGATCGTGAACTGGCCCACTCCCGTGACCAAGAAACAGGTGATGTCATTCTTGGGCACTGCAGGGTACTATAGGCGCTTCGTACAGCACTATAGTAGCCTGGCAAAACCTCTGACGGACCTCACCAGGAAGGAGCTACCCCACATCGTCAACTGGACAGATGGCTGTGAGGGGGCCTTCCAGGCGTTGAAAACCGCACTGTGCAACGCCCCTGTGTTGAAAGCAGTCGACAGCAGTCGACCGTACTTGGTGCAGACCGACGCCAGCGAGTTTGGCCTTGGTGCTGTGCTCAGCCAGGTTGACTCGGAGGACCAAGAGCACCCCGTGTTATACCTGAGCCAGAAGCATTTGCCGAGGGAAGTGGCCTACTCCACCATCGAGAAGGAGTGCCTGGCCATAGTCTGGGCCCTGCAGCGCTTGCAGCCCTACTTGTACGGTCGCCCCTTCACTGTGGTGACCGACCACAACCCTCTGCGCTGGCTAAACGCCATGTGTGGAACCAACGGCAGGTTGCTACGCTGGAGCCTTGCCCTTCAGCAGTTTAACTTCACCATTGAACACAAAATGGGCAAAGAGCATGGAAATGCAGATGGACTCTCCCGCCAGGGTGAACCTACTGAGGTGCCCATGGAGGCATACCGTCAGGTCCTGCCTCCCTAGCGCACACCTGAAGGGGGAGGTGTGAGGAAAATGTATATCATAAGTTAGTTTTCTTGCTAGCCTGCGTGGGCTAAGTCCCCCTTCGTGGAGGGATGCTGCAACAGTTGGGAGCTTCAAATCTTTTCCCTTTCATTCAGCCAAGAGCTGCTTGCCAGTGTATGGAGGAAGAGAGGTTTTATTGCCCTGGGGTCGTAAATTGCAGGCTCGGACGAAAGTCCCTCACCCCTCCCACCTGCTCTGGTTAGAACTGGAAAAGTGGCTCCAAAAATTCATGAAAGATTCTTTGTTTAGTTTTTGTTAGATATTAGGCAGACGATTTAAGCTAGAAATACGAAAATATATATTTTTATTCTCACTCGGTGTATCTACACATCCCGCGAAACACGGGCTTCTAACTCCATCTGGTAAAGAAGTAGGGATTTCTCTGTAAATATGTATCCCAGATAGGACATATTTGATCTCATTAGAATGCCCACATTAATCTGAGATGAATGATGAGTTTGGTAGAACTATGGCGTGTTTTGTAGTGAAGTTATAGAAATTAGAGAGAATAGTTTAAAGTTTAGGCAGAATGTAGAGAGAGGAGGGTCTGGATAAGCCAGCCTTTCTGTGATGTCACAGCCTTAATGTTTTAAGTGTCTGGCAGGCTCTGAGGAGTCACTCTCTGCTTGATTTCTTGTCTTCTCCTGGAAGAGCCCTGCTCACGTCCAAATGAGCTGGGACGTATGGGAAAAACTCCACTAGCCTGATTGCCTGTCATGCTTTGAACATGTAAGTGTTGTTTTCTTTCTCATTTATTCCCTTTATGTTATAATTACCCTTGTACATATTTGCAATTGTCTCATTTATAACATCTTTATAAAATATTTTTGATAAAGCACTGCCTAATTTTTTATGGGATATAATATTATATATTAGTCCGTTCTCCTGTTCTAAACCGTACCCTAAGTCTCTTGAAGGGAAAATACGCTACTGTTACTGTTGTGTTGGGTTAGCTTCGGACCCGTTTAATCGAAGCTGGTGGCAGCGAGAGTGTGCTGACTTTTGGGGGTTATGCTGAAGCGACTGCGGCATTGCTAATTATTGTTCCTGCCTGAGTGGGAGTAGTTATCGCGTCGCTGCAGCGTGCCCAATAGCCAGTACATAGCAGGCAGCCTTTCTGGCGACTAATTACCCAGGGTGCAGTACCTAATCTGACCTGAGAGTAAGGGGGCGCCAGAGAGCTGCAAGTGTTAAGTGGAACTGTAAGCGGGATATACATAAATCCCTGCAGTTTGTGGTATATTGAAAGCAGTGGGATACCTAGAATAAGCCCCTGCTGTAAACTAAGAGGTCAATAGCCTTGTGTGTGGTTTTTCATCACATCGTGGAGTGGAGGGATAACTAAGATAAGCCCCCCTGCACATGTGATCGCCGTCTGTTGGCCTAAAGTCACCTCAATCCGTGACGTAGGGGTGACGGTCACGGTGTGAATCCTGACCCATTGGTGACAGCGGTCAGGGTGATCTTGACAGTCAGCCCTTCTGCATAGTCAGTCATATGCACGCCATTAGGCCTTGGAACCCACATACTGGAAGGGCCCATGAAAATAAACTTCACAATATGCACTTTCTACTCCCGTACTCCTTTGTTTTACACATTGCCAGGAAGGCCAGCCCTGCTGCATAGTCAGTCATATGTACCCCATTAGGCCTTGGAACCCACATAGTGGATGTGCCCATGAAAATCCACTTCACAATATGCATTTTTTACTTCTGTACTCCTTTGTTTTACACATTGGCAGCAAGGCGAGCCCTGCTCCATAGTCAGCCATATGTAATGTACCCTATTAGACCTTTAAACCCACATAGTGGATGGGCCCAGGAAAGTCCACTTCACATTATGCATTTCATACTTTCGTACTCCTTGGTTTTACATTTTGGCGGCAAGGTCAGCCCTTCTGCATGGTCAGTCATATGCACATCATTAGGCCTTGGAACCCACATAGTGGATGGGCCCATGAAAATCCACTTCACAATGTGCCTTTTGAACTCCTGTACTCCTTGGTTTTACAAATTGGCGGCAAAGCCAGTCCTGCTGCATAGTCTACTATTGCACCCCATTAAATCCACTTCACAATATGCATTTTGAACGCCTGTAAAACTTGGTTTTACACATTGGCAGCAAGGCCAGCCCTCCTGCATAGTCAGCCATATGCACCACATTAGGCCTTGGAACCCACATACTGGATGGGCCCAGGAAAATCCACTTCACAACATGCATTTTGTGCTCCAAACTCCTTTGTTTTATACATTGGCAGGAAGGCCAGCCCTGCTGCATAGTCAGTCATATGCACCCCTTAAGGCCTTGGAACCCACATACTGGATGGGCTCATGAAAATCCACTTCACAATATGCATTTTGTACTCTCGTACTCCTTGATTTTAAACATTGGCGGCAAGGCCAGCCATGCTGCATAGTCATATGCACCCCATTAGGCCTTGGATCCCACATAGTGTATTTGCCCATGAAAATCCACTTTACAATATGCATTTGGTACTCCCATACTCCTTGGTTTTACACATTGCCAGCAAGGCGTGCCCTGCTGCATAGTCAGTCATATGCACCCCATTAGGCCTTGGAACCCACATAGTGGATGGGTTCATGAAAATCCACTTTACAATATGCATTTGGTACTCCCGTACTCCTTGGTTTTACACATTGCCAGCAAGGCCAGCCCTGCTGCATAGTCAGTCATATGCACCCCATTAGGCCTTGGAACCCACATAGTGGATGGGCCCATGAAAATCCACTTGACAATATGAATTTTGTAATCCCGTACAGCTTGGTTTTACACATTGCCAGCAAGGCCAGCCCTGCTGCATATTCAGTCATATGCACCCCATTAGGCCTTGTAACCCACATAGTGGATGGGCCCATGAAAATCCACTTGACAATATGAATTTTGTAATCCCGTACAGCTTGGTTTTACATATTGGATGCAAGGACATCCCTGCTCTATAGTCATATGCACCCAATTAGCCCTTGGAACCCACATAGTGAATGGGCCCATGAAAATCCACTTCACAATATGCATTTTGTACTCCCGTACTCCTTGGTTTTACACATTGGAAAGAAGGTAAGCCCTGCTGCATAGTCAGTCATATGCACCCCATTAGGCCTTGGAACCCACATAGTGGATATGCCCATGATAATCCACTTCACAATGTGCATTATGTACTACCGTACTCCTTGGTTTTACACACTGGCAGCAAGGTGAGCCCTGCTGCATAGTCATATGCACCCCATTAGGTCTTGGAACCCACATAGTAGATTTGCCCATGAAAATCCACTTCACAATATGCATTTTGTACTCCCGTGCTCCTTTGTTTTTCACATTGGCAGGAAGGTGGGCCCTGCTGCGTAGTCAGTCATATGCACCCCATTAGGCCTTGGAACCCACATACTAAATGGGCCTAGGAACATCCACTTCACAATATGCATTTTGTACTCCGGTACTCCTTGGTTTTACACATTGCCAGCAAGGTGAGCCCTGCTGCATAGTCATATGCACCCCATTAGGCCTTGGAACCCACATAGTTGATGTGCCCATGAAAATCCACTTCACAATATGCATTTTGTACTCCTGTACTCCTTGGTTTTACACATTGGCAGGAAGGCGTGGCCTGCCTCATAGTCAGTCATATGCACCCCATCAGGCCTTGGAACCCACATAGTGGATGGGCCCATGAAAATCCACTTCACAATATGCATTTTGTACTCCCATGCTCCTTTGTTTTACACATTGCCAGGAAGGCGAGCCCTGCTGCATGGTCAGTCATATGCTCCCCATTAGGCCTTGGAACCCACATAGTAGATGGGCCCATGAAAATCTACTTCACAATATGCATTTTGTACTCCCATATGCCTTGGTTTTACACATTGGCGGCAATATGCATATATGCATTTTGTACTCCAGTACTCCTTTGTTTTACACATTGGCAGGAAGGCGAGCCCTGCAGCATAGTCAGTCATATACACCCCATTACACCTTGGAACCCACATTGTTGTGAATTCTGCTTTTGGGTTCCCTCCAGTGGTTGTAGGTGGGAATGCAGTTGTCCCTGAGTCGCAGTCCTGGCCAGGTGTATCTGCTGATTGCAGTTCTGACTGGGATATTTAGGTGTGCAGGATTTGATTCATTAGTGCTTGCCAGTTGTCCATGGTTCTGGGAGGTTTTGGATCTTTGTCTGGTTCCTCCTTCCTTGCTGCTAATTCAGCAAAGATAAGTGTCTGTTTTTTGTTTCTGTGGCACACATGCTGTGTGCTTAATAATTCTGTGCTATTCATTTGTTTTCTCTTGTCCAGCTTAGATATTGTCAGTGTTTTCTTAGTCTTGTTGGATTCTCTGGAGTTGCAGATATACGCTCCACATCTTTAGTTAGATGGTGGTATTTTTGTATTTTCTGCTGTGGATACTTTGGAAGGGTTTTAATACTGACCGCTTAGTATTCTGTCCTTTCCTATTTTAGCTAGATTGGCCTCTTTTGCTAAATCCTGTTTCCTGCCTGCATGTGTCTATTCCTCCACTACTCACAGTCAATATTTGTGGGGGGCTGCCTATCCTTTGGGGTTCTGCTCTGAGGCAAGGTAGATTTCCTATCTCCATCTATAGGGGTATTTAGTCCTCCGGCTGTGTCGAGGTGTCTAGGATTTGTTAGGCACACCCCACGGCTACTTCTAGTTGCGGTGTTAAGTTCAGGATTTGCGGTCAGTATAGTTTCCACCAACTCAGAGAAAGTTCCATGCAGCTCCAAGGTCACCGGATCAGAACACCACATGCTGGATGGGCCCATGAAAATCCACTCATATTTTTTAATGGTATGATGGTTCCCTCTTTGCAGAATTATTTACAGGAGAATTTGGCAATTGTGTTTGCCATGTTTTTAACACTAAGGTTCAGATACTGCTTTAAAAAAGGCTAATCCTTGCAATGCAAAGCAATTTCATTGCAAACTATAAAATTCAAGGAATATTAAGATTGAATAGTGTGAGTGCGTACATTTTTGTATATGTTATCAATAACATACAAAGGTTAATAAGTACATATAATGATTACATAAATATACTGATTATGTAGTTATGAAGATTAACTTCTTACAGTCTACTTAGATCATCACCAAGAGGCTTTTAAATATCATCTCATCTGTCTGGAATATCTGAGAAGCAACACCAAGACAGAGAACCCCTGGGAGATTACCTACACTGCATGGGCGTCCCCAATTATGCAGGTATCAGCACACTGTACATGTACAGCTACCTCAGTTTTGGCATCTGTCTTAGCCATGTTTCTCTGGTCTTATATAGTGATTTACACTATGTAGTAACTCTAGTTTCACCCAGTCCTTCAAAGTGGCCACTTTTCAAGGTTGGATGAAACTGAGATATCCTGGACTCATCAGAAAAGGGGCCATAAACCCCTAGAAAATAAAAGCCACAAGGATTTAGATCAAACCACCACAGGCAGAGTCTCAGTAAACCTTAATGTTTTACAATGACAAACAGCAAACATATTGAGGCTCCGAACTGTTTGTGAAATGAGTAAACAAACATTTATCATGATTGTGTCACTATGAGCATTGTCTGTCACATCTGCAAATGTTTTACAAGACATGCAGCTATGTGATTGCCTGAATGCATTCAGTGTAAAGTATTTCAATCTTGTTTACAAATCGCCATTTGTATATTCACCATTTGTACATTTGAGGCAGCCAAAGTTATGGCTCTCAAGGAGAGAAACTAATATAGTGGACAAAGCTATATTTTTAATGAACTACTGAGCCAAACTAACAGCATTGCTTTATCAAATTTATATGGTGTATTGTGTCCAATTTGAGCAACCAGGCAACACAAAGAGGAGCTTTTCAAGGGAGCTCTTTAAGGTACATAAATGTGAAGTGTTTGCCATCAAGGATGTGGTTTCACCAATGGGAGGGTACCTTTTTTAAATATATACTATTGCCATCACAGCACCCCTTACCCAAACTTCACTAGCCTATAACAGTACAAAGCATGTTCACCCAGGTCATGTTGTCGGAGATAAAGAAGAGATATTGCAGGAGACAGAGTTAAGAATTAGAGCCAATGTAGTGTTGTGGGTCTCTGAAACTTGTAATGCAGTGCATGATCTGCCAAACAATTCCCCAATGGGGTACCTTTTTTAAAAATACACTAGTGCCATCGCATGCCCCTAGCCCAAACTTCAACGGCCTATAACTGTACTGAGCAAGTTCACCCTCGTGATCTAGTAGCAGGTACATTTTAGATTGCTGGAGACCGAGTTAAGAAGTCGGCCCAATGTAATGTCATGACCAATTCCCCAATGTAAAATCCTTTTTTAAAAAAAATAAAAGAGTGCCATCACAGCTAGTGTTGAGCGATACCGTCCGATACTTGAAAGTATCGGTATCGGATAGTATCGGCCGATACCCGAAAAATATCGGATATCGCCGATACCGATATCCGATACCAATACAAGTCAATGGGACGTCAAGTATCGGAAGGTATTCTCATGGTTCCCAGGGTCTGAAGGAGAGGAAACTCTCCTTCAGGCCCTGGGATCCATAGGGATGTGTAAAATAAAGAATTAAAATAAAAAATATTGATATGCTCACCTCTCCGGCGGCCCCTGGACATCACGGAGAGGTGAGCATATCAATATTTTTTATTTTAATTCTTTATTTTACACATCCCTATTGATCCGATACCGATACCCGATATCACAAAAGTATTGGATCTCGGTATCGGAATTCCGATACCGCAAGTATCGGCCGATACCCGATACTTGCGGTATCGGAATGCTCAACACTAATCACAGCCCCTTGGCCAAAATGCACCATACAGAGCACGTTCACCCTGGTGATATAGTTGTTCTGGATGAGGAGAATGAGGATAAGAAGAAGGATAAGAACAAACAGACCAAATCTCCCCAAAAGAGAGAATGTATTTGAGGTTATGCTTCGCTGTTTTCACTTGGTGTACAGAACTCTTTCCCAATCGAGGCCTTGTTCATTTTTTTTTAAAAGTCAGTCTGTCAGCATTTTCAGTTGACAGGCAGATGCGCTTATCTGTTATAATTCCACCAGCGGCACTAAAAATCCTCTCTGACAGAACGCTAGCAGCAGGGCAGGCCAGGGCCTCCAAGGCATAGAGAGCCAGTTCATGCCACGTGTCCAGCTTGAATACCCAATAATTCAAAGGAATAGAGGAATCACGGAGGATGTTTGTACGATCTGCAAGGTACTCCCTCACCATCTTCCCAAACATTGCACTTTTTGTGACAGCACCCCATGCCTCTGTGCCACGACAATGGGAGGGTCTGAGAAAACTGTCCCAGAACTTGGCCATTGTTCCCTTGCCTGAGCAGGATTGTACTTCTGTCTCTCTCACTTGTAGTCCTTGGTTGTAAAACAACCTCTGACGTATGCTGCCAGCGTTCTCACATGGGAATTTTCTAAGTAATTGCGCTACAAGGGCCCTGTGGTACTGCAACATTTTAGTACACCTCTCTGCATCAGGCAGAAGAGATTGAAAGTTCTCCTTGTAGAGTGGGTCTAGAAGTGTCACCAACCAGCAATGGGTGTTACCCAAAATTTTGATAATCTGAGGGTCACGTGAAATGCAGCGCAACCTAAAGTCAGCCATGCGTGCCAGACTGCTAACAAGCAAGACTTCCGTGTCCTCATTGACAGGATGACTGACGATGCTGTCCTCCTCCTCCTCATCCTCCTCCTTCCTGTCCTCAGGCCATCCCCGCTGAACAGAAACTAATACAGATGTGTTTGTAGTACCGTCTATAGCGCATGAAAGTAGCTCCTGTTCTTTCTCCTCATCCTCCTCCCTACCAATCCACGTTGAGAAGACATGAGGCTGGGCAGAGTGTAATTCCACTGTATGTTTCCGTGCTCCATGTCCTCGTGCTCCGCCTGCAATGCATCGTCTTTGATTGTGAGCAGAGTTTTTCAGAATGCTCAGAAGCGGGATGTTGATGCTAATTATGCCATCATCGCCGCTCACATCTTGGTGCAGTCCTCAATGTTTTGGAGGATGTTACATATGTCTGACATCCATGTCCACTCCTGAGGTCTTATGTGTGGAGTTTGACTTGAAATTTGATGGCCTTGTTGATATTGGTAGTCAACAACGGCCCTCTTCTGTTCACAAATCCTTTCCAACATCTGCAGCATAGAGTTCCTGCGCGTGGGGACATCACACAACAGTCGGTGAGCTGGAAGGTGAAAACGCAGCTGAAGCAGGGCAAGGGCGGCTGAAGCTGTAGCTAACTTTCTAAAATGGGCAGACAGACGGCGTACTTTCACTAGCAGATCAGGCAGCTCCGGGTAGTATTTCAGAAAACATTGAACCACGAGGTTAAGCACAGGGGCCCAGCAAAGTACGTGTGTGAGCTCACCTTGCCTCAGAGCCGCCACCAGGTTACGGCCATTGTCAAACACGACCATGCCTGGCTGTAGGTTCAGCGTTGTCCTCCAAACATCTGACTGCTCTTTCAGCGCTGTCCACAAGTCTTCTGCATTGTGCGGTTTGTCACCTATGCCGATTAGCCTCAGCACAGCCTGTTGCCACTTGGCTGAGGCAGTGCTGCAGTGCTACCTGCTTCTGACTGATGTGTTGATTTCAGAGATGGAGGCTGAAGAGGAGGAGGTGCAGGAGCTGTAGACTGTGGGGGCAACCCTGATTGACGTAGGGCCAGCAATCCTCAGCGTGGGGAGGATGTGTTCATCCCAAGTTCCGACTGGGTCCTGGCTTCCACTATGTTAACCCAATGTGCCGTCATTGAGATGTACTGTCTGTGCCCACAAGCACTTGTCCATGTGCCAGTGGATAGGTGGACTTTCCCGGTAACAGCATTGTTGAGGGAATGGTAATGTTGTGGGACACATGCTGGTGTAATGCCGGTATGTCACACCGGGAGAAATAGTGGCGACTGGGGACCGAGCACGTTGAGACGGCCGCCAACATCAGGTTGCGGAAAGCTTCCATTTTAACAAGCCTTAAAGGCAGCATTTTTAGCGCAAGTAGAAGAGAAATATTAGAATTGAGGACTGTGGCCTGTGGGGTGTTGGCTGAGTATTTCCGCTTGCATTCCAAAGACTGGGTTATAGACAACTGAACACTGTGCTGGGACAAGGACGTGGACGGGCTTGCTGATGGTGCTGCTTGACTGTGGGCCACAACAGGTGCAGGGCTAGAGGCATCTTCACATGCACGGTGTACTGGGGATTGGCTTCTACACAAAACAGTGGAAGAAGCAGTGGTGTGACCAGCAGGCAGTGGTCTTGGATCCTGGGGTTCGGCCCACAAAGTCAGGTGCTTTGCTTGCATGTGCCTGATCATACTGGTGGTGGTTAGGCTGGTTTTTTTTCTACCCTTGCTGATGCAGACATGGCAGGTGCGGCAAATGGCCTGTTTGGGGTTATCGGCAGAGTTTTTAAAAAATAGCCAGACTCGGGAAGATCTCACAGGTGGAATGGCAACTTCACTCATGTTGGTGTTACGGGGATGGATGCACGCCTTCTGTCTGTGGCCACCACACTGCTTCTTCCCGCCTGTTGGGGGATATGCCTCATTCCCCATTTGTGCTGCTGTCCTCGCTATGCATGTCCTCCTGCCAGGTTGTGTCAGTCACTCTGTCATCCACCACCTCGTCTTCCACATCCGCACCCTGCTCCTCCTCCTGACTTTCTGGCAATTGGGTCTCATCATCATCCACCTCTTGTGACACTTTCCCACCATCGCCTTCGTGTGACTGGGGCTGGTCAAAGCTTTGGGCAGCTCAACATGCGATCTCATCTTTCCCCACTTCAAGTTGACCGGCAGAGATTTCTGAATCTTGAAATGGAAAACTGAACAACTCTTCAGAGTGTCCAAGTGTGTGATCAGTTGTCTCAGGGCACTCGGCACGGTGAGAGGAATGAGGATCAGGGTGAGGAATATCCTGGCCACACTCTCGGCTACTCAGACTTGACCATGTGGAAGACAAGGTGGTGGTGGCTAAGTGACTGGAAGCATTATTCGCTATCCAACCAACAACCGTTTCACACTGCTCTGGCTTCAATAGTGGTGTACTGCGGTCCCCTAGAATCTGGGACAGGAAGGTCGAGCAAGAAGATGTTGGTCTTTGTTGTTGTCCTCTGGATGCACCATAAGCATCATATCCACTTCTCCATCCCTTGCCCCTTGCCTTAACATTTTAAATGGACTACTGCACTATTTCAAATGCTCAACACAAATGTGTTTATTAGTAGCGAAATAATATGTGATCAGTATGCCTACAAATCTACGATTTTTCAAACCCAAACAACAGGCAGGCCTCAGCCTGACCTAACAGACTGTATTCAATTTTTTCTTTTTTAAGGTTAATTTATGCAAGATAGTGCTGTATAGAATTTGAATTTCACGCTGCCAAAAAATAAGTATAACGGCCTACAATGTCCAAACTTGGAACAGAGAGATATGAGGGCTCTCACAGAAATATCACACTGGCCAATCTGTGGTCTTTCAATTTTTTTTATGCTAAATAGCGCTGTATAGAATTTGAGTATCTCACAGCAAAAAAATAAGTACACCGGCCTCCAATGCCCAAACTTGGAGCACAGAGATATATGACGGCTGTAACGGAAATACCACACTGGCAAATCTGTGGCCTTTGAATTTTTTTTTATGAGAAATAGCGCTGTCAAGAATTTGAGTATCACACAGCCAACACTGCCAATTCTGTGGCCTTTCAATTTTTTAATTCTAAATAGCGCTGTAAAGAATTTGAGTATCACACAGCCAAAAAATAAGTACACCGGCCTACAATGCCCAAACTTGGAGCACAGAGATATATGACAGCTGTAACGGAAATACCACACTGGCAAATCTGTGGTCTTTGAATTTTTTTGGATGCTAAATAGTGCTGTATAGAATTTGAGCATCACACAGCCACAAAATAAGTACACCGGCCTCCAATACCCAAACTTGGAGCACAGAAATATACGACGGCTGTAACGGAAATACCACACTGGCAAATCTGTGACCTTTCAATTTTTTTGATGCTAAATAGTGCTGTATAGAATTTGAGTATCAGACAGCCAAAAAATAAGTACAACGGCCTCCAATGACCAAACTTGGAGCACGCAGATATATGAGGCCTTTTTCGGTGAATTTAAGACACCAAAAAAAAAAGGGGCACAAGGGTAGCATACACAACTCTGCTACGTATGCCTGACAAACTATAACTTTTCAACAGGCCTCAGTCTGACAGAACAGATTGTATTTTTTTTTTTTGGGGGGGGGGGGTGTATTCAGTGCCTGCAGGCCTTGCACTGATGTGGATATGCTGTGCCATGCCTGCCTAGCGCTGCAATATCGGGACCCACGAATTAGCCCTAGAAAGGAATTTTGGTTTCGGAGAAGTTGTGGATGTAAGAGTTGCAGACCTACACTAACTCTAAAACCACGATTCTGACCCTATCTTGGCAGCATCTCTCCCTACTCTTGCTGAAACAGGAACAGAATGCGGCGAGCAGGGCGGTGCCTGGTCTCTTATACTCGGGATGATGCTGTGCGGCCCAGCCAATCACTGCACGACCACAACAAAGATGGCTGCGGCGTTTCATGGCCTGGCAGACAATCCCTGCACCGTGATTGGGTCTCTAAAGTCCGCCAAAACTGCTCAGTGGAGACTGCTGTTACCCCTGAATAATCCCGGAAAGGTTCGCTGCTCGCTGAGTACGCCGAGCATAGCGATACTCGGGTGAGTAACGAGTAGTGGCGAGCACGTTCGCTCATCACTATAAGACACCTATCCATTATTAATCCAATATTAGTAAAAGGTTAAAAATACACACACACATTAAGAATAAAGTATTTTAATGAAATAAATAAACACATAGGGTTTTATTATCTTTATTGTATGCTCAATCCAACTGAAGACCCTCGTTCTCCTGTAGAAAAAGGAAAATAAAAAAGCCACAATATCCCATACCTGTCCGCCGTACAGTCATGTCCCACTCTGTAAATCCATCTGAAGGGGTTAAATACCGTTACAACCAGGAGCCTGCTAATGCAGCCACTCCTGGCTGTGAAGGAATGGGGAATGAATGAAATGGAGGTAACGTAGATTCGGTGACTAGCAATGCATAAACTCATTTGAAATGTAGCGTGAGAAAATATTCAGAAAAGTTAACACGCTACAGTTCAAATGAGTTTATTGGATTAATAATGGATAGGTGTCTTATTGACATCTCTCCATTACTAACCAGGCCTAATATTGTAGAACAAGATGTGCACTCTCGCTACGGGTGGTGCAGACTGAACACGGAGGGATGCTCCAAATTATAGTCATACAACAACAGTCGCACTCAAAGAAAGGTTTTGGAGATTTGTTTTTTGTCTCAAAAAATTGTGGTTTTCTTTATTACAAACACCAAAATAAAAATAGCACCGCAGTGTTGCAAGGTAGTTAACGTTCCGACCCACAGGGTCTTTCTCAAACCTTAGAATTGTAGGAGCGGATCACCGATAATTGTTACTGTGCAAGCATGGTCAGCGCCATTTTCAAATGTATTTATTTTTTTTAATGAATATCAGGATAACATCAAACAAATTAATTATGTATGCACATTACACACGCGATCATGCTGCAGCGCAGGAGCCACCGTTGGCGCCTGCCTGCAGAAGTTTTTTTTTTACAAGCTATATATATAATATTCATTATGTAAACTAGGGGGCAGGTCAGAGAGGGATCATTGACTTGTCAGAAGCCATACACATGAATAGCTAATCAGAGCATCACATGAAGACCCCCCCACAGGCCACCACAAAGCACGAGAATCTCATTAACTGAAAATAAAGATTAAACAGCAACCACAAGACGGATTTCATCAACCCAGGTATCATTTTAATTAGTATAATGGTGCCGACCTGACACTGTCTGTAGGTTACTGTGCACAATCCTGCAGACAGGTTCCCTTTGAATGAATAATGGGATGCTGCTTTTGTTTATAAATAGAGAATCAAGTGTATTGTGTGAAGTACTGCTCATATGGGATAGTAGGGTACCCACTCCTGCACAGGGGCCTACCAGGGAATCCACCTGATCCACTGTGGGCCAGTAAAGGCCTGTGTATTTCATCAGTAAGAACAGCATCATCATCCTAAATGTAAAATTGTATTCATGTTTCTCCAGTCTTTTAAATGAAACATTTGTGTGTTTAAGATGAATAACAAGCTGAAGCAATAATACCATACTAAATATTACATAACTATATCTTCTGTTTCTTAGCAGTTTCCAATTCATAATACTCCTTTCAAATTTATTTTCATTTGTACTTGTACAGATTCTTTTCTTTCAACTTGAAATGAGAGATTCCTTTAATAATTTTGCAGACCTGGATTATTTTTTTTATGAATATTTATGCTCATACAGATTCGTTGGGACCAAAAGTGTAATTGACCGATTAAACCCAACATTTCCCCAAATATTTGGTTGCATCAAATGCCCTTCTGGTTATATATTGCATTTTCATTATAAAATACATAGATTTTTTGTTTCCTTTTAGTTTAAAACAACTGCATAGAATATATTAAAAATTGAGATCTATTTGGAATACATGTATTCAGCACCGAGTGAGATTAAATATCAATATTCAAACATTGTCATACTTCCTTTCACCTCTGATCAAAATTCAAGCTCTTACATGACTTAATCCTTCAAGCAAGGATACTAAATGTATTTAGCTTAACACCTTTTTAAGTCAGCTAATCAAATGGATTCTTTTAGTCAATGAAGTGAGAACTGCAATCCCCATAGAGCAAGAAATTTCCATGACCTCGTAGTTTATTAATTCTTGCTAGTAGCAAGACCACATCGCATCATTTAAAATGGAAGTTGAGTCATAGAGAGAAAGAAAATGTTTTCAAACTTGTTCTACTTTGAGAGACTTTGAGCAAGAAAAACTATACAAAGTTTGAAACTCTAAATCTTCTAACCTAAATGTTTTAGGTACTGCAACCATGTTGATCGAATAAGGTTAGAAAAAATGTTCTTATCTATCTTCTTGAAAACATTTGCTCTTGTCCATTATTGGTGTGACATCTGGAGCTCAATCCCATTAAAGTGAATGGGTCTGCACTGCAATACCAGTACAGAGCCATAAGGCACAGTTTTAGAAAAAAAACAGGCCATGTAATAATCTTATATAACGACTTTGCATTTTTATTTATTATTATTGTTATTATTATTAATAACGTTTTTCAGCTTGATCTCAAGCCATGATGACTTGATGGATGAAAATTCTCATGATGGTATTGGTGGCATCAGGAAGGTGGCTGGGGTTCATCGGCATTGAGCTCCGGTGATCTCACTCACGTCAGTGCTAGACACTGCAGGAGCGTAATCACACTCCTATCTCAGTGTGTTCTGTCTGGCTTCCTGAGCAGGCGCATCATGCCACCGCTCAATAAACCACCCAGATGTAGCAGAGCTGAAGTTCTTCGTGTGACAGCATCGCAAAAGGATATCTGGGGACAGGTGAGGAATATGGTATTTTATCATTTTTTATGTATTCAGCAAAAATAGGAAAAAGAGGGTCGGGAAGTACATATTTATTTCAAATAAAGAACTTTGTGTTTTTCTTTCAAATAAAGAACTTTACTTCGTCTGTGTCTTTATTACATTTGTCTATGGGATTAGTAATGAGGGTGTCTTATAGATGCCGCTCCATTACTAACCCCTAGGCTTTATGTCAGCTGACATTACAAAGCTGGCATCAACCCTAATACTATTATCTCACTTGCCACCGCAGCAGGGTAAATGGGAAGAATGGAGACGAAGCGCCGAAATTGGCCCATCTAAAGGATGCACGATTTATGGGGTGGCTGATGGCTGATGTTCTTAGTCTGGGAGGGGACCAATATCCATGGCCCCTTCCTAGGCTATTAATTTCAGCCTGCAGCTGTCTTCCTAGCCTTTGCTGGTTATTAATTATAAGGGAGACCCAACATCACTTTTTGGGGGTCAACCTTGCTAATAACCAGGAAAGGCTAAATAGACAACTGCAAGCTTATGTTAATAGCCTGGGAAGCACAATGTTCATTACCCCCTTCCTAGGCTATAAACATCAGACCCCAGCTTTTGGTTCCTCCTCAGCTGGTTATTAAAAAGTAGGGAGACACAATGCCTTTTTTTATTTTATTTATTTAATTATGAGCTAAATACATGTACAGTAAGCTGCGCTGCAATGATTATGTATTTCAATGACATGTACAGTATCTGTCTATCTCTGTATATAATATTTTTTTATTAGTTAGAAAACTAGCTTGAAATTACATAGAGAATTCCTGCCTATAAAAGCTCATGTTAAAAAGGCATTGCATATGGATTGCACATGCATGTCATATGGATGTTAGATGGGAAAAATCACATTTTACTCACATGATTCTGTTTCAGGATCAAAATCTGATCAATTTTATTTTTGTTGATGAGTGTGAGCCCTTAAAGCTCACACTTGTGATGAAATCGAACGAGTGCAATCTGATGAAAAAAATCAGATTGCACTTAACCCAATATTAAACTATGGGGCAGCTCACATGTGTGATTATATTATCATGCTGATTCGGCATGCAAAAACAATTGTGATTGCAATCAAGAATCCAGTCGCACACACCCATACAGGTCTATTATGGGTGCGTATGAAACATTGCACTGCACTCGGATATCACCCGAGTGCAGTGCGATTCCCTCGGACACTAGCAATGGAGGAGATGGAGAAATTAATTTCTCTGTCTCCTCATCACTTGTGCTGCGATTCTTGCATGTGAGAGGATTGAAGCACAGAGCATTGACATTGCAATCCATCTGTGGCTGTCAAACTCTGACAGACACAATAAAGCTTTTAAGAACATTTCCATCATTGTTTGGTCAGTGCGGATACATTGAGAAACCCGGTCTTCTTCTTCCTTCTTTGCAAACTCTGACAGCGGCATTTAGCAAGCGCTTCCGTCAAGCGCGCCCGAAATCCCACCCATCGGCGACCCGCGGTCATGTGTGCTAGCATGACAACCAGAGGTTTCCAGCAGACCTCTGTTGTTGTCACTGCCTAATTACTATGAGCGCCCCGATCAATTCTGCTACATACAGTTGATCTGATCATCGCCTGTAAGTAGCAGAGACGATCGGGTTAAGGCAGCTTCTAGTTTCCCATCAAGACTATTGAAGCATGCCAAAGTAAAAAAAAATGTTTTTAAAAATATCTAAAAAAAAAGAAATAAATAAAAGTTCAAATCACCCCACTTTCACCCCACTCAAAATAAAACAATAAAAAAATCAAATATACATATACAGTACAGACCAAAAGTCTGAAGCTCTCATCAAGAGAATGCCAAGAGTGTGCAAAGCAGTCATCAAAGCAAAAGGTGGCTACTTTGAGGAACATAGAATATAAGACATAATTTCAGTTGTTTCACACTTTTTTGTTAAGTATATAATTCCACATGTGTTAATTCATAGTTTTGATGCCTTCAGTGTGTATGTACAATTTTCATAGTCATGAAAATACAGAAAAATCTTTAAATGAGAAGGTGTGTCCAAACTTTTGGTCTGTACTGTACATAGCCAGCAGCTGTTGTAGACTTTTGCCGGGCTCTACTCTACTGTAACTTATTAAACTAAAATTAAAGTATCCAATACAATTCATCCAATTATTAAAATATCCAATGCAATTTAGATTTTTACTTACTTTTCAATTTTTAAAATGACCAATATTAACACATGCAAGGGACAAATACCACTGCACCATGACCGAATAACATATTACCACCACGTGGTGACCAATAATACCACATACAAGTAACAAATACCACTATGCCGTGACCAGATCACATATTGCCACCACATAGTGACCGCATACTACAATACTGATCATTAATTAAAAAACACGATACTAATATCACCATAAGTGCCATTATACACAGGAGATCTGTAGTTAGTATACAGTGTCCATGTACAAGTAATACAGTGATCACTAGAGTTGAGCGACTTTTACTTTTTAAGGATTGAGTCGGGTTTCGCGAAACCCGACTTTGTCAAAAGTCGGGTCGGGTGAAATCGGCCGATTATTACGAAAAGTCGGGGGCCGACCAAAACACGAAACCCAATGCAAGTCAATGGGGAATCAAAGTCAGCAGTGGAGGACAGGAAAACACCTACAGTGCCCATTTTAATGCCAAAAACATCAATTCTTATTTCTTAAGCTTGTCAATCTTAATTTACTTTATAATAATAGTTAGGCATTGAAAACAGGGGATCATTTGGCTAAAGTTGTGAGGGGGTAGGGCTGGCTCAAGATTTTCGTGGGCCCAGAAAACGCGGAATACGTCATGGCGGTGGAGCAGGGAGACGTAAGTATTTCAACTTTGCCAGTGCTGTGATCCTGAGCATGCAGGGGGGCCCACTCGTTGGCACTTGGCATTGGCACAGGGTCCCTCATAGTACGGCGGTGTGTTTGACGGTGGGTGGCGCCTCCCACTGCCAGAGACACTTTTGAGTACTATGAGGGGCCCTGTGCCAGTGACGTTGCCAATGAGTATGCCCCCAACCTGATGAAGGAACCTGCACTTTCATCTGCACCTTCCTCTTTGCCCCCGTGTAAGGTGGTATAGTATGCGGGAAGGGGAACCTGACTTTCAGCAGGGTCATATTCAGGCTGTGTGGAGTGCAAGGGGAATGTAGTGGTCTGGGTCAATGTACCAGCATACTCATGTAGCAGTGGCTGGGCAATGGGCAGGATGAGGAAACACAGATATAGGCCCAAATAAAAAAGTAGGCTAAATGCAGTTCAAAATTGGTAACAGCACTAAACAGGCGGCCTAGCTTTGTTCAGTGGAGGACAACTGTAATGAGTGGCGCAGACACGGTTAGTAGGCCCAAATACAAAAGTAGGCTAAAAGCAGTTCAACATTGGTAACAGGACTAAACCGGCGGCATAGCTAAGTACTGGGGTGGGCTCCTCTGCTGAGTAGCAGACAGTAGGGAGGCCTTGTGTAGCCAGACAACGACGCTGGCTCAACACCTCCAGCCTTAGGTGCTATTGTGCTTTTGCCACTACCACCAGATGCACCACCACCACCATCAGTACCAGCTCGCAACCACCGCCCACGGCCTCTTCCACCTGACTTCCTCATTTTTTGGAAAATCTAACTAAAATAACAACCATTATATGGTACTGTAAAACAAGGTAGAAGGTGTATATAAACGTGTTGAGATTTTAAATCTCCCTTTTTTTGGGGGAGACTGAACAAAAAAATCAGGCCCTGTGCAAAAAACAACACAGTGTAAGTAGCTGAAAGTGGCTGACTGATATACGGCAAACTAACAGGACAGAAGTATATCCACTTTGTGAGAATTTGAATCTCCCTTTTTTTGGGGGGGGAGACTGAAGCACTACTTAGGCCCAGTGTATATAACAACGCTATCTAAGTGGCAGAAAGTGGCTGGAAGATATACGAAAAAATACAAGGACTGTAGTACAATTTCAATCTCCCTACAATGATCTCAGGAAAAGTATGACAGCAGTAAAAAGGACTGCTGCACACAAAAGTGTGGACAAATAAACAAGATAACTGTGCAGAAAGGAGCAACAGGATTTTTTAAAAAAGCAGTTGGTTTGCACAGCGGCGTGCAAACAGCAATGCAGCTATCAGGGAGCCTTATAAGGCAGCCTAATAAGCTACAGAACTGATGCACAAAAATATAGCCTCCACTGTCCCTGCAAACAAATGGTGGTGTTGGACAGTGGAAATCGCTACAGCACAAGCAGTTTCAGGGCTTAATCTTCCCTCCCTAACTATATCCCTTCTTCTGATGAAGCTGCGGCAACCTCTCCCTATGCTACGATCGGCAGAAGTAAGATGGCGGTCGGCGTGCACGCCCCTTTATAGCCCCTGTGACGCCGCAGAAAGCAAGCCAATCACTGTCATGCCCTTCTCTAAGATGGTGGGGATCAAGACCTATGTCATCACGCTGCCCACACTCTGCGTCCTCCTTCATTGGCTGAAAAATGGCGCTGAAAGCGTCATACGAAACGCGACTTTGGTGCGAAGATCGCCGACCTCATGGCCGATCCCACACTAGGATCGGCTCGGGTTTCATGAAACCCGACTTTGCCGAAAGTCGGCGATTTTTGAATTTGTCTGATCCGTTTCGCTCAACCCTAGTGATCACCAGTGACATTATACACAGGAGCTCTGTATATAGTGTCAGTGTACAAGTAATACAGTGATCATCAGTGACATTGTACATAGAAGCTCTGTATACAGTGTCAGTGTACATGTAATACAGTGATCACCAGTGACATTATACACAGGAGATCTGTATATAATGTCAGTGTACAGGTAATATAGTGATCACCAGTGCCATTATACACATGAGCTCTGTATATAGTGTCAGTGTACAGGTAATACAGTGATCACAGGTGACATTGCACACAGAAGCTCTGTGTATAGTGTCAGTGTACAGGTAATACAGTGATCCCCAGTGACATTGCACATAGAAGCTCTGAATATAGTGTCAGTGTACAGGTAATATGTGGAACACCCGTGACATTATGCACAGGAGCTCTGTATATAATATACAGTGTATACTGTGCCTGTATGTGTAATACACTAACTCACCAGTGATGTGTCTAGGTGATGTCCTCACTCTTCACTTTTCACCTTCATCCAGCAGAAACCGCCATCACTTCTTCCAGCCCGGACTCATATCTTCAGGAAATAACAGTTAGGCCGGAGTCACACATGCGAGAAACACGTCCGTGTCTCGCATGTGAACAGCAAGCTCTGGCGCCGGCACTTCGGAGCAGAGCGTGCGGCCGCATAGCAACACATGGAGCCACATGCTCCGCTCCGAAGTGCCGGCACCAGAGCTTGCTGTTCACATGCGGGACACAGACGTGTTTCTCGCATGTGTGACTCCGGCCTTATCTAGAGCACCACTTGCAGAACACACTACTTATTTTTTTCCCAACTTTTATACTATACCAGATGAAGAAAAACAGGCAACATAGTGTCGCTCTGTACAGTATCAGGACCCTCTCCCATCCTGCCCCCATATGAGCACACATCCTGTCCCCATATGAGCTCCCATCCTGCCACATATGAGCTCCTATCCTGCACGATATGAGCTCCCATCCTGTCCCCATATGAGCATCCATAATGCCCCATATGAGCTCCCATCCTGCCCCCATATGAGCTCCCATCCTGCCCCCTTATGAGCTCCCATCCTGCCCCCATATGAGCTCCCATCCTGCCCCCTTATGAGCTCCCATCCTGCCCCCATATGAGCTCCCATCCTGTGGCTTTTAGTACAAAAAGAAAGTAAAAAAATAATAATAATTCTGCTTACCTGTCCGCTGCCCAACGGTGCCCTCTAACTCATTTATTTGGGGTGCAGATGCACCGGCACATGACAGTGACGTCATACGCCGGCGTCATGCGCGCTGATGTCAGTTGCCGGTCTGTGATTGGCTGGCAGCTAGTAACTATTGCTGTGCCGAAAGCCGGAAGCTTTCTGCACCACAATTTATTGCAATGGAATGTGCATCCTCAGATCCTAGCAGGAACACGGGATGCAGTGATGAGCAGGAGGCAGAGCAAGAGTTAACAGATTTTATATCAGAATATGTCCCAACAGTAATACTCCACACCGAGCGTAAAATTATGTAAGCATATGAGCCCACAATATACACTGCTCAAAAAAATAAAGGGAACACTTAAACAATATCATCAGTTCTAGAAAAGACCTGACCCTGCCCTGCTCGTCGCATTCTGCTCTGTACTTAGGTAGTGTAAGGAGAGCTGCTGCTGAGATAGGGTCAGATTCTTACATTTATTAGTTAGTGTGGTCTACTAGTGTTCAATCCACAAATCTTGATAAACCAACAGTCCTTTTTAGGGCTAATTCAGGGGTCCAGAAATCGCAGCGCTAGGTAGGCAGGGGAGTCTAAGTGCACATATAGACATCAGTGCAAGGCCTGCAGGCACTGTATGTGAGTACATAGATCTCACTGCATACCTCCAAAGCTCCATTCATGTCTGCTGCTGCTGCTTAATTTCCATATACCTAGCTGCATTTATCCATGGCAATTTGTTTTTTCTGCTTATACCTGCTTATTTTATTCTAAAGGAATCCATAGGCCCTTTTTTTCTACATTTATTTGCTTGGTCATGCTGCAGACTACAGCGAGGTCATTGTAATAGAAGAGAGTGCAAATCTTATAATTTTTTTTGTCTTTTTTTGTCCCAGGCATCAGATGTGAGTGCGCCAAAATATCTGTCATTTTTTGGTGCTATCTAATATTTTGTAGTGTCTTACAACATTTTTGGAAACCATTTTACTGCTCCAAAAATCTGTAGCTGGACCCAAAAATATTTAGCTACAGTTCTTAGATTTACAACTGTGAGTTATACGCCACACACATCGCATATCATTGTGCAAAATATATTTCAATTTTAGTACTCTTTTTTTGAGTGTGTCATAACCAACTTGTTGACACAATTTTGGTGTGCCCAAAAAATCCAGGCCACGTTTATATCAGTCTGTTATCTCATGCTGACAGCTGGTGTAACTGTGGTTGAAAAATCTTTTATTGGCAAGCGTAGGTTGCATAGTTCTGTCTGCTAGCCTTGTTTTACTCATTTTTTATTGTATTCAAAAATTACCAACAAACTAAAAAAAATTAATACAGTCTGTTATGTCAGGCTGAGGCCTGGTGTATCTGTGGTGGAAAAATCTTTTATTGGCAGGCATACGTTGCATAGTTCTGTCTGCTAGCCTTGTTCTACTCAGTTTTTATTGTTTTAAAAAATCCATCAAACAAAAAACAATTATACAGTCTGTTATCTGAGGCTGAGGCCTGGTGTAACTGTGGTGGAAAAATCTTCGCTTAGCAGGTGTACTGACCACATAAAATTTTTCTACAATTAAATCCAATTGTATTGAGGTTTTCCATATTTCAGTTATCCATTTCAAATCAGCAAGACAAGGGGCAAGGGACAGGGAAGTGGATGTGATGCTGATGCTGCATGCAGAGGACAAGGCCGTGGTCAAGCTGAAAGTGGTCCACAACAACGACCCACATCTTTATGCTTGACCTTCCTGTCCCAGTTTCTAGGGGACTGCAGCACACCACTATTGAAGCCAGAGCAGTGTGAAACGGTTGTTGGTTGGATAGAGTATAATGCTTTCAGTCTCTTAGCCACCATCACCATCACCATGTCTTTGACACGGTCAAGTCTGAGTAGCCGTGATTGTGGACCGGATATTACTCACCCTGATCCTCCTTCCTCCCATAATGCCGACTGCCCAGAGACAACTAAACCCACACTTGGACACTCTGCTCAGTTTTCCCTGTAAAGTTTCTGGACTCTCGGCTGGTCAACTTGAAGTGGGGCCAGATAAGATTGCATGCAGCGATGCCCGAACATTTGAACAGCCACGGTCACACGAAGGCGATGGTGGGAAAGTGTCACAAGAGGTGGACAATGATGAGACACAATTGCCAGAAAGTCAGGAGGAGGAGCAGGGTGCAGATGTGGAAGTGGAGGTGGTGGATGACATAGTGACTGATCCAACCTGGCAGGAGGATATGCAGAGCGAGGACAGTATCCTACATGGGGAAGGAGGCATATTACCCCAACAGGCAGGAAAAAGCAGTGTGGTGACTGCAGACAGAAGGCGTGCATCCGTTTCCCATAACACCAACATGACGGAAGTTGCCATTCTAACTGTTAGATCTTCCCGAGTCTGATTATTTTTTAAAGACTCTGCCGATAACCCCAAACAGGCCATTTGCAGCACTTGCCATGCCCCCATCAGCAGGGGTAGCCAAACTACTAGCTTGACCACCACCAGAATGATTAAGCAAATGGCAGCAAAGCACCAGACTTTGTGGGCCAAACCGCAGTCTCCAGGAACACTGTCTGCAAAAGTGACAGCACTGTTTCTTCCACTGTTTTGCATAGAAGCCAATCCACAGTTCACCGTGCCTGTGAAGATGCCTCAGGCTCTGCACCTTTTGTTGCCCACAGTCAACCCGCACCATCATCAAGCCTGTCCACGTCCTTGTCCCAGCCCAGCCTTCAGTTGTCTGTACCCTAGTCATTGGAACGCAAGCTGATATACCCAGCCAATGCCCCACAGTCCACTGTACTTAATTCGAACATTTCTCATCTGCTTGCACTCGAAATTTTGCCTTTTAGGCTCATTGAGATGGAAATTTTCCGTAACCTGATGGTGGCAGCTGTCCCAAGGTACTCGGTCCCCAGTCGCCACTATTTACCTGGTGTACCATACCGGCATTACACCAGCAGGTGTCCCACAACATTACCTGTGCCCTAAACAATGCCGTTACTGGGAAAGTCCACCTAACCACAGACACATGGACAAGTGGTTGTGGGCAGGAACAGTACATCTCACTGATGGCACACTGGGTTAACATAGTGGAAACCGGGAACCAGTTGGACTTTGGGATGGAACGCATCCTCCCCACGCTGAGGATTGCGAGCCCTACATCATTCAGGGATGCCCCCACAGTCTACAGCTCCTGCACCTCCTCCTCTTCAGCCTCCATCTCTGAAATGAGCACATCAGTCAGATGCTGGAAGCACTGCAGCACTGCCTCAACCAAGCGCCAACAGGCTGTGCTGAATTTAATCTGCTTAGTTGACAAACCACACAATGCAGAAGAGTTGTAGACAGTGCTGAAAGAGCAGTCAGATATTTGGATCGCACCGCTGAACCTACAGCCAGGCGTGGTCAGGTGTGACAGTGGCTGGAACCTGGTGGCGGCTCTGAGGTAAGGTGAGCTCACACACGTACCTTGCCTGGCCCACGTGCTTAACCTCGTGGTTCAACGTTTTCTGAAAAGCTACCCGGAGCTGCTGGATCTGCTAGGGAAAGTACGCTGTCTGCTTGCCCATTTTAGAAGGTAAGCTACAGTTTCAGCCACCCTTGCCCTGCTTCAGCAGCATTTGCAGCTTCCACTCAGCGACTGGTGTGTGATGTCCCCACGCATTGGAACTCTACACTGCAGATGTTGGAAAGGATTTGTGACTAGAAGAGGGCAGTTGTTGACTACCAGCATCAACAAGGCCTTCGATAGTCAGTTCCGACTCCACTCATAAGACCTCAGGAGTGGACATGGATGTCAGACATATGTACCATACTCCAGAACTTTGAGGACTGCACCAAGATGGTGAGCGGCGATGACGCCATAATTAGAGTCACCATCCTGCTTCTCAGCATTCTGAAGACCTCTCTGCTCACAATTAAAGAGGATGCATTGCAGGCAGAGCACGAGGACATGCAGGATCGAACCATACAGGTGGATTACACTCAGCCCAGCCTCTTGTCATCGCAATGTAGAGTGGTAGACAATGAGGAGGAGGAGAAGGAGAAGGATGAACAGGAGCTACTTTCATGCACTGTAGACGGTACTACAAGCACAGCTGTCATACCGTCTGCTCAGCAGGGATGGCCTGAGGAGGAGGAAGATGAGGAGGAAGAGAACAGCATGGTCAGTCATCCTGTTTGTGAGGACACGGAAGTCTTACCTGTTAGCAGTCTGGCACGCATGGCTGACTTTATGCTGCGCTGCCTTTCCAGTGACCCTCGCATTATTAAAATTTTCAGTGACACTCATTACTGGTTGGTAATACTTCTAGACCCACGCTACAAGGAAAACTTTCAATCTCTTCTTCCAGAGGCAGACAGGTGTACAAATATGTTGCTGTACCAGAGGGCTCTTGTAGCAGAATTACTGAAAAAATTCCCATGTGAGAACGCTGGCAGTTTGTTGTACAGCCAAGAAGTCCAAGCGAGAGAGACAGAAGTACAATCCAGCTCAGGCAGGGGAACAATGGCCAATTTCTGGGACAGTTTTCTCAGACCCTCCCATTGTGGCGGCACAGAGGCAAGGGGTGCTGTCACAAGAAGTGCAATGTTTGGGAAGATGGTGAGGGAGTACCTTGCAGATCGTACAAACATCCTCCGTGATTCCTCTGTGCCTTTTAATTATTGAGTATCCAAGCTGGACACGTGGCATGAACTGGCTCTCTACGCCTTGGAGGTCCTGGCCTGCCCTGCTGCTAGCGTTCTGTCAGAGAGGGAATTTTAGTGCTGCTGGTGGAATTATAATAATAATAATAATAATTTTTGTTTATATAGCGCCAACATATTCCGCAGAGCTTTACAAATTATAGAGGGGACTTGTACAGACAATAGACATTACAGCATAACAGAAATACAGTTCAAAACAGATACCAGGAGGAATGAGGGCCCTGCTCGCAAGCTTACAAACTATGAGGAAAAGGGGAGACACGAGAGGTGGATGGTAACAATTGCTTTAGTTATTCGGACCGGCCATAGTGTAAGGCTCGGGTGTTCATGTAAAGCTGCATGAACCAGTTAACTGCCTAAGTATGTAGCAGTACAGACACAGAGGGCTATTAACTGCATAAAGTGAATGAGAACATGATGCGAGGAACCTGATTGTTTTTTTTGTTTTTTTTATAAATAGGCCACACAGGGATCGTTAGGTTAATGCATTGAGGCGGTAGGCCAGTCTGAACAAATGAGTTTTTAGGGTACGCTTAAAACTGTGGGGATTGGGGATTAATCGTATTAACCTAGGTAGTGCATTCCAAAGAATCGGCGCAGCACGTGTAAAGTCTTGGAGACGGGAGTGGGAGGTTCTGATTATTGAGGATGCTAACCTGAGGTCATTAGCGGACCGGAGGGCACGGGTAGGGTGGTAGACTGATACCAGGGAGGAGATGTAGGGTGGTGCTGAGCCATGGAGTGCTTTGTGGATGAGGGTAGTAGTTTTGTACTGGATTCTGGATTGGATGGGTAGCCAGTGTAATGACTGGCACAAGGTAGAGGCATCGGTGTAACGGTTGGTGAGGAATATGATCCTGGCAGCAGCATTCAGGACAGATTGGAGCGAGGAAAGTTTGGTAAGAGGGAGGCCGATTAGTAGAGAGTTACAATAGTCCAGACGAGAATGAATAAGTGAAACAGTAAGAGTTTTTGCAGAGTCGAAAGTAAGAAAAGGGCGAATTCTAGAAATGTTTTTGAGAATTTGAGAATTATTATGTTTTTGAGAATTATAACAGATAAACGCATCCGCCTGTCAACTGAAAATGCTGACAGGCTGACTCTTATAAAAATGAACAAGGCCTGGATTGGGAAAGACTTCTGTACACCACCAAGTGAAAACAGTGAAACATAACCTCAAATACATTGTCTTTTTTGTGGAAGTGTATTGTCATGCATCTCTTCCCAACCACACATGGGTATCCGCTTCCTGATTTGACCTGTTTGGTGTTATCCTCCTCCTTATCCTCATCCTCATCATCCACAACCAGCACAACACCAGGGTGAGCGTATTTTGTGATGCAAAAGTCACTCAATTTTTGTGCAAGGGTGTTTTTATGATGCCCGTAACTAATTAGAAAACAAAGCTAATGTTACTCCCCCAGGGGGAGCAGTCATCAAAATGAGATGTACGTATATTCTTCACATTTATTCTTATATTTTCCAGTTTTACTATCTCTAGACTGTCCTTTTATGACCTAGTGTATACCCCTACAATAGCAAAATATTGAAATACTATTATATTAAATTTTTATTTATATCCCTGTCTCTGAGCTGTTGCTAGGGACCAACATATCTCGTTGGACACATTCTGGCTTCATATCTATGAACCTGTGTTCACCCCTCCCTTTTGTTATTTAGTTTCATAGGTGAATTCACATCCTTTATTTATTTGTTTGATTTCAGTATGATTTATCTTTATGTCTCCTCATTCTCCACCACTAGGTCACCAGGGTTGTTACCGTTCCTGCGCGTCCCCGCCGTTCCACTTCCAGGTCCTGGCTTCTCCTCTTCTGTTCCTCCTGCCGCTGCACGTCCCCGCCGCTCTGCTTCTGGGAACCCGGCGCGCTCGTCCTCAGTTCTCCTCCTCTCAACTTCCGGTGTCTCGCTCTCCTAGGGGGTCCGGTGTCGGCGCATACGTGCGGGGCACTTTAGAGGGCGCATGGGCACCTTCCCCATTCCGCCTTCCCCTGAACGCTAGGATCAGGTGAATTCCTACAGCCAATCCGCATAAGACTTCTGCTATAAGAGGCCGTCCTTCCTGCACTATGCTACCTGATTGTCACAAAGCTACTGCTTGTGCGTCTGGCCCGTATGCTTTTCCTGTGCTCTGAGTCTTGTACTGTGAGATTCTTTGCCTTTGCTACGTCTTGTCCGTTTTTTTCCTAAGTATTCTTAGTTGTGCTTCTCAGCTTTGTTTTGCCTCTTCCTCCGTGCTTCCTTTAACCCTTCCTTTTCTCCCACAGCCTCTCCCGTCCCGGGTCTCCTGTTGTTCAGTTCTGATGTCGCCTTCCTAGTCCTCTGGTTTGCTCTACCTTCCAGGTTTCCGTTCCACAGTTCTCCATCCTCTCTAGTCCTGGTCTTCTTCCTTTCTTCTGAGCCATCCCTCTTGGTACTGCTACCATAGTTTAGTGACTTCAGGGCTTGCTCCTGACGGTCCCTGTATAGGGGTCGGTTTTCCATTAAGTCCGCTCGCCCAGGGGTGGGTCCTTCCATGGTCCAGAGGGCCCACTCTCATTCCTCGTCTCTGAACGTTATAAGGGTTAGCGTGTTCTGTGCTACAGGCAGTCCAATTTTTGGCAATGGTGCCTATGATGTCCATAGTATATTTTTTAAAAATATATCTCCCTTGAGGAAATGTTTGTCAGACCATGCACTGAGTGCATGGGCATTGCAAGTCTAGGAGACACACTCCTTTATATTGGGCCTAGTTTTTAATGAGGCCTTCATCAATGTCTCCTCATTCTCTGCCACTAGATCTCCAGGGTTAATGTGTTCTGTGCTGCTACAGCCATTCAATTTTTGGGCGTCTATGATCCCCATAAATAATTTTTTTATAATGTACCCCCCATGGGGAAATGTTTGTCAGCCCATGCACTTAGTGTATGGGCATGACAAGTCTAGGAGACCCGCTCCTTAAATTGGGCCTGGTTTTTAATAAGGCTTTCCTCTACACATCATCATTCTCCACCACTAGAAAACCATGGTGAACGTGTTCTGTGCTGCTACAGCCATTCAATTTTTGGGCAAGGGCGTCTATGATATCCATAAATAATTTTTTAATAATGTACCCCCCATGGGGAAATGTTTGTCAGCCCATGCACTTAGTGTATGGGCATGACAAGTCTATGAGACCCGCTCCTTAAATTGAGCCTAGTTTTTCGTAATGCCTTCTTCCACAGCTCATCATTCTCCGCCACTAGAACAGCATTGTGATCGTGTTGTATGCTGCTACAGCCATTCAATTTTTGGCCAATGGTGCTTATGATCCCCATAAATATTTTTTTTAATAATGTACCCTCCATGGGGGCTTGTTTGTCAGCCCAAGTACTTTGTGTATGGGCATTAAAAGTCTAGGAGACACGCTCCTTAACATTGGGCCTAGTTTTTAATAAAGCTTTCCTCCACACATCATCATTCTCCACCACTAGAACACCATGGTGAACGTGTTCTGTGCTGCTACAGCCATTCAATTTTTGGGCAAGGGTGTCTATGATCCCCACAAATAATTTTTAAATAATGTACCCCCATGGGGAGTTGTTTGTCAGCCCATGCACTTAGTGTATGGGCATTACACGTCTAGAAGATCAGCTCCTTAACATTGGGCCTAGTTTTTCATAATGCCTTCCTCCATATCACATCATTCTCTGCTACTAGAACAGCATGGTGAACGTGTTGTATGGTGCTACAGCCATTCAATTTTTTTGCAAGGATGTCTATGATTCCCATAAATATTTTTTTTAAATGTACCCCCCATGGGGAAATGTTTGTCAGCCCATGCACTTAATGTATATGGGCATTACAAGTCTAAGAGATATGCTCCTTAATATTGGGCCTAGTTTTTAAGAAGGCCTTCCTCCACATTTCATCTTTCTTTGCCTCTAGAACACCATGGTGAACGTGTTCTGTGCTGCTACAGCCTTTCAGTTTTTGGGCCAGGGCGTCTATGATTCCCATAAATAATTTTTTGATGTCCCATGGGGACATGATTGTCAGCCCATGCACTTAGTGTATGGGCATTACGAGTCTAGGAGACCCGCTCCTTTTTAATGGGAATTTTTTTTATGAGGCTCTCCTCCATGATTCTTCCAAGGGGGGATTGGGGTGCATGCAAATTTGGGTCAAAGCAGCCCTTGCATTCAATGCATAAGGAAACATTATGGCAGCACCAACTGAAGAATGTGAAGTGGGTTTTCCTGTGGCCATCCAGTACCTGGGTTCAAAGGCTTATTGGGGTGCATATGACTGGGTAGCAGGGCAGGCCTTGCATTCAATGCAACTTTTTTCAGGAGGCACCCCTGTACCTTTCGTGAAGGGGTGTGTTGTAATTCTTGGTAGCCCAGCTACTCACTGCATAGGCAATAACAGCATAGGAGACCACTGTTTAATAATGTCCCTTTAAGAATATTAATGCCGCCTGATGCCCCTCTGAAAATAGGCTTTGTGACTGTAAGAGTCCCTCCTTCAGAAATGAAACAAGATGTGTCTCCTTATGTGTCACACACCACATGGCCAGCTAGGGTTGTTAAATATTACAATGACATTTCCCAGTGAATGCATTTGTGCTGGTTGAAAGCAATGTTAAGGTTGAAAAACGCATCAAAAACGCTGTGTGTGAACATAGCAAAAGTGGTGGAGGTACATTTCGGTCTGGGGTAAATTATTCAAGTCACTACCCTGGAAAGGATGGGCGTTAACATTTTTCCCAGCTAAATCCATTTTGTTTTGTTTGTCTGTTTTTTGGTGCACATGTAAAAATGGCGTGAAACTCTGACAACATTACTTACAGCTGTGATCTTGGATGATGTTCCTGTGTCATTTCTGTAGTGTTTTCATCATTTTCAGATGTTTTTAGATCTTAAAAGGACCCCCGTGGGGGGATCGTGATAAAAATACTTGGGTTTCCCATAGACTTACATTGGGCTCGTTGCTTGGGTACAGTACCCGAGTATTCCAATTTGCTCGACCCGAGCAACGAGCACCCAAGCATTTTAGTGCTCACTCATCACCTATTAGTACCAATGCTTTCTGGCTGATGTTTTGGTCACTTTTGAATGTTGCTTGTGCTTTCACTCTCGTGGTAGCATGAGACGGACTCTACAACCCACACAAATGGCTCAGGTAGTGCAGCTCATCCAGGATGGCACATCAATGTGAGCTGTGGCAAGAAAGTTTGCTGTGTCTGTCTGTATAGTTTCCAGAGGCTCGAGGCGCTACCAGGAGACAGGCCAGTACACCAGGATACATGGAGGGGGCCATAGGAGGACAGCAACCCAGCAGCAGGACCACTACCTCACCCTTTGTGCAAGGAATAACAGAAGAAGCATTGTCAGAGCCCTGCAAAATGACCTCCAGCAGGTCATAAATGTGCATGTGTCTGCACAAACAGTTAGAAACAAACTCCATGAGGATGGTCTGAGTGCCGGACGTCCACAGAGGAGGGCAGTGCTCACAGCCCAACACCATGCAGGATGATTGGCATTTGCCACAGAACACCAGGATTGGCTAATTCTCCACTGGTGACCTGTGCTCTTCACAGACGAAAGCAGGTTCACACTGAGCACATGTGACAGACATGACAGAGTCTGGAGACACCGAAGGAGGGAAATCTGCTGCCTGCAACATCCTTCAGCATGACTGGTTTGGCAGTGGGTCAGTAATGGCATGGGGTGGCAATGAATGCAAGGGCCACCTTGACCCAAATTTGCATGCAATCCAATCCCCTCTTGGAAGAAACATGGAGGAGGGCCTCGAAAAAAACTTTGCCATTACAAAGGAGCATGTCTCCTAGACTCGTAATGCCCATACACTAAGTGTATGGGCTGGCAAACATTTTCTCCTGGGGGGTACACATCAACATACTGTGGGTAATATTTGTATTACAGGCATCATAAACACCCTTGCATAAAACTATAGTGGCTGTAGCAGCATGGAACAAGTTAACCCTGGTGATCTAGGGGCAGTGGATGATGAGACGTGGACGAAGGCCTCATTAAAAAATAGGCACAATGTAAAGGAGTGGGTCTCCTAGACTTGGAATGCCCATACACTAAGTGTATGGGCTCACAAACATCTCCCCATGGGAAAGTCAATTTTTTTTTAAAAATTGTCTACGGGCATCATAAACACTCTTGCAAAAACCTATAGTGGCTGTAGCAGCACGGAACACGTTAACGTTGGTGATCTAGTGGCAGTGGATGATGAGACGTGGAGGAAGACTTCATTAAAAAAAGAGCCAGTGTAAAAAAGCGGGTCTCCTAGACTTGGAATGCCAATGTACTAAGTGCATGGGCTGACATCATTTCCCTTTTGAGGTACATGTCAATATAGTGTGTACATTTTTTTAGGGGCATCATAAACACCTTGCAAAACTGTAAAGTGGTTTCCTACAGTTGCTGCTGGGAAGGTACAGGTTTTTAGTAAAAATATGGCGGACAAATCATTGGATGAAGTGATCAGGAAAAGGGGCATGGTGATGACAGGATTGGGAACGTAAATGAGTAATAACAGTGGTGGCTATGGGAGGTATGAGAGCAAGGATACAGGCTACGATGATTAGTTGTTTAGCCATCTCCAATTACCAGAATGTGTTTCATGCCCATCAGAAGATCAGTGTAACAAGTGCGCGTGTGATAGTTGGCCTAAAAAATGCCCGCCAAAAATATGTTGTCAAAGACGCACGTGTCCGTCTAAAGGGCAAAGTGCAATATGTTCATGAGATGCTGAATTAGCAAAAGCAGATCAGTATTGGAGGAAAACCAAACCAACTGATGGATGCTTGTGAAAAAACTAAATTTAAAGAGAAGTGCACTGTCTGTAACTATAAACACACCCGTGGCCCAAGCTTCTTCATCTTCACCCATACATATTACCAGTAATATCCAAATGTCACAGTTGAAAATGATTTGTTCTAGTGTAACGAACACTGTTAAAGGAATGCCACTAAACGCAGATAATCACGATCCTGGGAAACACTGGATTTCCTCTTTACAAAATATGGACGATGATGGTATTGATGACGACTTTGAAATTTACCACATCCACACCAAGAAGATGAAGATTACAGCTGCAAAAAATGTGCAAAAAAGGCCATGAATATCTGGAAAATCATTTTCTTTTGGGCAAACTTTCCCTCTTACTAAATTGGTACTGAATGATGCATACACAGCTCTCATGTCTATTTAGCGTGAGATGGTTGAAAGATGATGTATTCTGTTTTGTCCATGTCCACTTTTTGAAAGCGAGCAGAAAAGAAGGATGAAATAGCGGGAAGATGTGTGATTTTGGTCAGTAAGGAGGTGATGTTAGGTACAGATAGGTAGATCTGCGTGTCATCGGTGTACTGATGATATTGCAAACCGTGCCATTACATCAGCTGCCCCAAGCTGAAGGTGTAGATGGAGAAGAGTAGGGGTCCTAGAACTGAGCCTTGGGCAACACCGAAAGACTGGGGTCTAGGTGAGGAGGTGGTGTGGGAGAGGGAGACACTGATTGTCCCTGTAACAGCCTGGTTGTTTTTTAAAGACTTTGCCGATAACCCCAAAAAGGCCTTTCACACCATAGGCCAGGCCCGCATCAGCAGGGGTAGCAAAACTACCAGCCTAACCACCACCAGCATGATCAGGCACATGACAGCAAAGCACCCGACTTTGTTGGTTGAACGCAAGGCTCCATGAACAGTGTCTGTGAGTGATACCACTGCTTCTTCTGATGTTGTGTGTGCAAGCCAAACCCTGTCCATGGTGCATGCAAAGATGCCTCATGCCCTGCATCTGTAGTTGCACGCAAACTCAACTAGCACCATCAACAAGCACGTCCACGTCCTTGAACCAGCGCAGCGTTCAGTTGTCCATACCCTAATCCTTGGAACGCAAGCGAAAATACGCAGCCAATGTGGCATCCCTGGGGTCCAGTCGCAACAGAGATACTGCACCACATCCAGAGGTGTGGTATTCCACTCTCAGGTAAAGAGGGGGCACTGCACAGAACCCTAACATCAGCATCCAACACTAGACACTTCAGTCAGGGCATCTGGGTGTACCCTTAGGGGGGATGGTCTCATCCCAGTCTGGAGAGGGTTAATAGGTGGAGGGTTTGGGTGGAGAAAGCAGAGATGTCATGGAAACAGAAGGGGGAATCAGGAAGGATCTTGAAAGTTAGTGAGTAAATGAGAGGAAGTGAAAAGAAGCAGACATGTTGAGAAAGGAGCTCCCGTCAGAGGGAGATAGAGAGAGAAAAAGCTGAAGGAAAGTGAAACTACAGAAGGAAGAGAAGAAAGGGGTCCTAGAGGCATGGGTAGTGAGAAGTCGACCTGTGGGGCTCGTATTCACGCTGACCATAGTCAGGTGGAGGGACCAGGCTGCAGTCAGGGGACGGGCCCCATTCTAGTGGAGAAACTAAGGACTCAGCTAAATAACAGGAGGCTGTGACTTTTGCAAGAAGCACAGCCACATCTCCACACACTTGCTGAAAAGGCAGCTGGATAGGATCCAGGGGAACTAGAGCTCACCTCCCGACAATATCCATGGCTGCTGGCTTGGGACACTATGTGCAGGTGCAGGGCAGGAGAGGCAAAGCCAGCGCAGAGAGACGGCCAGGCAATGACATAAGAAAGGGGGTTCTGGAAACTACACCCAATTTGCTTGAGAGCTGGCTGGACCACTAACCCGGAGGACACAGCACCCCGGCTGGGGCAACTAAGAACTGTGAGTAAAGCATTGGAAACTCTACCCTGCTGTGTCCTCACACTTATTTACTGCGCCATCCCCCCTGCACCACATCCACCATCAACATCTTCATCTGTTACAACCTAACTGCCCTGAGATTAAAGCTCAGCCTGTGGAGAGCTGTGCCAACACTGCTGCATCACCATCAGCCCCAGCAGTCTCTTTAATAGCGTCAGCTAACATCACCTTTATTGCCATATACCACAGGTGGCATCACAAACATTTACAATTCCCCTTTTATTTCATTGACTCTTTATTGAACGCCCAGGGCCATGGACCGGGACACTGCTGCCATGACCACTTCCCCCTTAAGAACCAGTCCGGTAAGTGGAAAGCTTTATATGTACTAGTTAGGGTTTCGAACTGTAGCCTCTGGGCCATAGGAAGGCAGTGAAGAGTCTGGCAGAGAGGAGAGCCTGGGGAATAATGGAGGGACAGTTGGATTTCTTGGGCAGCAGACTTTAGGGTAGATTGGAGTCGTGCAAGAGTGCTAGACGGGAGGCCATAGAGTAGAAGGTTGCAATAGTCGAGGTGGGAGATCATGAGGGCATGCACAAACATTTTTGCAGTTTCTTGGAATGTACAGATCCTGGAAATGTTTTTGAGTTGTAGTGGGCAGGGGGAGGCAAGGGCTTGGATATGTAGCTTGAAAGAGAGGGCAGAGTCGAGGATCACCCCAAGGCCCTGGACAAATAGTCCCGGTGTGCCATCCCAGCATTACACAGGCATGTGTCCCATAGCATTACCCGTGCCCTCCATAATGCTGTTACTGTGAAAGTCCAAATAACCACAGACACGTGGACAAGTGCTTCTGGTCAGGGACAGTACATCTCACTGACGACACACTGGGTTAACATAGTGGAAGCCAGGACCCAGTCCAACCTTGGGATGGTGCATGTCCTCCCAACCCCGAGTATTGCGGGCCCTACATCAATCTGGGTTGCCCCCACAGTCTACAGCTCCTGCACCTCCTCCTCCTTTGCTTCCTCTTCAGCCTCCATCTCCGAAAGTAGAACATCAGTCACAAGCTGGAAGCACTGCAGCACTGCCTCATCCAAATGGCAACAGGCTATGCTGAAGCTAGTGTTGAGCGATACCTTCCGATATTCGGAAATATCGGTATCGGATTGGATCGGCCTATATTCAAAAAATATTGGATATTGCCGATACCGATACCAGATACCAATGCAAGTCAATGGGACAAAAATATCGGAATTACAATAAACCCTTTCTTTCCTTGTAGGATAATTCTACATGAAGGAAAACAACTAAGAATAATGTAGGATGTATTGGGGGAGGTGGAGGAGACATTAAATGCATAGAGGTTTAGCCCAATCAAGTGGATCCAAGTGGGTCTTCCCTCCAGTTTCACAGAGGTTGGTGTCATCAGCAGCACATGGAAAGGACCATCAAATCTGGGATCGAGTGGTGTTCTCCTTACAAACTTCTTCACCAACACCCAGTCTCCTGGCTTCAAGGAGTGCGTACCGGATAATGAATCTGGATCTGGCAATGAAGAAAAAACTCGAGAATGGATATTAGCAAGTTTTTTGGTGAGTTCAATTACATAAGCAGACAAAGTTTCATATTGTATAGTCAGCTGCTGAGGGAAGAATACCCCTAACCTGGGACTAGACCCAAACAAAATTTCTGGGCCTCTGGGAGTGTGCCTTACACTAAATAGTGTAATTGGGAGTGTCTCATGCAATGGTTTGTTTGTCTCTTGGGCAACTTTCAACATTCTGTTCTTAAGTGTACCGTTTAATCTTTCCACTTTCCCGCTACTCTGGGGGTGGTAGAGAGTGTGTAGGCCTAAATCTGACCCTACTGCTGACCAGGTCTCTCGTGTTAGGTTTGCTATGAATGTGGGTCCCTGATCACTCTCTATCACTTCTGGAACCCCATATCTGCACACTATCTCTGAGAGTAGCTTCTTTGCAGTAGTCTTTGCCGACTGGTTTCTTGCTGGGAAAGCTTCTGGCCATCCTAAGAACACGTCCCCGACCACAAGGGCGTATTCAAAACCTCCACTTGGCGACATCTGGATGTGGTCGATCTGGATCCTCTGGAAAGGGGTACAGTGGTCTGGCAAGATGATGTGTCGGAACTTTCTCCATTCTTTCAGGGTTGCATTTGCCGCAGGTCAAACAGCTGCTAGTGAATTTGGCTGTTAGGGTGGAGATCCCTGGAGTGAACCAGAAAGCACCTATCAGATCATTCATCTGTGTCTTTGATCAGTGTGTAGCCGTCCGGCTCTATGACCTCCCCCACTCCTCCATATTGTCTTCTTTTTGCGGCTTCCTTGGCTGCCATATCCGCCATGTTATTGCCCCGTGCCTCTACTGTATTCAGTTTTCCATGCGCTTTGACTTTTAGTACTATAAAGGCACAGATGATTGGCCTCGGGGAGACCAAAACATCCAACACCGCGGAGACATCATCACGTGTTTCTCAACGCAGTGATTCCCAGGATCCTAGGATGCTGCCCTTCCCGTGGTTGTTCCTTCCCGGAGAAAGGCCTGGCTATTCACTGCTTGCGTCGAGAAACACGTGATGGTGTCTCCGCAGCTTCTTTACATGCATCTGCATATTTCCCATAAGGGATGGGGGCAGTGTTCTGGAATCACTGCGTTGAGAAACACGTGATGGTGTCTCCGCGGTGTTGGATGTTTTGGTCTCCCCGAGGCCAATCATCTGTGCCTTTATAGCCTTTTTACTAGGCACTGCTCCTAATAGCCAGATTCCTACTCCACACTGATGAGGGGCAAAAACCCCAAAACAGCTGTCTGTGGATGGATACCATGCTTGACTTTTAGTACTGCCTCCATTTTTGGAAGTTGGAGTGCGTCCAGCAGGTCTCTGATGGCTCCATGATTAGTGTTGAGCGATACCTTCCGATATCGGAAAGTATCGGTATCGGATAGGATCGGCCGATATTCAAAAAATATCGGATATCGCCGATACCGATACCCGATCCCAATGCAAGTCAATGGGACCAAAATATCGGAATTAAAATAAACCCTTTCTTTCCTTGTAGGTTCATTCTACATGAAGGAAAACAAGTAAGAATAATGCAGGATGTATTTGGGGAGGTGGCGGAGACATTAAAGTCATAGAGGTTTAGCCCAATCAAATAGAATAGCATGTTTTTTTTGTTTTTTTAAAGACGTTCGGAGTGACAAAGATATTGACTATGTAAATATTTTTTAATTTTGTCAGATATTGATGTTTCACTATTCCACGCCCTTCCCCTTCTTTTTTTTTTTACTTTTCCCACACTTTCATCTTCATCATCATCAGCATCTTTGACATCAACTTCTTCTTCACCTTATTCATCTTCTTCTTCATCCTTTACCTTTTTTTTTTTTTTTATTACATTCTTCATATTCATTTTATTCAACTATTATTATTCTTCCTATTCTACATATTCATTTTATTCAACTGTATTATTCTTCCTATTCTACTTCTTCATCATATTCTCATTTGTGACAGGCATTCCCGTAGTTGTTATCTATAAAAGTTGGAAGATTACACCTTCCGTTCTGCCAGTCACAAAAGTTACATTTGTCCACGTTCAGTTTGGCCTGCAGCATCAGGCTTTATCCAGGGGCACCACGAGGAGGAACGGACTCACCCCCATACACTGCTTAGTCTTCTTCTGCATATAATTTAGATAATATCTTTTGCTCTGATATTAATTGTTATGCTTAATGTTCTTCTGCTCTTTGTTCTGCAGCCTCTTGTTCTTCTGCTTCTCGGTCTTCCATGTCGTCGTCTCCAGTGTCGTCATCTCCGCCGTCGTCGTCTCCGCCGTCGTCGTCTCCGCCGTCGTCGTCATCGGGGTGGTCTTCCGGGTTGTCGTCGTCGTCGTCATCGGGGTGGTCTTCCGGGTCGTCGACTTTAGGGTCTTCAACTTGGAAATGTAGCAGAAGGTACAAGAAGGATGAGAAAATGCCAAGAACCTGATGATGGAACTGGAACTCGGATGGCTACCCGAAGGTTCAAGAGCCTATGGAACTACCGAGGACCAGCTGACGTTACTGGAACCCGGTTACTAAGCAGGAGGTACCCGTGCTAAAAAGCACTACCAAGGACCGCCTGACGTTGGCGGAACTCGGATACCCAGAAGGAGGCACCTAAGCCAAAGGCTCTGCCCGGAACTAGCTGACGGTACTGGAACCAGGATGGAGAGCCGAAGGTACAAGAGCAAAAGACACTGCCGAGAACCAGCTGACGGTACTGGAACCCGGATGGGTAGCCGAAGGTCCAAGAGCCAATGGAACTACCGAGGACCAGCTGACGTTACTGGAACCCGGTTACTAAGCAGGAGGTACCCGTGCCTGAAAGCACTACCAAGGACCACCTGACGTTGGTGGAACTTGGATACCCAGAAGGAGGCACCTAAGCCAAAGGCTCTGCCCGGAACCAGCTGACGGTACTGGAACCAGGATGGGGAGCCGAAGGTACAAGAGCAAAAGACACTGCCGAGAACCAGCTGACGGTGCTAACAAAGATGCGTTGCCCCAGTGTGCAAGAGCCAATGGCACGACCGAGGACCAGCTGACGGTGCTGGAACCCGGTTACTAAGCTGTAGGTGCCCGCGCTTAAAAGCACTACCAAGGACTGCCTGATGTTGGCGGAACTCGGATACCCAGGAGGAGGCACCTAAGCCAAAGGCTCGGCCCGGAACCAGCTGACGGTGCTGGAACCAGGTGGTGGACCCGAAGGCCCACAGGAGAGGAGAGAACAGCTAGGCCGCAAGGCAGCCGCAGTTACCGAACCCCAACAGTCCTACAGGGGGAGCTGGGCCTACTGGCACTACAGAACCAGCCTTGACTACCAGTTCACGCAGCCCACATAGGAAGCTCCTAAACTGGAGGCACCCTGGAGTTGGCTAACCCGACCGCACCACGACGGGGCAAGCATAGGCGTCTCAGTGAGCTTGACACAACCCGGAAACAGCTGACGATGCTGAAACCAGGTTTGGCACGAGGGAGTACCTGTGACAAAAACACTGCCGAGAACCAGCTGGCGGTGCTGGAACACAGATGCGTTGCCCCAGTGTGCAAGAGCCAATGGCACGACCGAGGACCAGCTGACGGTGCTGGAATCCGGTTACTAAGCTGTAGGTGCCCGCGCTTAAAAGCACTACCAAGGACCGCCTGACGTTGGCGGAACTCGGATACCCAGGAGGAGGCACCTAAGCCAAAGGCTCGGCCCGGAACCAGCTGACGGTGCTGGAACCAGGTGGTGGACCCCAAGGCCCACAGGAGAGGAGAGAACAGCTAGGCCACGAGGCAGCCGCAGTTACCGAACCCCAACAGTCCTACAGGGGGAGCTGGGCCTACTGGCACTACAGAACCAGCCTTGACTACCAGTTCACGCAGCCCACATAGGAAGCTCCTAAACTGGAGGCACCCTGGAGTTGGCTAACCCGACCGCACCACGACGGGGCAAGCATAGGCGTCTCAGTGAGCTTGACACAACCCGGAAACAGCTGACGGTGCTGAAACCAGGTTTGGCACGAGGGAGTACCTGTGACAAAAACACTGCCGAGAACCAGCTGGCGGTGCTGGAACCCGGATGCGTTGCCTACCAAAGATTGTCTTCCTACAGCCCCAACTAGCGGTGTTGGAGCAAAGGGTAAGCAGGGGGAGCAGAGTGTAGGCCGAAGCCTGCACTGGAGTCAGCTTTGTGTCTGCGTTGCGTTTGCAGGACACTTTGCCGGCTACACAGTGGGGGAACAGCAGGCGGTGCTGAACCCCACTAACACATTGGCTGGTGTTTTTCTCTGTGCAGCTAGCACTTCCGGGCAAAAACTAGCGGTGTTATAGCCCAGGGGCAGCAGGAGGAGGAGAGGAGCAGAGTGTAGGCCGAAGCCTAGTTGAACCAATTTCAAAGGTAACCTTTAACCCCCCCTCAGGTGTTACAATGTACAAGAGCCACACCTTGTGCAGCATTAATGCTGCACAAGTAAAAGGTTGCTCTATTAATTTTTCTACTTGCACACGCTGAATGCAACACGTACACAATTTAGCCCATTCTACAGTCAAACTGTAGTTGAGGCGTGACTTGTATTTTTAAGGAGATGCAGCATAGGTGTCCCAAATAACGCCTTTGTGCTTGGCGCAGCTTCCTGAGCGTTGTTTTTTGCTGTACAGGAGTCTGCGCTCTTGTGTTATCCCTTGGCAATGCCCTGTTAGCGCTGCCCGTCTTATGACCTCATTTCATGTTGGCCGGTGCGGTTAACGATGGCCATAAATTCCAGACCCACAGTGCCTTTTCATAAAGTCACACTGCGGTGCTGGGATTCATGGCCTTGAGCAGTAAATATTTTCGACGCTCACACACGTCCTTACACCTGCTTCAGACTGGGCGGCCTCTGCTGATCCCTTTTCGCATGCCGCGGCCATGAGGCCGCACAGTCTGAAGAAGGCGGAAGGAGATGAGTGACGACAGGCGATCATATGCACTGCTCGTGCCCATAAACCACACCCTCGCTGACAAAATAAATAAGACAACGAGGGGCGTTGTTTCACGCAGGGCGGATGCACAGGCGCAGCCAGCTAACCATGATGTCAAAAGGCGGGAAGCGCTACCAAGGGGGGTGCTGCGTATCATTAGAAAGGAAAGTCACACCTCAGGGACAGTGGAATGGTCTCAATGAGACACATTTTGTACGTGTTGAGTTCCACGTGGGCAAGGAGAAAAAGTCAGCCACCTTGTACAAATGCAGCAGTACTGCTGAACAAGGTGGCTGTTATACATAGAAACACCTGGGGGTGGGGGGCAGGCTCCCTTTAATTTCAGTTAATGTGCCTGCATGGCGTTTGCAGGGCACGTTGCCGGCTACACAGCTGGGGAACAGCTGGCGGTGCTGAACCCCACTGACGCATTGGCTGGTGTTTTTCTCTGTGCAGCTAGCACTTCCAGGCTAAAACTGGCGGTGTTATGAGCCCAGGGTCAGCAGGAGGAGGAGAGGAGCAGAGTGTAGGCCGAAGCCTGCACTGGTGGCAGCTTTTGTTCTGTTGTGCCTGCGTGGCGTTTGCAGATCACGTTGCCGGCTACACAGCTGGGTAACAGCTGGCAGTGCTGAACCCCACTAACACATTGGCTGGTGTTTTTCTCTGTGCAGCTAGCACTTCCGGGCAAAAACTGGCGGTGTTAGAGCCCAGGGTCAGCAGGAGGAGGAGAGGAGCAGAGTGTAGGCCGAAGCCTAGTTGAACCAATTTAAAAGGTAACCTTTAACCCCCATCAGGTGTTGCAAGGTACAAGAGCCACACCTCGTGCAGCATTAATGCTGCACAAGTAAATGGTTGCTCTATTAATTTTGCTCCTTGCACACGCTGAATAAAACACGTACACTATTTAGCCCATTCTACTGTAAAACAGTAGTGGAGGCGTGACTTGTCTTTTTAAAGAAAAGCAGCCCAGGTGTCGAAAATAACACCTTGGTGCATGGGCGCAGCTTCCTGAGCTTTGTTATTTGCTGTACAGGAGTCTGCGCTCTTGTTATCCCTTGGCCATGCGCTGTGAGCGCTTCCTGTCTTCTGACCTCATTTCATGTTGGCCGATGCGGTTAGCGGTGGACATGAATCCCAGACCCACAGTGTGTTTGGAAAAAATCACACTGCGTGGCTGGGATTCGTGCCCTTGTGCAGTTAATATGTTTGCCGCTCACACATGTCCTTACACCTGCTTCAGACTGGGCGGCCTCATCTGATCCCTTATCGCATGCCGCGGCCATGAGGCCGCACAGTCTGAAGAAGGCGGAAGGAGATGAGTTAAGACATGCGAACATATGCACTGCACATGCCCATCAATAACACCCTTGCAGCCAAAATATATGAGACAACGAGGGGCGTTGTGTTGGGCAGGGCGGACGCACAGGCACAGGCAGCCAACCAATGATGTCAGAAGACGGGCAGCGCTACCAAGGGGGGTGCTGCGTATCATTAGAAAGGAAAGTCACACCTCAGGGACAGTTGAATGGTCTCAATGAGACACATTTTGTACGTGTTGAGTTCCACGTGGGCAAGGAGAAAAAGTCAGCCACCTTGTACAAATGCAGCAGTACTGCTGTACAAGGTGGCTATTATACATAGAAACACCTGGGGGTGGGGGGCAAGCTCCCTTCAATTTCAGTTCATGTGCCTGCGTGGCGTTTGCAGGTCACGTTGCAAGCTACACAGCAGGGGAACAGCTGGCGGTGCTGAACCCCACTAACACATTGGCTGGTGTTTTTCTCTGTGTAGCTAGCAATTCTGGGCAAAAACTAGCGGTGTTAGAACCCAGGGTCAGCAGGAGGAGGAGAGGAGCAAAGTGTAGGCCGAAGCCTGCACTGGTGGCAGCTTTTGGTCGGTTGTGCCAGCGTGGCTTGTGCTGGACACGATGCCAGCTACACAGCAGGGGAACAGCTGGCGGTGCTGAACCCCACTAACACATTGGCTGGTGTTTTTCTCTGTGAAGCTCGCATTTCCGGGCAAAAACTAGCGGTGTTAGAGCCCAGGGTCAGCAGGAGGAGGAGAGGAGCAGAGTGTAGGCCGAAGCCTAGTTGAACCAATTTCAAAGGTAACCTTTAACCCCCCCTCAGGTGTTGCAAGGTACAAGAGCCACACCTTGTGCAGCATTAATGCTGCACAAGTAAAAGGTTGCTCTATTTAGTTTGCTCCTTGCACACGCTGAATAAAACACGTACACTATTTAGCCCATTATACTGTCTAACAGTAGTGGAGGCGTGACTTGTCTTTTTAAGGAGACGCAGCACAGGTGTCAAAATTTACACCTAGGTGCTGGGCGCAGATTCCTGAGCGTTGTTATTAGCTGTACAGGAGTCTGCGCTATTGTGATCCCTTGGCCATGCGCTGTGAGCGCTGCCTGTCTTCTCACCTCATTTCATGTTGGCCGTTGCGGTTAGCAATGGATATGAATCCCAGGCCCGCAGTGTGTTTTCAAAAAATCACACTGCGTGGCTGGGATTCGTGCCCTTGTGCAGTAAATATGTTTGCCGCTCACACATGTCCTTACACCTGCTTCAGACTGGGCGGCCTCAGCTGATCCCTTATCGCCTACCACGGCCAGGAGGCCGCACAGTCTGAAGAAGGCGGAAGGAGATGAGTTAAGACAGGCGAACATATGCACTGCACATGCCCATCAATCACACCCTCACAGCCAAAATATATGAAACGAGGGGGGTTGTGTCGGGCAGGGCGGACGCACAGGCACAGGCAGCCAACCAATGATGTCAGAAGACGGGCAGCGCTACCAAGGGGGGTGGTGCGTGTCATTAAAAAGGAAAGTCACACCTCAGGGACATTGTAATGGTCTGTAATGAGACACATATTTTACGTGTTTAATTCTACGTGGGCAAGGATAAAAAATCAGCCACCTTGTACAAATGCAGCAGTACTGCTGTACTAGGTGGCTGTTATACATAGAAACACCTGGGGGGGTGGGGCCAGGTTCCCTTTAATTTCAGTTCATGTGCCTGCGTGGCGTTTGCAGGTCACGTTGCCGGCTACACAGCAGGGGAACAGCTGGCGTTGCTGAACCCCACTAACACATTGGCTGGTGTTTCTCTGTGCAGCTAGCACTTCCGGGCAAAAACTAGCGGTGTTTAAGCCCAGGGTCAGCAGGAGGAGGAGAGGAGCAGAGTGTAGGCCGAAGCAGGGCCGGCTCCAGGTTTTTGAGGGCCCCGGGCGAAAGAGTCTCAGTGGGCCCCCTCTTAAACACATACCACGATTCATGATGCACAGATACAGCAGAGAAATATACCACAGCCAAATAGCATACAGCACAGGCCACGTAGCATATAGCACAGGCCACGTAGCATATAGCACAGGCCACGTAGCATATAGCACAGGCCACGTAGCATGTAGCATATAGCACAGGCCACGTAGCATATAGCACAGGCCACGTAGCATATAGCACAGGCCACGTAGCATATAGCACAGCCACGTAGCATATAGCACAGCCACGTAGTATATAGCACAGCCCACGTAGTATATAACACAGGCAGCCCACGTAGTATATAACACAGGCAGCCCACATAGTAAATTACACAGGCAGCCCACGTGGCACGTAGTATATAACACACGCAGCCATGTAGTATATAGTCTACAAGTCCTGTCCCAGCATCATCAGATGCCATACTGTAGAGGTCTGTCTGTGTAGTGTAGGACTCTGACTACAAGTCCCAGGCAGGCTGCATCCATTCCCCCCTTAATGCTTGGGACCAGGAACTTGAAAGGAAGACAGTCAGTCACACTGCTTCACTTTAACGTCACGTGACGTCACTCAGTCACCAGTCAGTCACGAGTCGACTCTCACTCACCCACCACCACGCCATCGCCGTTGCCCCCGACCGTTGTGGACACAGGATCTCCACATGCATGCACTCACTGACGAATGCTGCTGCTCCTCTTTCTGCTCCTCGCTGCGCTGGAACTACTGGACGGTGGACGCCGCCGGTCCCGGACCCGGACCGTGTCGCGACGATCTGCTGTGTGTGTCAGAGCTGCGCTGCACTTCTTAGGATGATGAGCTCCTCACTCTCACCCGGAAGTGACGACCGCCGGCCCGGAAGTGACTCTTCTATCCCCATGGAGGTGATTGGTGAGTATTCCTGTCCCAGTCAGGGAGTCCCGCCTCCTGCTGCTGAGAATCATATATCCGCATTCCGGCTCCACTGCTCCAGCTCCGACTCCTGGCTGGAGTCACACAGACAGTGCAGCACACTAGCACAGGGAGGGAGGGAGGGTCGGAGACTCAGGAATGATGATGTAGTCAGGCTTCGGGGGCCCCCCAGGAGCGCATGATGCGCTGTGCATCAGTGTCAGCATAATAAGTGTCTACTGTGTCTTACCGTTATGGGCCCCCCAGTCTCGCCAGGGCCCCGGCATTTGCGCGGGTGCGCCGGGTGCTGACGCCGGCCCTGGGCCGAAGCCTGCACTGGTGGCAGCTTTTGTTCTGTTGTGCCAGCGTGGCTTGTGCTGGACACGTTGCCGACTACACAGCAGGGGAACAGCTGGCGGTGCTGAACCCCACTGACACATTGGCTGGTGTTTTTCTCTGTGCAGCTAGCACTTCCAGGCTAAAACTGGCGGTGTTATGAGCCCAGGGTCAGCAGGAGGAGGAGAGGAGCAGAGTGTAGGCCGAAGCCTGCACTGGTGGCAGCTTTTGTTCTGTTGTGCCTGCGTGGCGTTTGCAGGTCACGTTGCCGGCTACACAGCTGGGGAACAGCTGGCGGTGCTGAACCCCACTAACACATTGGCTGGTGTTTTTCTCTGCAGCTAGCACTTCTGGGCAAAAACTAGCAGTGTTTAAGCCCAGGGTCAGCAGGAGGAGGAGAGGAGCAGAGTGTAGGCCGAAGCCTGCACTGGTGGCAGCTTTTGTTCTGTTGTGCCAGCGTGGCTTGTGCTGGACACGTTGCCGACTACACAGCAGGGGAACAGCTGGCGGTACTGAACCCCACTGACACATCACCTAGTGTTTTTTCTGTGTAGACAACACTACCAGGTGGCAACTGACAGTGTTGAAACCCAGGGAATCAAAGAGCAGCAGAGTGTAGGCCGAAGACTGCAGTGGAGCAAGTTGAAAGGGAACCTTTAAACCCCCCCCCCAGGCATTTGTTGCTGAAAGAGCCATCTTGTACAGCAGTAATACTGCACATGGAAAATGGTGGCTCTCAAAATTATGCTCCTTGCAAACGCTGAAGTACACACTCATATAATGTGTCCCCTCACACTGTCAAACCGTCCCGGAAGTGGGACTTTCCTTTGTAATGTGACACAGCAAAGCCGTCATTCCAACCCCCTTGGTGCCGTGCGCCACCTCCTCAACGTTGTTTGGTTCTGTCACGGAGCCCGCACTGTAATGTTATCCCTTGGCCATGCACAGTTAGCGGTGCCCGTCTTCTGACATCATGTAGGTGTCAGGCTGGCAGTGCCTGTGCGTCCAAGCTGCCCGAGATCCAACCTTGCAGTGTCATCTAATGTAGTCCCACTGCGGGCCAGGGATCCATGGGCATGCGCAGTGCATATCATCGCCTCTCACTCACCTCCTTCCTGCTTCTTCAGACTGTGCGGCATCACGGCCGTGGCATGCTATTAGGGATCAGCTGACGCCGCCTAGTCTGAAGAAGCGTGAAGAAGGGGAGTGAGAGGCTAGTATATGCACTGCGCATGGCCATGGATACCAGGCCCACTGTGGGATCACATTAGACGACACTGCGAGGTGGGATTTCGGGCAGCGTGGACGCACAGGAGGACAACAAATGATGTCAGAGGACGGGCAGCGCAAACTGTGCATGGCCAAGGGATAACATAACAGCGCAGGGTCCATGACGGAATCAAACAACGCTAAGGAGCCAGCGCACGGTGGCAAGGGGGTAGCAATGACGGCTGTGCTGCGTCACATTACAAAGGAAAGTCCCACCTCCGGGACGGTTGGACGGTGTGAGGGGACACATTACATGAGTGTGTAGTTCAGCGTTTGCAAGGAGCATAATTTCAAGAGCGACCTTTCCCTTGTGCAGTATTAGTGCTGCACATGGTGGCTCTTTCAGTAACAAACGCCTGGGGGGGGGGGGGACAGGTCCCCTTACATTTTAGTTGTGCCAGCGTGGCGGTCGCATGACACGTTGCTGGGGATCAGCTGACGTTACTGAACCCCAATAACAGAGGAGCAACTGTTGACTGTGCAGACAGCACTTCCAGGCACCAACTGGCGGTGTTAGAGCCCAGGGACAGCAGGAGGAGCAGATTGGAGGTATTGCCGCACACACAGCTGGGGATCAGCTGACGTTACTGAACCCCAATAACAGAGGAGCGACTGTTAACTGTGCACACAGCACTTCCAGGCACCAACTGGCGGTGTTAGAGCCAAGGGACAGCAGGAGGAGCAGATTGGAGGTATTGCCGCACACACAGCTGCGGATCAGCTGACGTTACTGAACCCCAATAACAGAGGAGCGACTGTTAACTGTGCACACAGCACTTCCAGGCACCAACTGGCGGTGTTAGAGCCCAGGGTCAGCAGGAGGAGCAGAGGAACAGAGTGTAGGCCAAAGCCTGATTGGAGCAAGTTGAAAGGGAACCTTTAACCCCCCCCAAGACGTTTGTAGCTGAAAGAGCTATCTTGTGCAGCACTAAGGATGCAAAAGGAAAAGGTTGCTCTTTTAATTATGCTCCTTGCAAACACTGAAGTAAACACTAAAAATGTGTCCCCTTATACCGTTCAACCGTCCCGGAGGTGCGAATTTCCTTCGTAATGGGACACAGCACAGCTGTCATTCCTATCCCCTTGGTGCCGTGCGCTGCCTTCTCAGCGTTGTTTTAAGCTGTCACGGAGCCTGCGCTGTTCTGTTAGACCTTGGCCATGCCCAATTAGCGCTGCCTGTCTTCTGACATAATTTGGTGTCAGGCTGTCAGTGCCTGTGCGTCCACGCTGCTCCAGATCCCACCTCGCAGTCTCGTCTAACGTAATCCCACTGCGGGCCTTGGATCCATGGGCATGCACAGTGCATATACTCGACTCTCACTCCCCTCCTTCCCTCTTCTTCAGACTGTGCGGTGTCACGGCCGTGGCATGCTAGGGATCAGCTGACGGCGCACAGTCTAAAGAAGGCGGAGGGAAATGAGCGAGAGCCCGAGGGGAAGATATACACTGCGCATGCCCATGGATCCCAGGCCCGCAGTGTGACTCAATCAGAAGACACTGCGAGGCGGGATCTCGGGCAGCGCGGCCGCACAGGCGCAGCCAGCCTGACACCAAATTATGTCAGAAGACAGGCAGCGCAAATAGGGCATGCCCAAGGGATAACAGAACAGCGTAGGCTCCGTGACAGCTTAAAACAACGCTGAGGAGGCAGCGCATGGCACCAAGGGGGTAGGAATGACGGCTGTGCTGCATCACATTACGAAGGAAAGTCCCAGCTCCGGGACGGTATAACGGTATCAGTGAACACATTTTATAAGTGTTAAGTTCTGCGTGTGCAAGGAGCTAAACCAAAAGAGCTACCTTTTCCTTGTGCAGCATTACTGCTGCACAAGATGGCTCTTTCAGTAACAAACGACGAGGGGGTGGGGGGGGACAGGTTCCCTTACATTTAGGTTGTTGTGCCAGCGTGGCGGTCGCAGGACACATTGCCGGCTACACAGCTGGGGATCACCTGATGTTACTGAAACCCAATAACACTGGGTCGTATGTTTTTACTGTGCAGCCTGCACTTCTGAGCCGCAACTGGCGGTGTTGGAGCCCAGGAATAGCAGTTCAGGTGGTAGAAAGATGAACACAGCAGGAGACCTGGATGACACCCAATTACTTAATCAGGCAGAGGAGTGGCAAATTCCTGCGAGATCCAGGCCTGGTTTATTTTCAGGAAAGTAAGCCGGTCAACGTTATCGGAGGACAGTCGCATGCGACGGTCTGTTAGTACACCACCTGCGGCACTAAAGACACATTCCGATAAGACACTAGCCGCAGGGCAAGCCAGCACCTCCAATGCATAGTGGCTTAGCTCTGGCCATGTATCCAGCTTAGAGACCCAAAACTTGAACGGGGAAGAGCCGTCTGGGAGTACAGTAAGAGGGCAAGCCATGTAGTCTGTCACCATCTGACGGAACCGTTGCCTCCTGCTGACTGGAGCCGCCGGTGATGGTGTAGACATTTGGGGCGGGCACACAAAAGTGTGCCAGAGTTGTGCCATACTGGGCTTGCCTTGGGCAGAGGCACTGCTTCTGCTCCCTCTTTGGGCAGAGCCTCCCCCACTGCCTCGACGCACTGAGCTGCTTTGTAAAGCACTAGCAGCACTCCTCTCAGTTGGACAGGAGAAGATGATGGAATTCACCAGTGTGTCGTGGTACTCCCGCAATTTACGCTCCCGGGTCAACGCTGGGATGAGGTTTTGGACGTTGTCCCGGTAGCGAGGATCGAGGAGGGTGAACACCCAATAATCAGGCATGTTGAGAATGTGGTCGATGCGGCGGTCGTTTCTCAGGCACTGCAGCATGAAATCCACCATGTGCTGCAGAGTGCCAACTGGCCCAGAAACGCTGTCCCCTGCTTGAGACATGATCTCTGCCCGCTCGTCATCACCCCACCCTCGCTGTACACACTGACCACTGGACAATTGTGTCGCTCCCTCCTCTGGATGGAGCTCTTCCTCCTCCATTGACTCCTCCTCATCCTCCTCACAAATTGGCCCCTGCGTACCCCTTTGTGAGGAACCACGTGGCGCTGACTCTCCAGAAGCTGATGGAAAAGGTGACTCCTCATCCTCCACCTCTTCCACAACATCATCCCTTAACCCTTGCAAAGTTTGCTGAAGCAGGCAGATAAGGGGGACAGTCATGCTGACTAGTGCATCATCTGCACTTGCCATCCGCGTGGAATAATCAAAAGGACGCAAAACCTGGCAGACGTCCTTCGTAGTGGCCCACTCTGTGGTTGTGAAGTCTGATCGGCGCTGACTGCGACTTCTTTGAGCCTGATGCAGCTGGTACTCCATAACTGCTTGCTGCTGCTCACACAACCGCTCCAACATATGTAACGTGGAATTCCACCGGGTAGGTAGGTCACATATGATGCGGTGTTCCGGAAGGCGGAATCGGCGCTGCAGAGCAGCAATGCGGGATCTGGCCAAGCTGGAACGCCGCAAGTGAGCACACTCTAGGCGGACCTTGTGCAGCAGGGCATCAAGATCCGGATAGTCCCTCAGAAAACTCTGCACAACCAAATTGAGCACATGTGCCAGACATGGGATGTGAGTGAGGTTGCCAAGGGCCAAAGCTGCCACCAGATTTCGGCCATTGTCACACACTACCATGCCTGGCTGGAGATTCGCTGGCAGTAACCACACATCGCTCTCCTGCTTGATGGCATTCCAGAGCTCCTGCGCTGTGTGGCTTCGATTCCCCAATGAAACTAGTTTCAAGACGGCCTGCTGACGTTTGGCCACGGCTGTGCTCATGTCGGTCATAGGTAAACGTTCACGGGTCCATGTGGAGGTGGACTGTGACGGCTCCTGCAGAGTTGATTCTGAGGAACTTGTGTAAGAGGAGGAGTCAATGCGTACAGACTGGATTCCTGCAATCCTTGGAGTGGGCAGGACACGTCCTGCGCCACTCGCACGATCTGTACCTGGCTCAACAACATTAACCCAATGGGCAGTGAGGGAAACGTATCGCCCCTGTCCATGCTGACTGGTCCACGCATCGGTGGTGACGTGGACCTTTGTCATGATTGCAATGGCAGGGAATCACAAAAGGACAAGCACCAACGAGCTCTAGGGTGATGGAACCTGAGCTGACCGCGACCCTAAACCTGAACACACAAATAACAATAGCCGGGGAACGTGCCTACGTTGATCCTAGACGTCTCGCACCAGCCTAAGATCTAACTTCCCCTATTAGAAGAAACACAGACCTCTCTTGCCTCCAGAGAAATTCCCCACAGAAATAGCAGTTTGAACACAGTATGAAAACAGATTCAGCAAAATGAGGCCCGCTAAAACTAGATAGCAGAGGATACAAAAGTAAACTGCGCGGTCAGCAAAAAACCCTTCAAAAAACCATCCTGTAATTACTTGAACTCATGTTCCAACTCATGGAACATGAGGAGCAATTACAGCCCACTAGAGCAACCAGCAGCAAAGAAACAATTATATGCAAGCTGGACAAGACAAAAAATAAAGCAAAACGTGGAACAAGAAAATCAAAAACTTAGCTTGTCCTGAAGATTACTGAAGCCAGAAGCTGAGGTAACAAAACACTCTGATAACCTTGATAGCCGGAGGGGAAATGACAAGAAAGCCCGGTTAAATAGGAAACTCCCAAATGCTAATAGAACAGGTGGACACCAGAGTCAGCAGAACACAAATCACCCAGTACCATCAGTAACCACCAGAGGGAGCCCAAAAACAGAACTCACAACAGACCTTGCTACTGACGGCGTTCAGTAGCGCATGTTTTATGTTTCCCTCAACATGCCTGTGCAGGGCAGGGACAGCTTGCCTGCTGAAGTAAAAGCGGCTGGGCACCTTGTACTGTGGGACTGCCAATGCCATCAAGTCATGGAAGCTGTCAGTCTCCACTAGCCTGAACGAGAGCATTTCCAGGGACAACAGTTTGGCAATGCCTGCATTCAGAGCCTGTGCTCGGGGGTGGTTGGCCGAGAATGCCCGCCTTTTCTCCCATGCCTGTACTACCGATGGCTGTAGAGTAGACTGGGAGTGTGAGGATGACTGGGAAGGTGGTGCTGTGGGTGGAATTACACAAGGTCTCTGGACAACAGTGCCAGAAGTTCTTCCATGGCGATCCTGGGAGGAAGCCAAACCAGCTGTGCGTGAGCTGGAGGAAGAGGCAACACGAGCTGAAGAGGTGGTAGCTGCCGCTGTTGGTTGGCCTACATCTTCAGTCTGTTTCTGTAACTCCACCGCGTGCCTGGTCCGCACATGTTTCCACATATTTGTGGTATTGAGGTTGCTGACATTTTTCCCTCTTTTTACTTTCTGATGACACAGCTTGCATTTGACAAAACAAATGTCATCTGCAACTGTGTCAAAAAAGGACCAGGCACTGCAAGTCTTGGGAGCGCCCTTTTTGGCTTTGGAAAGAGACAGGCTCCTAACGGGTGCCAAAGTGGAGGCTACAGGCTCCGCAGTCTTCCCCCTCCCTCTCCCTCTTTGGCCCGTAAGGGGAATCTCTTCCTCAGAGCTGCTCCCACCACCTTCCTGTTCCTCACGCCACGATGGGTCAACGACCTCATCATCTCCACTACCCTCTGCCACCAACTGCTCCTCCTGGGTAGTCTCGGCAGCACAGTACGCACCAGAAAGCGTCACCTGAGTTTCATCATCAGATGCGTACTGCGCTGTGGTCACCGGAGGCACTGGCCCACCCGCCTCTTCAGAGTCAGAGAGACAAAGCTGTTGGGCATCACTGCACACTGCCTCTTCTTCCATTTCTCCAATGCTGCTTGGCTGGCCCCCTGTTTCCAAGCCAAGAGATTCAGAGAACAGAAGTAGAGACGGCTCCTGTCCTGGGCTCTCTGACTGCCTGGCCAATTTGGCAGGTGGTGAAGAGACAGATGGCTGCTCTCCAGTGCTCTGTGCCTGAGAGGATGTGGCACTAACTGAAGTCGATGCCGAGGCGTTAGCTGCCATCCACCCGACAACAGCTTCAATTTGGTCTTCAAGCAGCAGCGGTGCACGGCGCTCTCCGACAAAGCTGCGCATGAAGGACTGTTCCCTGCTGAAACTGAGTGACGACGAGTCACCGGCGCCCGCAGCAGGCACAGAATCACCACGTCCTCTCCCTGCTCCTCTCCCTGCTCCACGCCCACGTGCCTTACTCCCTGCCCTCTTCATCTTGGTTGATAGATAAAGATAAGCAGAAAAGTATTAAGGCCTTAGTGTGCTTATTCCTGAAATGCTCCTCCTAACCGGTGTAAGAAACACTAATGTTGTAAAGTGTGGACTAAACTTTATTATTTTTCAAATGTGGCCTACACAAGTGTTTAGTTGTGTTTGGTGAACTTTACTTTTTTTTTTTTTGCAGATCGGGCTACAGAGCTAGTTTAAATCACACGGAGACCGTGCAGACAGCCGTAAACGGCGCAGCAAGGCCCAAAAAACCTCCTCTAGGTTATCCTATTTAGTGTTTTTCCACTATTTAGCTGGAGACGGGTGGAAAGACACTAATAGGGAATTTTTTTTTTAATTTTAAACAGGCTGCACTATTTGAAAAAAAGGAAATTTTTTTTCAAGGTATGAGGCAGTAATGCACCCTGACCTGAATCCAACCGGCTATGGCTGCACACAGACTACAGGGCGAGCTGCGCTCACACAGAGACCGTGCAGACAGCCGTAAACGGCGCTGCAAGGCTCAATAAACACCCTCTAGGTTATCCTATGTAGTGTTTTTCCACAATTTAGCTGGAGACGGGTGGAAAAACACTAATAGGAATTTTTTTTTTAAATTTTAAACTGGCTGCACTATTTGAAAAAAATGAATTTTTTTTTCAAGGTATGAGGCAGTAACACACCCTGAGCTGAATCCAACCGGCTATGGCTGCACACAGACTACAGGGCGAGCTGCGCTCACACAGAGACTGTGCAGACAGCTGTAAATGGCGCTGCAAGGCCCAAAAAAACCCCTCTAGGTTATTCTATGTAGTGTTTTTCCACAATTTAGCTGGAGACGGGTGGAAAAACACTAATAGGAAATTTTTATTAAATTTTAAACAGGCTGCACTATTTGAAAAAAAGGAAATTTTTTCTCAAGGTATGAGGCAGTAACGAACCCTGAGCTGAATCCAACCGGCTATGGCTGCACACAGACTACAGGGCGAGCTGGGCTCACACGGAGACCGTGCAGGCAGCCGTAAACGGCGCTGCAAGGCCCAAAAACCCCCCTCTAGGTTATCCTATGTAGTGTTTTTCCACAATTTAGCTGGAGACGGGTGGAAAAACACTAATAGGAAATTTGAGAAAAAATGTGCAGCAGGCTGCACTATGAGCAAAAAAGGACAACTGTGTGAGGCAGTGTGAACCCCCCCTGAGCTGAATACAACCGGGTATATGGCTGCACACAGACTACAGAGTGAGCTGCACACACACACACACACAGAGACCTTGCAGAACGCTGTTAAAACAGCGCTGCAAGGCAAGAGCAAGGTGAACAGTGAAGAACACACAGCGTTTTGCTAAATTAGCCTTTGGAAAGGAAAATAAAGCAATTAGCTATCTCAACTGGCCCTCAGTTAGAACACAGCGTCCTGTCCCTAACTGAAATCACAGCAGAGTGAGCGCAAAATGTTTGCAGCGTTTTTTATAGTGCAGAGTGACATCATTTCAGCAGCCAATCACAGCCTTGCCAGTACTTACATGCCCACCATGCTAAACAGGATGTGCCCACACTTCCAATCATTCCTCATTGGCTGCTGCGTTCAGTTTGAATTCTGGGAACTTCCGATTCCGGTATCCGATACGCGGGAAGTATCGGAATTTGGTATCGGAATTCCGATACCGCAAATATCGGCCGATACCCGATACTTGCGGTATCGGAATGCTCAACACTATCCATGATGCTTCACGGATGTTCCGCTTGCTGTAATGAAGTCTTTTGCAGCACAGATGGGTCCAAAGTCATGTGCTATGCCATGCGAGTACCTTGAATCGGTATATATGTTTACAGTTTTGCCTTCTGCAATCTGGCAGGCCTTCGTCAGCGCTATCAGTTCTGCTTCCTGGGATGACAGGCTAGGCGGCAGACTTCTGGACCATAGGATTTCTTGATTGCCAGTCACTGTACATCCCGTGTGAAATCTTCCTTCATCATCTGTAAATCTGGAGCCATCTATGTAGAGGATCAACTCTGGGTTGGTCAGTGGCTCATCCACCACATTGGGCAATCCTGCTGTTTCCTGTTGCATGATGCTGAAGCAATCATGGTCATCAGTCCGTGGGCAAATCCAGATCCTTGTGAAAGGTATCAGGCAGATTTTGATCTGAAGAGTCCATATCTACATCCCCCTTGGGAGATTTTGATCTGAAGAGTCCATATCTGCATCCCCCTTGGGAGATTTTGATCTGAAGAGTCCATATCCACATTGCCCTTGGGAGTGGGAGTAGATTGGCCGGGTTGAGGACTGTGCATCTGGAGATGGTGACATTGTCAGACAAGAGCAGAAAGCACTAGAGACGAAGATACCTGGTGGTAGAGAGATGTTTTGGCTGGGTTTGGTTGAGGATTGCTGAAATGTCGTGCGGAGCCAAGATTTCCAGTGGATGTCCAAGAATGATGTCAGCAGTCTTGTCCAGGAGGGCGTGTGCTGTAAATACTGCTCTCATGCAGGAGGGGGCTCCCCTTACAACTAGATCCAGGTAAGCTGAAATGTAGCCTAGAGGTCTCTACTTACCCCCATGAATCTGCGTCAGGACTTCCGTAGCATGACCTTCTTTTTCCATCAGGGAGAGACAGAATGGCTTCTCTTAGTCAGGTAGGCCTAGAGCTGGCGCTGTGACTACTGAGTCTTTCAACTTCTTGAACGAGCTGAAGGCTGCATCTGACAGGAGGAATGGGGTTGCATTGACGCAATTGTACAGAGGCTGCATTAGGAATGAGGCATCAGGGATCCAGGTCCTGCAATATGAAACTAGACCAAGGAAGGCCTGTAGCATCTTTGAAGTTGTTGGGGAAGCCATCTTCTCCACTGTGGTCTTCCGTTCATCTGTCAAGTGTTTCGTCTGGTGAGCAATACAGTGTCCCAGGAACGTAACTCGCTTCAGACACCACTGGACCTTGTTCTTTGAGACCTTGCAGTGCTGCTTCGCCAGGTAGAGCAGGAGAGACAAGGAATGGGCTTTACACATGTCAAAGTCAACTGCACAAAGGAGTAGATCATCCACGTATTGTAGCAGGGTCACTTCTGCATCTTCTGTGATCCAGTTGGCGAGGACTGTGGACATTGTTTTGGTGAATTGTGAGGGGCTGTTTTGAGCCCCCTGGGGCATCACCGCCCATGTGTGCTGTGCCCCCTGGGCCTCTGGGAGTGTGCCTTACACTAAATAGTGTAATTGGGAGTGTCTCATGCAGTGGTTTGTTTGTCTCTTGGGCAACTTTCAACATTCTGTTCTTAAGTGTACCGTTTAATCTTTCCACTTTCCCGCTACTCTGGGGGTGGTAGAGAGTGTGTAGGCCTAAATCTGACCCTACTGCTGACCAGGTCTCTCGTGTTAGGTTTGCTATGAATGTGGGTCCCTGATCACTCTCTATCACTTCTGGAACCCCATATCTGCACACTATCTCTGAGAGTAGCTTCTTTGCAGTAGTCTTTGCCGACTGGTTTCTTGCTGGGAAAGCTTCTGGCCATCCTAAGAACACGTCCCCGACCACAAGGGCGTATTCAAAACCTCCACTTGGCGACATCTGGATGTGGTCGATCTGGATCCTCTGGAAAGGGGTACAGTGGTCTGGCAAGATGATGTGTCGGAACTTTCTCCATTCTTTCAGGGTTGCATTTGCCGCAGGTCAAACAGCTGCTAGTGAATTTGGCTGTTAGGGTGGAGATCCCTGGAGTGAACCAGAAAGCACCTATCAGATCATTCATCTGTGTCTTTGATCAGTGTGTAGCCGTCCGGCTCTATGACCTCCCCCACTCCTCCATATTGTCTTCTTTTTGCGGCTTCCTTGGCTGCCATATCCGCCATGTTATTGCCCCGTGCCTCTACTGTATTCAGTTTTCCATGCGCTTTGACTTTTAGTACTATAAAGGCACAGATGATTGGCCTCGGGGAGACCAAAACATCCAACACCGCGGAGACATCATCACGTGTTTCTCAACGCAGTGATTCCCAGGATCCTAGGATGCTGCCCTTCCCGTGGTTGTTCCTTCCCGGAGAAAGGCCTGGCTATTCACTGCTTGCGTCGAGAAACACGTGATGGTGTCTCCGCAGCTTCTTTACATGCATCTGCATATTTCCCATAAGGGATGGGGGCAGTGTTCTGGAATCACTGCGTTGAGAAACACGTGATGGTGTCTCCGCGGTGTTGGATGTTTTGGTCTCCCCGAGGCCAATCATCTGTGCCTTTATAGCCTTTTTACTAGGCACTGCTCCTAATAGCCAGATTCCTACTCCACACTGATGAGGGGCAAAAACCCCAAAACAGCTGTCTGTGGATGGATACCATGCTTGACTTTTAGTACTGCCTCCATTTTTGGAAGTTGGAGTGCGTCCAGCAGGTCTCTGATGGCTCCATGATTAGTGTTGAGCGATACCTTCCGATATCGGAAAGTATCGGTATCGGATAGGATCGGCCGATATTCAAAAAATATCGGATATCGCCGATACCGATACCCGATCCCAATGCAAGTCAATGGGACCAAAATATCGGAATTAAAATAAACCCTTTCTTTCCTTGTAGGTTCATTCTACATGAAGGAAAACAAGTAAGAATAATGCAGGATGTATTTGGGGAGGTGGCGGAGACATTAAAGTCATAGAGGTTTAGCCCAATCAAATAGAATAGCATGTTTTTTTTGTTTTTTTAAAGACGTTCGGAGTGACAAAGATATTGACTATGTAAATATTTTTTAATTTTGTCAGATATTGATGTTTCACTATTCCACGCCCTTCCCCTTCTTTTTTTTTTTACTTTTCCCACACTTTCATCTTCATCATCATCAGCATCTTTGACATCAACTTCTTCTTCACCTTATTCATCTTCTTCTTCATCCTTTACCTTTTTTTTTTTTTTTATTACATTCTTCATATTCATTTTATTCAACTATTATTATTCTTCCTATTCTACATATTCATTTTATTCAACTGTATTATTCTTCCTATTCTACTTCTTCATCATATTCTCATTTGTGACAGGCATTCCCGTAGTTGTTATCTATAAAAGTTGGAAGATTACACCTTCCGTTCTGCCAGTCACAAAAGTTACATTTGTCCACGTTCAGTTTGGCCTGCAGCATCAGGCTTTATCCAGGGGCACCACGAGGAGGAACGGACTCACCCCCATACACTGCTTAGTCTTCTTCTGCATATAATTTAGATAATATCTTTTGCTCTGATATTAATTGTTATGCTTAATGTTCTTCTGCTCTTTGTTCTGCAGCCTCTTGTTCTTCTGCTTCTCGGTCTTCCATGTCGTCGTCTCCAGTGTCGTCATCTCCGCCGTCGTCGTCTCCGCCGTCGTCGTCTCCGCCGTCGTCGTCATCGGGGTGGTCTTCCGGGTTGTCGTCGTCGTCGTCATCGGGGTGGTCTTCCGGGTCGTCGACTTTAGGGTCTTCAACTTGGAAATGTAGCAGAAGGTACAAGAAGGATGAGAAAATGCCAAGAACCTGATGATGGAACTGGAACTCGGATGGCTACCCGAAGGTTCAAGAGCCTATGGAACTACCGAGGACCAGCTGACGTTACTGGAACCCGGTTACTAAGCAGGAGGTACCCGTGCTAAAAAGCACTACCAAGGACCGCCTGACGTTGGCGGAACTCGGATACCCAGAAGGAGGCACCTAAGCCAAAGGCTCTGCCCGGAACTAGCTGACGGTACTGGAACCAGGATGGAGAGCCGAAGGTACAAGAGCAAAAGACACTGCCGAGAACCAGCTGACGGTACTGGAACCCGGATGGGTAGCCGAAGGTCCAAGAGCCAATGGAACTACCGAGGACCAGCTGACGTTACTGGAACCCGGTTACTAAGCAGGAGGTACCCGTGCCTGAAAGCACTACCAAGGACCACCTGACGTTGGTGGAACTTGGATACCCAGAAGGAGGCACCTAAGCCAAAGGCTCTGCCCGGAACCAGCTGACGGTACTGGAACCAGGATGGGGAGCCGAAGGTACAAGAGCAAAAGACACTGCCGAGAACCAGCTGACGGTGCTAACAAAGATGCGTTGCCCCAGTGTGCAAGAGCCAATGGCACGACCGAGGACCAGCTGACGGTGCTGGAACCCGGTTACTAAGCTGTAGGTGCCCGCGCTTAAAAGCACTACCAAGGACTGCCTGATGTTGGCGGAACTCGGATACCCAGGAGGAGGCACCTAAGCCAAAGGCTCGGCCCGGAACCAGCTGACGGTGCTGGAACCAGGTGGTGGACCCGAAGGCCCACAGGAGAGGAGAGAACAGCTAGGCCGCAAGGCAGCCGCAGTTACCGAACCCCAACAGTCCTACAGGGGGAGCTGGGCCTACTGGCACTACAGAACCAGCCTTGACTACCAGTTCACGCAGCCCACATAGGAAGCTCCTAAACTGGAGGCACCCTGGAGTTGGCTAACCCGACCGCACCACGACGGGGCAAGCATAGGCGTCTCAGTGAGCTTGACACAACCCGGAAACAGCTGACGATGCTGAAACCAGGTTTGGCACGAGGGAGTACCTGTGACAAAAACACTGCCGAGAACCAGCTGGCGGTGCTGGAACACAGATGCGTTGCCCCAGTGTGCAAGAGCCAATGGCACGACCGAGGACCAGCTGACGGTGCTGGAATCCGGTTACTAAGCTGTAGGTGCCCGCGCTTAAAAGCACTACCAAGGACCGCCTGACGTTGGCGGAACTCGGATACCCAGGAGGAGGCACCTAAGCCAAAGGCTCGGCCCGGAACCAGCTGACGGTGCTGGAACCAGGTGGTGGACCCCAAGGCCCACAGGAGAGGAGAGAACAGCTAGGCCACGAGGCAGCCGCAGTTACCGAACCCCAACAGTCCTACAGGGGGAGCTGGGCCTACTGGCACTACAGAACCAGCCTTGACTACCAGTTCACGCAGCCCACATAGGAAGCTCCTAAACTGGAGGCACCCTGGAGTTGGCTAACCCGACCGCACCACGACGGGGCAAGCATAGGCGTCTCAGTGAGCTTGACACAACCCGGAAACAGCTGACGGTGCTGAAACCAGGTTTGGCACGAGGGAGTACCTGTGACAAAAACACTGCCGAGAACCAGCTGGCGGTGCTGGAACCCGGATGCGTTGCCTACCAAAGATTGTCTTCCTACAGCCCCAACTAGCGGTGTTGGAGCAAAGGGTAAGCAGGGGGAGCAGAGTGTAGGCCGAAGCCTGCACTGGAGTCAGCTTTGTGTCTGCGTTGCGTTTGCAGGACACTTTGCCGGCTACACAGTGGGGGAACAGCAGGCGGTGCTGAACCCCACTAACACATTGGCTGGTGTTTTTCTCTGTGCAGCTAGCACTTCCGGGCAAAAACTAGCGGTGTTATAGCCCAGGGGCAGCAGGAGGAGGAGAGGAGCAGAGTGTAGGCCGAAGCCTAGTTGAACCAATTTCAAAGGTAACCTTTAACCCCCCCTCAGGTGTTACAATGTACAAGAGCCACACCTTGTGCAGCATTAATGCTGCACAAGTAAAAGGTTGCTCTATTAATTTTTCTACTTGCACACGCTGAATGCAACACGTACACAATTTAGCCCATTCTACAGTCAAACTGTAGTTGAGGCGTGACTTGTATTTTTAAGGAGATGCAGCATAGGTGTCCCAAATAACGCCTTTGTGCTTGGCGCAGCTTCCTGAGCGTTGTTTTTTGCTGTACAGGAGTCTGCGCTCTTGTGTTATCCCTTGGCAATGCCCTGTTAGCGCTGCCCGTCTTATGACCTCATTTCATGTTGGCCGGTGCGGTTAACGATGGCCATAAATTCCAGACCCACAGTGCCTTTTCATAAAGTCACACTGCGGTGCTGGGATTCATGGCCTTGAGCAGTAAATATTTTCGACGCTCACACACGTCCTTACACCTGCTTCAGACTGGGCGGCCTCTGCTGATCCCTTTTCGCATGCCGCGGCCATGAGGCCGCACAGTCTGAAGAAGGCGGAAGGAGATGAGTGACGACAGGCGATCATATGCACTGCTCGTGCCCATAAACCACACCCTCGCTGACAAAATAAATAAGACAACGAGGGGCGTTGTTTCACGCAGGGCGGATGCACAGGCGCAGCCAGCTAACCATGATGTCAAAAGGCGGGAAGCGCTACCAAGGGGGGTGCTGCGTATCATTAGAAAGGAAAGTCACACCTCAGGGACAGTGGAATGGTCTCAATGAGACACATTTTGTACGTGTTGAGTTCCACGTGGGCAAGGAGAAAAAGTCAGCCACCTTGTACAAATGCAGCAGTACTGCTGAACAAGGTGGCTGTTATACATAGAAACACCTGGGGGTGGGGGGCAGGCTCCCTTTAATTTCAGTTAATGTGCCTGCATGGCGTTTGCAGGGCACGTTGCCGGCTACACAGCTGGGGAACAGCTGGCGGTGCTGAACCCCACTGACGCATTGGCTGGTGTTTTTCTCTGTGCAGCTAGCACTTCCAGGCTAAAACTGGCGGTGTTATGAGCCCAGGGTCAGCAGGAGGAGGAGAGGAGCAGAGTGTAGGCCGAAGCCTGCACTGGTGGCAGCTTTTGTTCTGTTGTGCCTGCGTGGCGTTTGCAGATCACGTTGCCGGCTACACAGCTGGGTAACAGCTGGCAGTGCTGAACCCCACTAACACATTGGCTGGTGTTTTTCTCTGTGCAGCTAGCACTTCCGGGCAAAAACTGGCGGTGTTAGAGCCCAGGGTCAGCAGGAGGAGGAGAGGAGCAGAGTGTAGGCCGAAGCCTAGTTGAACCAATTTAAAAGGTAACCTTTAACCCCCATCAGGTGTTGCAAGGTACAAGAGCCACACCTCGTGCAGCATTAATGCTGCACAAGTAAATGGTTGCTCTATTAATTTTGCTCCTTGCACACGCTGAATAAAACACGTACACTATTTAGCCCATTCTACTGTAAAACAGTAGTGGAGGCGTGACTTGTCTTTTTAAAGAAAAGCAGCCCAGGTGTCGAAAATAACACCTTGGTGCATGGGCGCAGCTTCCTGAGCGTTGTTATTTGCTGTACAGGAGTCTGCGCTCTTGTTATCCCTTGGCCATGCGCTGTGAGCGCTTCCTGTCTTCTGACCTCATTTCATGTTGGCCGATGCGGTTAGCGGTGGACATGAATCCCAGACCCACAGTGTGTTTGGAAAAAATCACACTGCGTGGCTGGGATTCGTGCCCTTGTGCAGTTAATATGTTTGCCGCTCACACATGTCCTTACACCTGCTTCAGACTGGGCGGCCTCATCTGATCCCTTATCGCATGCCGCGGCCATGAGGCCGCACAGTCTGAAGAAGGCGGAAGGAGATGAGTTAAGACATGCGAACATATGCACTGCACATGCCCATCAATAACACCCTTGCAGCCAAAATATATGAGACAACGAGGGGCGTTGTGTTGGGCAGGGCGGACGCACAGGCACAGGCAGCCAACCAATGATGTCAGAAGACGGGCAGCGCTACCAAGGGGGGTGCTGCGTATCATTAGAAAGGAAAGTCACACCTCAGGGACAGTTGAATGGTCTCAATGAGACACATTTTGTACGTGTTGAGTTCCACGTGGGCAAGGAGAAAAAGTCAGCCACCTTGTACAAATGCAGCAGTACTGCTGTACAAGGTGGCTATTATACATAGAAACACCTGGGGGTGGGGGGCAAGCTCCCTTCAATTTCAGTTCATGTGCCTGCGTGGCGTTTGCAGGTCACGTTGCAAGCTACACAGCAGGGGAACAGCTGGCGGTGCTGAACCCCACTAACACATTGGCTGGTGTTTTTCTCTGTGTAGCTAGCAATTCTGGGCAAAAACTAGCGGTGTTAGAACCCAGGGTCAGCAGGAGGAGGAGAGGAGCAAAGTGTAGGCCGAAGCCTGCACTGGTGGCAGCTTTTGGTCGGTTGTGCCAGCGTGGCTTGTGCTGGACACGATGCCAGCTACACAGCAGGGGAACAGCTGGCGGTGCTGAACCCCACTAACACATTGGCTGGTGTTTTTCTCTGTGAAGCTCGCATTTCCGGGCAAAAACTAGCGGTGTTAGAGCCCAGGGTCAGCAGGAGGAGGAGAGGAGCAGAGTGTAGGCCGAAGCCTAGTTGAACCAATTTCAAAGGTAACCTTTAACCCCCCCTCAGGTGTTGCAAGGTACAAGAGCCACACCTTGTGCAGCATTAATGCTGCACAAGTAAAAGGTTGCTCTATTTAGTTTGCTCCTTGCACACGCTGAATAAAACACGTACACTATTTAGCCCATTATACTGTCTAACAGTAGTGGAGGCGTGACTTGTCTTTTTAAGGAGACGCAGCACAGGTGTCAAAATTTACACCTAGGTGCTGGGCGCAGATTCCTGAGCGTTGTTATTAGCTGTACAGGAGTCTGCGCTATTGTGATCCCTTGGCCATGCGCTGTGAGCGCTGCCTGTCTTCTCACCTCATTTCATGTTGGCCGTTGCGGTTAGCAATGGATATGAATCCCAGGCCCGCAGTGTGTTTTCAAAAAATCACACTGCGTGGCTGGGATTCGTGCCCTTGTGCAGTAAATATGTTTGCCGCTCACACATGTCCTTACACCTGCTTCAGACTGGGCGGCCTCAGCTGATCCCTTATCGCCTACCACGGCCAGGAGGCCGCACAGTCTGAAGAAGGCGGAAGGAGATGAGTTAAGACAGGCGAACATATGCACTGCACATGCCCATCAATCACACCCTCACAGCCAAAATATATGAAACGAGGGGGGTTGTGTCGGGCAGGGCGGACGCACAGGCACAGGCAGCCAACCAATGATGTCAGAAGACGGGCAGCGCTACCAAGGGGGGTGGTGCGTGTCATTAAAAAGGAAAGTCACACCTCAGGGACATTGTAATGGTCTGTAATGAGACACATATTTTACGTGTTTAATTCTACGTGGGCAAGGATAAAAAATCAGCCACCTTGTACAAATGCAGCAGTACTGCTGTACTAGGTGGCTGTTATACATAGAAACACCTGGGGGGGTGGGGCCAGGTTCCCTTTAATTTCAGTTCATGTGCCTGCGTGGCGTTTGCAGGTCACGTTGCCGGCTACACAGCAGGGGAACAGCTGGCGTTGCTGAACCCCACTAACACATTGGCTGGTGTTTCTCTGTGCAGCTAGCACTTCCGGGCAAAAACTAGCGGTGTTTAAGCCCAGGGTCAGCAGGAGGAGGAGAGGAGCAGAGTGTAGGCCGAAGCAGGGCCGGCTCCAGGTTTTTGAGGGCCCCGGGCGAAAGAGTCTCAGTGGGCCCCCTCTTAAACACATACCACGATTCATGATGCACAGATACAGCAGAGAAATATACCACAGCCAAATAGCATACAGCACAGGCCACGTAGCATATAGCACAGGCCACGTAGCATATAGCACAGGCCACGTAGCATATAGCACAGGCCACGTAGCATGTAGCATATAGCACAGGCCACGTAGCATATAGCACAGGCCACGTAGCATATAGCACAGGCCACGTAGCATATAGCACAGCCACGTAGCATATAGCACAGCCACGTAGTATATAGCACAGCCCACGTAGTATATAACACAGGCAGCCCACGTAGTATATAACACAGGCAGCCCACATAGTAAATTACACAGGCAGCCCACGTGGCACGTAGTATATAACACACGCAGCCATGTAGTATATAGTCTACAAGTCCTGTCCCAGCATCATCAGATGCCATACTGTAGAGGTCTGTCTGTGTAGTGTAGGACTCTGACTACAAGTCCCAGGCAGGCTGCATCCATTCCCCCCTTAATGCTTGGGACCAGGAACTTGAAAGGAAGACAGTCAGTCACACTGCTTCACTTTAACGTCACGTGACGTCACTCAGTCACCAGTCAGTCACGAGTCGACTCTCACTCACCCACCACCACGCCATCGCCGTTGCCCCCGACCGTTGTGGACACAGGATCTCCACATGCATGCACTCACTGACGAATGCTGCTGCTCCTCTTTCTGCTCCTCGCTGCGCTGGAACTACTGGACGGTGGACGCCGCCGGTCCCGGACCCGGACCGTGTCGCGACGATCTGCTGTGTGTGTCAGAGCTGCGCTGCACTTCTTAGGATGATGAGCTCCTCACTCTCACCCGGAAGTGACGACCGCCGGCCCGGAAGTGACTCTTCTATCCCCATGGAGGTGATTGGTGAGTATTCCTGTCCCAGTCAGGGAGTCCCGCCTCCTGCTGCTGAGAATCATATATCCGCATTCCGGCTCCACTGCTCCAGCTCCGACTCCTGGCTGGAGTCACACAGACAGTGCAGCACACTAGCACAGGGAGGGAGGGAGGGTCGGAGACTCAGGAATGATGATGTAGTCAGGCTTCGGGGGCCCCCCAGGAGCGCATGATGCGCTGTGCATCAGTGTCAGCATAATAAGTGTCTACTGTGTCTTACCGTTATGGGCCCCCCAGTCTCGCCAGGGCCCCGGCATTTGCGCGGGTGCGCCGGGTGCTGACGCCGGCCCTGGGCCGAAGCCTGCACTGGTGGCAGCTTTTGTTCTGTTGTGCCAGCGTGGCTTGTGCTGGACACGTTGCCGACTACACAGCAGGGGAACAGCTGGCGGTGCTGAACCCCACTGACACATTGGCTGGTGTTTTTCTCTGTGCAGCTAGCACTTCCAGGCTAAAACTGGCGGTGTTATGAGCCCAGGGTCAGCAGGAGGAGGAGAGGAGCAGAGTGTAGGCCGAAGCCTGCACTGGTGGCAGCTTTTGTTCTGTTGTGCCTGCGTGGCGTTTGCAGGTCACGTTGCCGGCTACACAGCTGGGGAACAGCTGGCGGTGCTGAACCCCACTAACACATTGGCTGGTGTTTTTCTCTGCAGCTAGCACTTCTGGGCAAAAACTAGCAGTGTTTAAGCCCAGGGTCAGCAGGAGGAGGAGAGGAGCAGAGTGTAGGCCGAAGCCTGCACTGGTGGCAGCTTTTGTTCTGTTGTGCCAGCGTGGCTTGTGCTGGACACGTTGCCGACTACACAGCAGGGGAACAGCTGGCGGTACTGAACCCCACTGACACATCACCTAGTGTTTTTTCTGTGTAGACAACACTACCAGGTGGCAACTGACAGTGTTGAAACCCAGGGAATCAAAGAGCAGCAGAGTGTAGGCCGAAGACTGCAGTGGAGCAAGTTGAAAGGGAACCTTTAAACCCCCCCCCCAGGCATTTGTTGCTGAAAGAGCCATCTTGTACAGCAGTAATACTGCACATGGAAAATGGTGGCTCTCAAAATTATGCTCCTTGCAAACGCTGAAGTACACACTCATATAATGTGTCCCCTCACACTGTCAAACCGTCCCGGAAGTGGGACTTTCCTTTGTAATGTGACACAGCAAAGCCGTCATTCCAACCCCCTTGGTGCCGTGCGCCACCTCCTCAACGTTGTTTGGTTCTGTCACGGAGCCCGCACTGTAATGTTATCCCTTGGCCATGCACAGTTAGCGGTGCCCGTCTTCTGACATCATGTAGGTGTCAGGCTGGCAGTGCCTGTGCGTCCAAGCTGCCCGAGATCCAACCTTGCAGTGTCATCTAATGTAGTCCCACTGCGGGCCAGGGATCCATGGGCATGCGCAGTGCATATCATCGCCTCTCACTCACCTCCTTCCTGCTTCTTCAGACTGTGCGGCATCACGGCCGTGGCATGCTATTAGGGATCAGCTGACGCCGCCTAGTCTGAAGAAGCGTGAAGAAGGGGAGTGAGAGGCTAGTATATGCACTGCGCATGGCCATGGATACCAGGCCCACTGTGGGATCACATTAGACGACACTGCGAGGTGGGATTTCGGGCAGCGTGGACGCACAGGAGGACAACAAATGATGTCAGAGGACGGGCAGCGCAAACTGTGCATGGCCAAGGGATAACATAACAGCGCAGGGTCCATGACGGAATCAAACAACGCTAAGGAGCCAGCGCACGGTGGCAAGGGGGTAGCAATGACGGCTGTGCTGCGTCACATTACAAAGGAAAGTCCCACCTCCGGGACGGTTGGACGGTGTGAGGGGACACATTACATGAGTGTGTAGTTCAGCGTTTGCAAGGAGCATAATTTCAAGAGCGACCTTTCCCTTGTGCAGTATTAGTGCTGCACATGGTGGCTCTTTCAGTAACAAACGCCTGGGGGGGGGGGGGACAGGTCCCCTTACATTTTAGTTGTGCCAGCGTGGCGGTCGCATGACACGTTGCTGGGGATCAGCTGACGTTACTGAACCCCAATAACAGAGGAGCAACTGTTGACTGTGCAGACAGCACTTCCAGGCACCAACTGGCGGTGTTAGAGCCCAGGGACAGCAGGAGGAGCAGATTGGAGGTATTGCCGCACACACAGCTGGGGATCAGCTGACGTTACTGAACCCCAATAACAGAGGAGCGACTGTTAACTGTGCACACAGCACTTCCAGGCACCAACTGGCGGTGTTAGAGCCAAGGGACAGCAGGAGGAGCAGATTGGAGGTATTGCCGCACACACAGCTGCGGATCAGCTGACGTTACTGAACCCCAATAACAGAGGAGCGACTGTTAACTGTGCACACAGCACTTCCAGGCACCAACTGGCGGTGTTAGAGCCCAGGGTCAGCAGGAGGAGCAGAGGAACAGAGTGTAGGCCAAAGCCTGATTGGAGCAAGTTGAAAGGGAACCTTTAACCCCCCCCAAGACGTTTGTAGCTGAAAGAGCTATCTTGTGCAGCACTAAGGATGCAAAAGGAAAAGGTTGCTCTTTTAATTATGCTCCTTGCAAACACTGAAGTAAACACTAAAAATGTGTCCCCTTATACCGTTCAACCGTCCCGGAGGTGCGAATTTCCTTCGTAATGGGACACAGCACAGCTGTCATTCCTATCCCCTTGGTGCCGTGCGCTGCCTTCTCAGCGTTGTTTTAAGCTGTCACGGAGCCTGCGCTGTTCTGTTAGACCTTGGCCATGCCCAATTAGCGCTGCCTGTCTTCTGACATAATTTGGTGTCAGGCTGTCAGTGCCTGTGCGTCCACGCTGCTCCAGATCCCACCTCGCAGTCTCGTCTAACGTAATCCCACTGCGGGCCTTGGATCCATGGGCATGCACAGTGCATATACTCGACTCTCACTCCCCTCCTTCCCTCTTCTTCAGACTGTGCGGTGTCACGGCCGTGGCATGCTAGGGATCAGCTGACGGCGCACAGTCTAAAGAAGGCGGAGGGAAATGAGCGAGAGCCCGAGGGGAAGATATACACTGCGCATGCCCATGGATCCCAGGCCCGCAGTGTGACTCAATCAGAAGACACTGCGAGGCGGGATCTCGGGCAGCGCGGCCGCACAGGCGCAGCCAGCCTGACACCAAATTATGTCAGAAGACAGGCAGCGCAAATAGGGCATGCCCAAGGGATAACAGAACAGCGTAGGCTCCGTGACAGCTTAAAACAACGCTGAGGAGGCAGCGCATGGCACCAAGGGGGTAGGAATGACGGCTGTGCTGCATCACATTACGAAGGAAAGTCCCAGCTCCGGGACGGTATAACGGTATCAGTGAACACATTTTATAAGTGTTAAGTTCTGCGTGTGCAAGGAGCTAAACCAAAAGAGCTACCTTTTCCTTGTGCAGCATTACTGCTGCACAAGATGGCTCTTTCAGTAACAAACGACGAGGGGGTGGGGGGGGACAGGTTCCCTTACATTTAGGTTGTTGTGCCAGCGTGGCGGTCGCAGGACACATTGCCGGCTACACAGCTGGGGATCACCTGATGTTACTGAAACCCAATAACACTGGGTCGTATGTTTTTACTGTGCAGCCTGCACTTCTGAGCCGCAACTGGCGGTGTTGGAGCCCAGGAATAGCAGTTCAGGTGGTAGAAAGATGAACACAGCAGGAGACCTGGATGACACCCAATTACTTAATCAGGCAGAGGAGTGGCAAATTCCTGCGAGATCCAGGCCTGGTTTATTTTCAGGAAAGTAAGCCGGTCAACGTTATCGGAGGACAGTCGCATGCGACGGTCTGTTAGTACACCACCTGCGGCACTAAAGACACATTCCGATAAGACACTAGCCGCAGGGCAAGCCAGCACCTCCAATGCATAGTGGCTTAGCTCTGGCCATGTATCCAGCTTAGAGACCCAAAACTTGAACGGGGAAGAGCCGTCTGGGAGTACAGTAAGAGGGCAAGCCATGTAGTCTGTCACCATCTGACGGAACCGTTGCCTCCTGCTGACTGGAGCCGCCGGTGATGGTGTAGACATTTGGGGCGGGCACACAAAAGTGTGCCAGAGTTGTGCCATACTGGGCTTGCCTTGGGCAGAGGCACTGCTTCTGCTCCCTCTTTGGGCAGAGCCTCCCCCACTGCCTCGACGCACTGAGCTGCTTTGTAAAGCACTAGCAGCACTCCTCTCAGTTGGACAGGAGAAGATGATGGAATTCACCAGTGTGTCGTGGTACTCCCGCAATTTACGCTCCCGGGTCAACGCTGGGATGAGGTTTTGGACGTTGTCCCGGTAGCGAGGATCGAGGAGGGTGAACACCCAATAATCAGGCATGTTGAGAATGTGGTCGATGCGGCGGTCGTTTCTCAGGCACTGCAGCATGAAATCCACCATGTGCTGCAGAGTGCCAACTGGCCCAGAAACGCTGTCCCCTGCTTGAGACATGATCTCTGCCCGCTCGTCATCACCCCACCCTCGCTGTACACACTGACCACTGGACAATTGTGTCGCTCCCTCCTCTGGATGGAGCTCTTCCTCCTCCATTGACTCCTCCTCATCCTCCTCACAAATTGGCCCCTGCGTACCCCTTTGTGAGGAACCACGTGGCGCTGACTCTCCAGAAGCTGATGGAAAAGGTGACTCCTCATCCTCCACCTCTTCCACAACATCATCCCTTAACCCTTGCAAAGTTTGCTGAAGCAGGCAGATAAGGGGGACAGTCATGCTGACTAGTGCATCATCTGCACTTGCCATCCGCGTGGAATAATCAAAAGGACGCAAAACCTGGCAGACGTCCTTCGTAGTGGCCCACTCTGTGGTTGTGAAGTCTGATCGGCGCTGACTGCGACTTCTTTGAGCCTGATGCAGCTGGTACTCCATAACTGCTTGCTGCTGCTCACACAACCGCTCCAACATATGTAACGTGGAATTCCACCGGGTAGGTAGGTCACATATGATGCGGTGTTCCGGAAGGCGGAATCGGCGCTGCAGAGCAGCAATGCGGGATCTGGCCAAGCTGGAACGCCGCAAGTGAGCACACTCTAGGCGGACCTTGTGCAGCAGGGCATCAAGATCCGGATAGTCCCTCAGAAAACTCTGCACAACCAAATTGAGCACATGTGCCAGACATGGGATGTGAGTGAGGTTGCCAAGGGCCAAAGCTGCCACCAGATTTCGGCCATTGTCACACACTACCATGCCTGGCTGGAGATTCGCTGGCAGTAACCACACATCGCTCTCCTGCTTGATGGCATTCCAGAGCTCCTGCGCTGTGTGGCTTCGATTCCCCAATGAAACTAGTTTCAAGACGGCCTGCTGACGTTTGGCCACGGCTGTGCTCATGTCGGTCATAGGTAAACGTTCACGGGTCCATGTGGAGGTGGACTGTGACGGCTCCTGCAGAGTTGATTCTGAGGAACTTGTGTAAGAGGAGGAGTCAATGCGTACAGACTGGATTCCTGCAATCCTTGGAGTGGGCAGGACACGTCCTGCGCCACTCGCACGATCTGTACCTGGCTCAACAACATTAACCCAATGGGCAGTGAGGGAAACGTATCGCCCCTGTCCATGCTGACTGGTCCACGCATCGGTGGTGACGTGGACCTTTGTCATGATTGCAATGGCAGGGAATCACAAAAGGACAAGCACCAACGAGCTCTAGGGTGATGGAACCTGAGCTGACCGCGACCCTAAACCTGAACACACAAATAACAATAGCCGGGGAACGTGCCTACGTTGATCCTAGACGTCTCGCACCAGCCTAAGATCTAACTTCCCCTATTAGAAGAAACACAGACCTCTCTTGCCTCCAGAGAAATTCCCCACAGAAATAGCAGTTTGAACACAGTATGAAAACAGATTCAGCAAAATGAGGCCCGCTAAAACTAGATAGCAGAGGATACAAAAGTAAACTGCGCGGTCAGCAAAAAACCCTTCAAAAAACCATCCTGTAATTACTTGAACTCATGTTCCAACTCATGGAACATGAGGAGCAATTACAGCCCACTAGAGCAACCAGCAGCAAAGAAACAATTATATGCAAGCTGGACAAGACAAAAAATAAAGCAAAACGTGGAACAAGAAAATCAAAAACTTAGCTTGTCCTGAAGATTACTGAAGCCAGAAGCTGAGGTAACAAAACACTCTGATAACCTTGATAGCCGGAGGGGAAATGACAAGAAAGCCCGGTTAAATAGGAAACTCCCAAATGCTAATAGAACAGGTGGACACCAGAGTCAGCAGAACACAAATCACCCAGTACCATCAGTAACCACCAGAGGGAGCCCAAAAACAGAACTCACAACAGACCTTGCTACTGACGGCGTTCAGTAGCGCATGTTTTATGTTTCCCTCAACATGCCTGTGCAGGGCAGGGACAGCTTGCCTGCTGAAGTAAAAGCGGCTGGGCACCTTGTACTGTGGGACTGCCAATGCCATCAAGTCATGGAAGCTGTCAGTCTCCACTAGCCTGAACGAGAGCATTTCCAGGGACAACAGTTTGGCAATGCCTGCATTCAGAGCCTGTGCTCGGGGGTGGTTGGCCGAGAATGCCCGCCTTTTCTCCCATGCCTGTACTACCGATGGCTGTAGAGTAGACTGGGAGTGTGAGGATGACTGGGAAGGTGGTGCTGTGGGTGGAATTACACAAGGTCTCTGGACAACAGTGCCAGAAGTTCTTCCATGGCGATCCTGGGAGGAAGCCAAACCAGCTGTGCGTGAGCTGGAGGAAGAGGCAACACGAGCTGAAGAGGTGGTAGCTGCCGCTGTTGGTTGGCCTACATCTTCAGTCTGTTTCTGTAACTCCACCGCGTGCCTGGTCCGCACATGTTTCCACATATTTGTGGTATTGAGGTTGCTGACATTTTTCCCTCTTTTTACTTTCTGATGACACAGCTTGCATTTGACAAAACAAATGTCATCTGCAACTGTGTCAAAAAAGGACCAGGCACTGCAAGTCTTGGGAGCGCCCTTTTTGGCTTTGGAAAGAGACAGGCTCCTAACGGGTGCCAAAGTGGAGGCTACAGGCTCCGCAGTCTTCCCCCTCCCTCTCCCTCTTTGGCCCGTAAGGGGAATCTCTTCCTCAGAGCTGCTCCCACCACCTTCCTGTTCCTCACGCCACGATGGGTCAACGACCTCATCATCTCCACTACCCTCTGCCACCAACTGCTCCTCCTGGGTAGTCTCGGCAGCACAGTACGCACCAGAAAGCGTCACCTGAGTTTCATCATCAGATGCGTACTGCGCTGTGGTCACCGGAGGCACTGGCCCACCCGCCTCTTCAGAGTCAGAGAGACAAAGCTGTTGGGCATCACTGCACACTGCCTCTTCTTCCATTTCTCCAATGCTGCTTGGCTGGCCCCCTGTTTCCAAGCCAAGAGATTCAGAGAACAGAAGTAGAGACGGCTCCTGTCCTGGGCTCTCTGACTGCCTGGCCAATTTGGCAGGTGGTGAAGAGACAGATGGCTGCTCTCCAGTGCTCTGTGCCTGAGAGGATGTGGCACTAACTGAAGTCGATGCCGAGGCGTTAGCTGCCATCCACCCGACAACAGCTTCAATTTGGTCTTCAAGCAGCAGCGGTGCACGGCGCTCTCCGACAAAGCTGCGCATGAAGGACTGTTCCCTGCTGAAACTGAGTGACGACGAGTCACCGGCGCCCGCAGCAGGCACAGAATCACCACGTCCTCTCCCTGCTCCTCTCCCTGCTCCACGCCCACGTGCCTTACTCCCTGCCCTCTTCATCTTGGTTGATAGATAAAGATAAGCAGAAAAGTATTAAGGCCTTAGTGTGCTTATTCCTGAAATGCTCCTCCTAACCGGTGTAAGAAACACTAATGTTGTAAAGTGTGGACTAAACTTTATTATTTTTCAAATGTGGCCTACACAAGTGTTTAGTTGTGTTTGGTGAACTTTACTTTTTTTTTTTTTGCAGATCGGGCTACAGAGCTAGTTTAAATCACACGGAGACCGTGCAGACAGCCGTAAACGGCGCAGCAAGGCCCAAAAAACCTCCTCTAGGTTATCCTATTTAGTGTTTTTCCACTATTTAGCTGGAGACGGGTGGAAAGACACTAATAGGGAATTTTTTTTTTAATTTTAAACAGGCTGCACTATTTGAAAAAAAGGAAATTTTTTTTCAAGGTATGAGGCAGTAATGCACCCTGACCTGAATCCAACCGGCTATGGCTGCACACAGACTACAGGGCGAGCTGCGCTCACACAGAGACCGTGCAGACAGCCGTAAACGGCGCTGCAAGGCTCAATAAACACCCTCTAGGTTATCCTATGTAGTGTTTTTCCACAATTTAGCTGGAGACGGGTGGAAAAACACTAATAGGAATTTTTTTTTTAAATTTTAAACTGGCTGCACTATTTGAAAAAAATGAATTTTTTTTTCAAGGTATGAGGCAGTAACACACCCTGAGCTGAATCCAACCGGCTATGGCTGCACACAGACTACAGGGCGAGCTGCGCTCACACAGAGACTGTGCAGACAGCTGTAAATGGCGCTGCAAGGCCCAAAAAAACCCCTCTAGGTTATTCTATGTAGTGTTTTTCCACAATTTAGCTGGAGACGGGTGGAAAAACACTAATAGGAAATTTTTATTAAATTTTAAACAGGCTGCACTATTTGAAAAAAAGGAAATTTTTTCTCAAGGTATGAGGCAGTAACGAACCCTGAGCTGAATCCAACCGGCTATGGCTGCACACAGACTACAGGGCGAGCTGGGCTCACACGGAGACCGTGCAGGCAGCCGTAAACGGCGCTGCAAGGCCCAAAAACCCCCCTCTAGGTTATCCTATGTAGTGTTTTTCCACAATTTAGCTGGAGACGGGTGGAAAAACACTAATAGGAAATTTGAGAAAAAATGTGCAGCAGGCTGCACTATGAGCAAAAAAGGACAACTGTGTGAGGCAGTGTGAACCCCCCCTGAGCTGAATACAACCGGGTATATGGCTGCACACAGACTACAGAGTGAGCTGCACACACACACACACACAGAGACCTTGCAGAACGCTGTTAAAACAGCGCTGCAAGGCAAGAGCAAGGTGAACAGTGAAGAACACACAGCGTTTTGCTAAATTAGCCTTTGGAAAGGAAAATAAAGCAATTAGCTATCTCAACTGGCCCTCAGTTAGAACACAGCGTCCTGTCCCTAACTGAAATCACAGCAGAGTGAGCGCAAAATGTTTGCAGCGTTTTTTATAGTGCAGAGTGACATCATTTCAGCAGCCAATCACAGCCTTGCCAGTACTTACATGCCCACCATGCTAAACAGGATGTGCCCACACTTCCAATCATTCCTCATTGGCTGCTGCGTTCAGTTTGAATTCTGGGAACTTCCGATTCCGGTATCCGATACGCGGGAAGTATCGGAATTTGGTATCGGAATTCCGATACCGCAAATATCGGCCGATACCCGATACTTGCGGTATCGGAATGCTCAACACTATCCATGATGCTTCACGGATGTTCCGCTTGCTGTAATGAAGTCTTTTGCAGCACAGATGGGTCCAAAGTCATGTGCTATGCCATGCGAGTACCTTGAATCGGTATATATGTTTACAGTTTTGCCTTCTGCAATCTGGCAGGCCTTCGTCAGCGCTATCAGTTCTGCTTCCTGGGATGACAGGCTAGGCGGCAGACTTCTGGACCATAGGATTTCTTGATTGCCAGTCACTGTACATCCCGTGTGAAATCTTCCTTCATCATCTGTAAATCTGGAGCCATCTATGTAGAGGATCAACTCTGGGTTGGTCAGTGGCTCATCCACCACATTGGGTAATCCTGCTGTTTCCTGTTGCATGATGCTGAAGCAATCATGGTCATCAGTCCGTGGGCAAATCCAGATCCTTGTGAAAGGTATCAGGCAGATTTTGATCTGAAGAGTCCATATCTACATCCCCCTTGGGAGATTTTGATCTGAAGAGTCCATATCTGCATCCCCCTTGGGAGATTTTGATCTGAAGAGTCCATATCCACATTGCCCTTGGGAGTGGGAGTAGATTGGCCGGGTTGAGGACTGTGCATCTGGAGATGGTGACATTGTCAGACAAGAGCAGAAAGCACTAGAGACGAAGATACCTGGTGGTAGAGAGATGTTTTGGCTGGGTTTGGTTGAGGATTGCTGAAATGTCGTGCGGAGCCAAGATTTCCAGTGGATGTCCAAGAATGATGTCAGCAGTCTTGTCCAGGAGGGCGTGTGCTGTAAATACTGCTCTCATGCAGGAGGGGGCTCCCCTTACAACTAGATCCAGGTAAGCTGAAATGTAGCCTAGAGGTCTCTACTTACCCCCATGAATCTGCGTCAGGACTTCCGTAGCATGACCTTCTTTTTCCATCAGGGAGAGACAGAATGGCTTCTCTTAGTCAGGTAGGCCTAGAGCTGGCGCTGTGACTACTGAGTCTTTCAACTTCTTGAACGAGCTGAAGGCTGCATCTGACAGGAGGAATGGGGTTGCATTGACGCAATTGTACAGAGGCTGCATTAGGAATGAGGCATCAGGGATCCAGGTCCTGCAATATGAAACTAGACCAAGGAAGGCCTGTAGCATCTTTGAAGTTGTTGGGGAAGCCATCTTCTCCACTGTGGTCTTCCGTTCATCTGTCAAGTGTTTCGTCTGGTGAGCAATACAGTGTCCCAGGAACGTAACTCGCTTCAGACACCACTGGACCTTGTTCTTTGAGACCTTGCAGTGCTGCTTCGCCAGGTAGAGCAGGAGAGACAAGGAATGGGCTTTACACATGTCAAAGTCAACTGCACAAAGGAGTAGATCATCCACGTATTGTAGCAGGGTCACTTCTGCATCTTCTGTGATCCAGTTGGCGAGGACTGTGGACATTGTTTTGGTGAATTGTGAGGGGCTGTTTTGAGCCCCCTGGGGCATCACCGCCCATGTGTGCTGTGCCCCCTGGTGCGTGAAGGCAAACAGGAACTGTTCATCTGGGTGAAGGGGGACACTGAAGAAAACATGGGTCAGGTCGATCACCATGAACAGTGTTGCTGTGCAAGGCACATTTGAGAGCAGAGTGTGTGGATTTGGCACAACTGGGGTTTCAAATACCGTAGCCTCATTCACAGCCCTGAGGTCATGCACCATTCTGAACTTGGCTGGCTCTCCTTTTACAGTCTTTTTCTTGACCGGGAAAAGCGGGGTATTGTTGTGAATTCTGTGGCAGAGCTCCCTCCTGTGGTCACAAGTGGTACTTCGGCTGATTCTCTCTGTGAGCTTCCGTTGGTGGAGGAAAGTGGTACTGCGGCTTCTGAGTTTCCTTCCTCAGGTGATGTGGTGAAGTCGTTAGGTGCTGCTCTATTTAACTCCACCTAGTGCTTTGATCCTGGCCTCCAGTCAATGTTCTAGTATTGGACCTGTTTCCTCCTGGATCGTTCCTGTGGCCTGCTTCTCTGCCTAGCTAAGTACCGCTTTGCTATTTTGTTTGCTGTTTTTTCTGTCCAGCTTGTCTATTTGTTTTTTCCAGCTTGCTGGAAGCTCTGGGACGCAGGGGGTGTACCTCCGTGCCATTAGTTCGGTACGGAGGGTCTTTTTGCCCCTTTGCGTGGTTTTTGTAGGGTTTTGTGTTGACCGCAAAGTTACCTCTCCTATCCTCGCTCTGTTCAGAAAGTCGGGCCTCACTTTGCTAAATCTATTTCATCTCTACGTTTGTCTCTTCATCTTAACTCACAGTCATTATATGTGGGGGCTGCCTTTTCCTTTGGGGTATTTCTCTGAGGCAAGGTAGGCTTATTTTCTATCTTCAGGCTAGCTAGTTTCTCAGGCTGTGCCGAGTTGCATAGGGAGCGTTAGGCGCAATCCACAGCTGCCTCTAGTGTGGTTGGAGAAGATTAGGGATTGCGGTCAGCAGAGTTCCCATGTCTCAGAGCTCGTTCTATGTTTTTGGGTTATTGTCAGGTCACTGTATGTGCTCTGACCTCTATGTCCATTGTGGTACTGAATTACTTTATCATAACAGTACTGGAGGCCAAAAGTACTAATGATTCTCAATAGAGGGAAAAAAGAAGTTCTGAGACCATTTTTTTTCTCTGCACTGTGTTTTGCCTTTTTTCCCCCTAGACATTTGGGTGGTTCAGTACACAGGTGTAGCGATGGACAGTAAAGGTCTGTCTTCATGTGGATCAGGTCACGGCAAGAGTACAAAATATTCAAGACTTTGTGGTTCAGAATTCTATGTTAGAACCGAGAATTCCTATTCCTGATTTGTTTTTTGGAGATAGAACTAAATTTCTGAGTTTCAAAAACAATTGTAAACTATTTCTGGCTTTGAAACCTCGCTCCTCTGGTGACCCAGTTCAACAAGTTAGGATCATTATTTCTTTTTTACGTGGCGACCATCAGGACTGGGCATTTTCTCTTGCGTCAGGAGATCCTGCATTAAGTAATATCGATGCGTTTTTCCTGGCGCTCGGATTGCTGTACGATGAACCTAATTCAGTGGATCAGGCAGAGAAAAATTTGCTGGCTCTTTGTCAGGGTCAGGATGAGATAGAGGTATATTGTCAGAAATTTAGAAAGTGGTCCGTACTCACTCAATGGAATGAAGGTGTGCTTGCAGCTATTTTCAGAAAAGGTCTCTCTGAAGCCCTTAAGGATGTCATGGTGGGATTTCCTATGCCTGCTGGTCTGAATGAGTCTATGTCTTTGGCCATTCAGATCGGTCGACGCTTGCGTGAGCGTAAATCTGTGCACCATTTGGCGGTATTACCTGAGTTTAAACCTGAGCCTATGCAGTGCGATAGGACTTTGACCAGAGTTGAACGGCAAGAACACAGACGTCTGAATGGGCTGTGTTTCTACTGTGGTGATTCCACTCATGCTATCTCTGATTGTCCTAAGCGCACTAAGCGGTTCGCTAGGTCTGCCACCATTGGTACGGTACAGTCAAAATTTCTTTTGTCCGTTACCTTGATCTGCTCTTTGTCATGATATTCTGTCATGGCATTTGTGGATTCAGGCGCTGCCCTGAATTTGATGGACTTGGAGTATGCTAGGCGTTGTGGGTTTTTCTTGGAGCCCTTGCAGTGTCCTATTCCATTGAGAGGAATTGATGCTACGCCTTTGGCCAAGAATAAGCCTCAGTACTAGACCCAGCTGACCATGTGCATGGCTCCTGCACATCAGGAGGTTATTCGCTTTCTGGTGTTGCATAATCTGCATGATGTGGTCGTGTTGGGGTTGCCATGGCTACAAGTCCATAATCCAGTATTAGATTGGAAATCCATGTCTGTGTCCAGCTGGGGTTGTCAGGGGGTACATGGTGATGTCCAATTTCTGACTATTTCGTCATCCACCCCTTCCGAGGTTCCAGAGTTCTTGTCTGATTACCGGGATGTATTTGATGAGCCCAAGTCCGATACCCTACCTCCGCATAGGGATTGTGATTGTGCTATCGATTTGATTCCTGGTAGTAAATTCCCAAAAGGTTGACTGTTTAATTTATCTGTGCCTGAGCACGCCGCTATGCGGAGTTTATGTGAAGGAGTCCTTGGAGAAGGGGCATATTCGCCCGTCATCGTCGCCATTAGGAGCATGGTTCTTTTTTGTAGCCAAGAAGGATGGTTCACTGAGACCTTGTATAGATTACCGCCTTCTAAATAAGATCCTGGTTAAATTTCAGTACCCCTTGCCGTTGTTATCTGATTTGTTTGCTCGGATTAAGGGGGCTATTTGGTTCACCAAGATAGATCTTCGTGGTGCGTATAATCTTGTGCGTATTAAGCGAGGTGATGAATGGAAAACTGCATTTAATACGCCCGAGGGCCATTTTGAGTATCTAGTAATGCCATTCGGACTTGCCAATGCTCCATCAGTGTTTCAGTCCTTTATGCATGACATCTTCCGAGAGTACCTGGATAAATTCCTGATTGTGTACTTGGATGACATTTTGATCTTCTCAGATGATTGGGAGTCTCACGTGAAGCAGGTCAGAAGGGTGTTTCAGGTCCTGCGTGCTAATTCTTTGTTTGTGAAGGGATCAAAGTGTCTCTTTGGTGTTCAGAAGGTTTCATTTTTGGGGTTCTTCTTTTCCCCTTCTACTATCGAGATGGACCCTGTTAAGGTCCAAGCCATCCATGATTGGACTCAGCCGACATCTCTGAAAAGTCTGCAAAAGTTCCTGGGCTTTGCTAATTTTTATCGTCGCTTCATCTGCAATTTTTCTAGTATTGCTAAACCATTGACCGATTTGACCAAGAAGGGTGCTGATGTGGTCAATTGGTCTTCTGCTGCTGTGGAAGCTTTTCAAGAGTTGAAGCGTCGTTTTTCTTCTGCCCCTGTGTTGTGTCAACCAGATGTTTCGCTTCCGTTCCAGGTCGAGGTTGATGCTTCTGAGATTGGAGCAGGGGCTGTTTTGTCGCAGAGAAGTTCTGATTGCTCGGTGATGAAACCATGCGCCTTCTTTTCCAGGAAGATTTCGCCTGCTGAGCGAAATTATGATGTTGGCAATCGAGAGTTGCTGGCCATGAAGTTGGCATTCGAGGAGTGGCGTCATTGGCTTGAAGGAGCTAAGCATCGCGTGGTGGTCTTGACTGATCATAAGAACTTGACTTATCTCGAGTCTGCCAAGCGGTTGAATCCTAGACAGGCTCGTTGGTCGCTGTTTTTTGCCCATTTTGACTTTGTGATTTCGTACCTTCCGGGCTCTAAAAATGTGAAGGCGGATGCTCTGTCTAGGAGTTTTGTGCCCGACTCTCCGGGTTTATCTGAGCCGGCGGGTATTCTCAAAGAGGGAGTAATTGTGTCTGCCATCTCCCCTGATTTGCGGCGTGTGCTGCAAAAATTTCAGGCTAATAAACCTGATCGTTGCCCAGCGGAGAAACTGTTTGTCCCTGATAGGTGGACGAATAAAGTTATCTCTGAGGTTCATTGTTCGGTGTTGGCTGGTCATCCTGGAATCTTTGGTACCAGAGAGTTAGTGGCTAGATCCTTTTGGTGGCCATCTCTGTCGCGGGATGTGCGTACTTTTGTGCAGTCCTGTGGGATTTGTGCTCGGGCTAAGCCCTGCTGTTCTCGTGCCAGTGGGTTGCTTTTGCCCTTGCCGGTCCCGAAGAGGCCTTGGACACATATCTCTATGGATTTTATTTCAGATCTTCCCGTCTCTCAAAAGATGTCAGTCATTTGGGTGGTCTGTGATCGCTTCTCTAAGATGGTCCATTTGGTACCCTTGTCTAAATTACCTTCCTCCTCTGATTTGGTGCAATTGTTCTTCCAGCATGTGGTTCGTTTACATGGCATTCCAGAGAATATCGTGTCTGACAGAGGTTCCCAGTTTGTTTAGAGGTTTTGGCGAGCCTTTTGTGGTAGGATGGGCATTGACTTGTCTTTTTCCTTGGCTTTCCATCCTCAGACTAATGGCCAGACCGAACGAACCAATCAGACCTTGGAAACATATCTGAGATGCTTTGTTTCTGCTAATCAGGATGACTGGGTGTCCTTTTTGCCTTTGGCTGAATTCGCCCTTAATAATCGGGCCAGCTCGGCTACCTTGGTTTCGCCGTTTTTCTGCAACTCTGGGTTCCATCCTCGTTTCTCTTCAGGGCAGGTTGAGTCTTCGGACTGTCCTGGTGTGGATACTGTGGTGGACAGGTTGCAGCAGATTTGGACTCATGTAGTGGACAATTTGACCTTGTCCCAGGAGAAGACTCAACGTTTCGCTAATCGCAGACGCTGTGTGGGTCCCCGACTTCGTGTTGGGGATTTGGTTTGGTTATCTTCTCGTCATATTCCTATGAAGGTTTCCTCTCCTAAGTTTAAACCTCGTTTCATTGGTCCGTATAGGATTTCTGAGGTTCTTAATCCTATGTCTTTTCGTCTGACCCTTCCAGAATCTTTTTCCATACATAACGTATTCCATAGGTCATTGTTGCGGAGATACGTGGCACCTATGGTTCCATCTGTTGATCCTCCTGCCCCGGTTTTGGTGGAGGGGGAGTTGGAGTATATTGTGGAGAAGATTTTGGATTCTCGTGTTTCAAGACGGAAACTCCAGTATCTGGTTAAGTGGAAGGGTTATGCTCAGGAAGATAATTCCTGGGTCTTTGCCTCTGATGTCCATGCTCCCGATCTTGTTCGTGCCTTTCATATGGCTCATCCTGGTCGTCCTGGGGGCTCTGGTGAGGGTTCGGTGACCCCTCCTCAAGGGGGGGTACTGTTGTGAATTCTGTGGCAGAGCTCCCTCCTGTGGTCACAAGTGGTACTTCGGCTGATTCTCTCTGTGAGCTTCCGTTGGTGGAGGAAAGTGGTACTGTAAGGATTCGGACAGAAATCCGAGAGTGGACCCTCTGGGTCGTGACTGTAGAGCCCCCGGGGTCGAGCGGACCAGATGGAATCACCCCCTATACAGGGAGCGTTAGGAGCAGGACCTCGGGGGAATGGAGACACAACAGCTAGAGCCAAAGGGACGACCCAAGATAGATGGAGACTACAGAGCTATTAGAGTGGCGGGGCATAAAAGGAAAACAAGACTTAACTGAAGATGACAGGAACACAGACGATGTAGAACACGGCAGGACCACAGGACTTGGCAGGGCACAGCAGGTACACGGAACTTGGCAGGACACAGCAGGAACACGGAACTAGGCAGGACACAGCAGGAACACGGAACTTGGCAGGACACAGCAGGAACACGGAACTTGGCAGGACACAGCAGGAACTCGGAACTTGGTGGGACACAGCAGGAACACGGAACTTGGCAGGACACAGCAGGAATACGGAACTAGGCAGGACACAGCAGGAACACGGAACTTGGCAGGACACAGCAGGAACACGGAACTAGGCAGGACACAGCAGGAACACGGAACTAGGCAGGACACAGCACTGAAACAAAGCGAACACTGAGAAGGGAAAAGATATCGGAATAGGGGAGCCTAGGACATAGGGACACTGACGGCAGACAGTGCACCTACAAAGCAAAGGCGTCTTACCTAGGAAGACGCTGGGAAGAAATACCCGATGGGCGCCGCCATGTTGGGGCGGAGCCAGCGGGTCGCGACCTCCCAGAAGGCTCTGCGATGGAGGAGACGCGACCGCGCATGCGCAGTGAGACCGGACGCCGTGAGCCGGCGAAGGAGGAAGCAGAGCGGCGCGGGACAGGATCGCTAGTGCGCCGAGGGATGGGAGAAGCCGGGTAAGTATGTGCGGCGGTCGTAACAGGTACTGTGGCTTCTGAGTTTCCTTCCTCAGGTGATGTGGTGAAGTCGTTAGGTGCTGCTCTATTTAACTCCACCTAGTGCTTTGATCCTGGCCTCCAGTCAATGTTCTAGTATTGGACCTGTTTCCTCCTGGATCGTTCCTGTGGCCTGCTGCTCTGCCTAGCTAAGTTCCGCTTTGCTATTTTGTTTGCTGTTTTTTCTGTCCAGCTTGTCTATTTGTTTTTTCCTGCTTGCTGGAAGCTCTGGGACGCAGAGGGTGTACCTCCGTGCCGTTAGTTCGGTACGGAGGGTCTTTTTGCCCCCTTTGCGTGGTTTTTGTAGGGTTTTGTGTTGACCGCAAAGTTACCTTTCCTATCCTCGCTCTGTTCAGAAAGTCGGGCCTCACTTTGCTAAATCTATTTCATCTCTACGTTTGTCTCTTCATCTTAACTCACAGTCATTATATGTGGGGGCTGCCTTTTCCTTTGGGGTATTTCTCTGAGGCAAGATAGGCTTATTTTCTATCTTCAGGCTAGCTAGTTTCTCAGGCTGTGCCGAGTTGCATAGAGAGCGTTAGGCGCAATCCACGGCTGCCTCTAGTGTGGTTGGAGAGGATTAGGGATTGCGGTCAGCAGAGTTCCCACGTCTCAGAGCTCGTTCTATGTTTTTGGGTTATTGTCAGGTCACTGTATGTGCTCTGACCTCTATGTCCATTGTGGTACTGAATTACTTTATCATAACAGGGTATTGCAAGGCGAACTGCAAGGAATAATAATTCCTATTTCCAGGTAGACCTTCAGTTGGTCAGAGGCAGCTTGACTCTGGGTGATGGACAGGGGTTACTGGGCCTTATTAGGGTATGGAGTGCCTGGCTTGAGTGATACCCGTACTGGGGCAACTTGAAGTTTTCCCACGTCCTGGGGTCACTGTTATGATCCGGTGACCTTGGAGCAGCATGAAAACTTTCACTGGAGTAGGTGGTAACTATACTGACCGCAAATCCTGATCTTAACACCGCAACTAGAAGTAGCCATGGGGTGTACCTAACAAGCCCTAGACACCTCGTCACAGCCGAAGGACTAAATACCCCTAAAGATGGAAATAGGAATACTACCTTGCCTCAGAGAAGAACCCCAAAGGATAGGCAGCCCCCACAAATATTGTCTGTGAGTAGGAGAGGAAAGACACACACAGTCAGAAAATAGGATTTAGCACAAGAGGCCACTCTAGCTAAAATAGGAAAGGATAGGACAGAGTTCTGTGCGGTCAGTATTAAAACCCTTCCAAAAATATCCACAGCAGATTATACAAAAAATTCCTCCATCTAACTAAAGACGTGGAACGTATATCTGCAACTCCAGAGACTACTAAACTCAGAGCAGGAATACAATCAAAAAACAAGCACACAGCTTGTGTGCCATAGAAAAAGAAACAGACACTTATCTTTGCTGAATTGGCAGCTAAGCAGGAGAAGCCAGACAGAGATCCAACACTTCCCAAGAAACATTGACAACTGGCAAGGACTAATGAGTCCTGCAAACCTAAATACCCCAGTCAGAACTGCAATCAGCAGATACACCTGTCCAGGACTGCAGCCCAGAGACAACTGCATTACCACCTACAACCACCGGAGGGAGCCCAAAAGCAGAATTCACAACAGTACCCCCCCTTGAGGAGGGGTAACCGAACCCTCACCAGAGCCCCCAGGCCGATCAGGATGAGCCAGATGAAAGGCACGAACCAAATCAGCGGCATGGACATCAGAGGCAAAAACCCAAGAATTATCCTCCTGGCCATAACCCTTCCATTTGACAAGGTACTGAAGCTTCCGCCTCGAAAAACGGGAATCCAAAATCTTCTCAACAACATATTGCAACTCCCCATCAACCAACACAGGGGCCGGAGGATCAACAGAGGGAACAACGGGCTCCACATATTTCCGCTATAAAGATCTATGGAAGACATTATGGATAGCAAAAGAGGCCGGAAGCGCCAGTCGAAAAGACACCGGATCAATAATCTCAGAAATCCTATAAAGACCAATAAACCGAGGCTTAAACTTAGGAGAAGAAACCTTCATAGGAACATGACGGTAGGGTTGAGCGACTTTTAGATTTTTAGGGTCGAGTCGGGTTTCGCGAAACCCGACTATCTCAAAAGTTGAGTCAAGTGGAATCGGCCGATTATCGTGAAAAGTCGGGGATCGACCGAAACATGAAACCCAATGCAAGTCAATGGGGGAGCATAGTCGGCAGTGAGTGGAGGCCAGAAAAACATGTACAGTGGCCATTTTAATGGCAAAAACATACATTCTTGTTACTGAAGCTTGTCAATCTTAATTTACCTTATAATAATAGTAAGGCATTGGAAATTGGGGGTCATTTGGCTAAAATTGTGGGGGGTAGGCCTGGTTCAAGTATTTAGTGGGCCCAGGAAATCTGGACCACGTCACAGCAGTGGAGCAGGGAGAGGTAAGTATTTCAACTTTGCAAGTGCTGTGATCCTGAGCAAGCAGGGGGGGCCCACTCGTTGGCATTGGCACTGGCACAGGGCCCCTCAAAGTACGGCGGTGTGTTTGCACGGCGGGGGCACCTCCCACCGGCAGCGACACTTTTGCGTACTATGAGGGACCCTGTGCCAGTGACGTCGCCAACGAGTATTCCTACCCACACCTGATGAAGGAACCTGCACTTTCATCTGCACCTTCCTCTTTGTCCCCGTGTACGGTGGTATGGTATGCGGGAAGGGGAACCTGACTTTCAGCAGGGTCACAATCTTGCTGTGTAGCGTGCACGGGGAATGTTGCGTTATGGGTCAATGTACCAGCAGACTCATCTATCACTGGCTGGGCAATGGGCAGGATGAGGAGGAAACACAGATATAGGCCCAAAGAATAAAGTGGGCTAAATGCAGTTCAAAATTGGTAACAGGACTAACCAGGGGGCATTGCTTTGTTCATTGGAGTACAACTGTAATGAGAGGCTGACACAGTGAGTAGGCCCAAATCAGTAAGTAGGCTAAATGCAGTTCAAAATTGGTAACAGAAGTAAACAGGCGGCACTGGTTTGTTCAGTGGAGGAGAACATCAAGGAGCGGCAGACACCGATAGTAGGCCCCAACCCAACTAGTAGGCCAAATGAAGTCTAACATTAACAACTACTTAACGAGAGCCTGAAAATGGAATTTCAGGACAGGAAACCAAGAGAACAGCAAGGAGTGGCAGACACTGTTAGTAGGCCCCAACCCAACTAGTAGGCCAAATGCAGTTGTTCCATTTAACAACTATTTAACAAGAGCCTGAAGATAGAAGCTCAGGAAAGGCAACCAGGAGAACACCTTGGAGCGGCAGACACTGTTAGTAGGCCCCAACCAAACTAGTAGCCCCACTGCAGTTTCAAAATTCCGATAGGCTGAAAACCTGATAATTGCAGGTCATTTTTTTTAAAGAGGACAGCTGTATTGAGTGGCGCAGCCAGACACTGCAAGTAGGCCTTACAACACAAAGTTGGCTCGACGAAGGTTTAAACAAGGTTACATGGGTACACGGTCTTCATTGGTGTGCTCAGTGGAGGACAATTGGAAGGAGGGACCGCAGAAAGACTTAGTAGGCCTAAAATAACAAAATAGGCTCTATGCAGCTTCGATTATGTGGCAACCTGGAGAACACCTTGGAGCGGGAGACACCGTCTCTACAAGCCAGACCCAACTTGTAGGCCTAAAGGTACCGTCACACTAAGCGACGCTGCAGCGATACCGACAACGATGTCGATCGCTGCAACGTCGCTGTTTGGTCGCTGGAGAGCTGTCACACAGACAGCTCTCCAGCGACCAACGATCCCGAGGTCCCCGGTAACCAGGGTAAACATTGGGTTACTAAGCGCAGGGCCACGCTTAGTAACCCGATGTTTACCCTGGTTACCAGTGTAAACATTAAAAAAACAAACACTACATACTTACCTTCAGCTGTCTGTCCCCGGCGCTCTGCTTTCCTCTGCACTGTCAGCGTCGGTCAGCCGGAAAGCAGAGCGGTGACGTCACTGCTGTGCTTCCCGCTGACATCGCTGGATCGGCGTGTGTGACACCGATCCAGCGATGTCAGCGGGAAGTCCAGCGACGAAATAAAGTTCTGGACTTTCCTCAGCGACCAACGATCTCCCAGCAGGGGCCTGATCGTTGGTCGCTGTCACACATAACGATTTCCTTAACGATATCGTTGCTACGTCACAAAAAGCAACGATATCGTTAACAATATCATTATGTGTGACGGTACCTTAATGCAGTGTTGTTTCAACAACTACTTAACGAGAGCTAGAAGATAGAAGCTATGGAGAGGCAACCTGGAGAACACCATGGATAGGCAACCTGGAGAACACCTTGGAGCGGCAGACACCGTCTCTACAACCCAGACCCAACTTGTAGGCCTATTGCAGTGTTGTTTCAACAACTACTTAACAAGAGCATGAAGATTGAAGCTATGGAGAAGCAACCTGGAGAACACCTTGAAGCAGGAGACACCATCTCTACAAGCCAGACCCAACTTGTAGGCCTAATGCAGTGTTGTTTCAACAACTATTTAACGAGAGCTAGAAGATAGAAGCTATGGAGAGGCAACCTGGAGAACACCATGGAGAGGCAACCTGGAGAACACCTTGGAGCGGCAGACACCATCTCTACAACCCAGACCCAACTTGTAGGCCTAATGCAGTGTTGTTTCAACAACTACTTAACAAGAGCATGAAGATTGAAGCTATGGAGAGGCAACCTGGAGAACACCTTGCAGCGGGAGACACCGTCTCTACAACCCAGACCCAACTTGTAGGCCTAATGCAGTGTTGTTTCAACAACTACTTAACAAGAGCATGAAGATTGAAGCTATGGAGAGGCAACCTGGAGAACACCTTGGAGCGGGAGACACCGTCTCTACAACCCAGACCCAACTTGTAGGCCTAATGCAGTGTTGTTTCAACAACTACTTAACGAGAGCTAGAAGATAGAAGCTATGGAGAGGCAACCTGGAGAACACCATAGAGAGGCAACCTGGAGAACACCTTGGAGCGGCAGACACCGTCTCTACAACCCAGACCCAACTTGTAGGCCTAAGGCAGTGTTGTTTCAATAACTACTTAACAAGAGCATGAAGATTGAAGCTATGGAGAGGCAACCTGGAGAACACCTTGGAGCGGGAGACACCGTCTCTACAACCCAGATGCAACTTGTAGACCTAATGCAGTGTTGTTTCAACCACTACTTAACGAGAGCTAGAAGATAGAAGCTATGGAGAGGCAACCTGGAGAACACCATGGAGAGGCAGCCTGGAGAACACCTTGGAGCGGCAGACACCGTCTCTACAACCCAAACCCAACTTGTAGGCCTAATGCAGTGTTGTTTCAACAACTACTTAACAAGAGCATTAAGATTGAAGCCATGGAGAGGCAACCTGGAGAACACCTTGGAGCGGCAGACATCATCTCTACAACCCAGACCCAACTTGTAGGCCTAATTGTTGTGAATTCTGTGGCAGAGCTCCCTCCTGTGGTCACAAGTGGTACTTCGGCTGATTCTCTCTGTGAGCTTCCGTTGGTGGAGGAGAGTGGTACTGCGGCTTCTGAGTTTCCTTCCTCAGGTGATGTGGTGAAGTCGTTAGGTGCTGCTCTATTTAACTCCACCTAGTGCTTTGATCCTGGCCTCCAGTCAATGTTCTAGTATTGGACCTGTTTCCTCCTGGATCGTTCCTGTGGCCTGCTGCTCTGCATAGCTAAGTTCTGCTTTTGCTATTTTTGCTGTTTTTTCTGTCCAGCTTGCTTATTTGTTTTTTTTCTTGCTTGCTGGAAGCTCTGGGACACAGAGGGTGTACCTCCGTGCCGTTAGTTCGGTACGGAGGGTCTTTTTGCCCCCTTTGCGTGGTTTTTTGTATGGTTTTGTGTTGACCGCAAAGTTACCTCTCCTATCCTCGCTCTGTTCAGAAAGTCGGGCCTCACTTTGCTAAATCTATTTCATCTCTACGTTTGTCTTTTCATCTTAACTCACAGTCATTATATGTGGGGGCTGCCTTTTCCTTTGGGGTATTTCTCTGAGGCAAGGTAGGCTTATTTTCTATCTTCAGGCTAGCTAGTTTCTCAGGCTGTGCCGAGTTGCATAGGGAGCGTTAGGCGCAATCCACGGCTGCCTCTAGTGTGGTTGGAGAGGATTAGGGATTGCAGTCAGCAGAGTTCCCACGTCTCAGAGCTCGTTCTATGTTTTTGGGTTATTGTCAGGTCACTGTATGTGCTCTGACTTCTATGTCCATTGTGGTACTGAATTACCTTATCATAACAGTACTGGAGACCCAAAGTACTAATGATTCTCAATAGAGGGAAAAAAGAAGTTCTGAGACCATTTTTTTTTTCTCTGCACTGTGTTTTGCCTTTTTTTTCCCCTAGACATTTGGGTGGTTCAGGACACAGGTGTAGCAATGGACATTAAAGGTCTGTCTTCATGTGTGGATCAGCTCACGGCAAGAGTACAAAATATTCAAGACTTTGTGGTTCAGAATTCTATGTTAGAACCAAGAATTCCTATTCCTGATTTGTTTTTTGGAGATAGAACTAAATTTCTGAGTTTCAAAAATAATTGTAAACTATTTCTGGCTTTGAAACCTCGCTCCTCTGGTGACCCAGTTCAACAAGTTAGGATCATTATTTCTTTTTTACGTGGCGACCCTCAGGACTGGGCATTTTCTCTTGCGTCAGGAGATCCTGCATTAAGTAATATTGATGCGTTTTTCCTGGCACTCGGATTGCTGTACGATGAACCTAATTCAGTGGATCAGGCAGAGAAAAAATTGCTGGCTCTGTGTCAGGGTCAGGATGAGATAGAGGTATATTGTCAGAAATTTAGAAAGTGGTCCGTACTCACTCAATGGAATGAAGGTGCGCTTGCAGCTATTTTCAGAAAGGGTCTCTCTGAAGCCCTTAAAGGGACACTGTCACCTGAATTTGGAGGGAACAATCTTCAGCCATGGAGGCGGGGTTTTTGGGGTTTTGATTTACCCTTTCCTTACCCGCTGGCTGCATGCTGGCTGCAATATTGGATTGAAGTTCATTCTCTATCCTCCGTAGTACATGCCTGCACAAGGCAATCTTACCTTGTGCAGGCGTGTACTACGGAGGACAGAGAATGAACTTCAATCCAATATTGCAGCCAGCATGCAGTCAGCGGGTAAGGAAAGGGTGAATCAAAAACCCCAAAACCCCGCCTCCATGGCTGAAGATTGTTCCCTCCAAATTCAGGTGACAGTGTCCCTTTAAGGATGTCATGGTGGGATTTCCTATGCCTGCTGGTCTGAATGAGTCTATGTCTTTGGCCATTGAGATCGGTCGACGCTTGCGTGAGCGTAAATCTGTGCACCATTTGGCGGTATTATCTGAGCATAAACCTGAGCCTATGCAGTGCGATAGGACTTTGACCAGAGTTGAACGGCAAGAACACAGACGTCTGAATGGGCTGTGTTTGTACTGTGGTGATTCCACTCATGCTATCTCTGATTGTCCTAAGCGCACTAGGCGGTTCGCTAGGTCTGCCACCATTGGTACGGTACAGTCAAAATTTCTTTTGTCCGTTACCTTGATCTGCTCTTTGTCATCTTATTCTGTCATGGCATTTGTGGATTCAGGCGCTGCCCTGAATTTGGTGGACTTGGAGTATGCTAGGCGTTGTGGGTTTTTCTTGGAGCCCTTGCAGTGTCCTATTCCATTGAGAGGAATTGATGCTACGCCTTTGGCCAAGAATAAGCCTCAGTACTGGACCCAGCTGACCATGTGCATGGCTCCTGCACATCAGGAAGTTATTCGCTTTCTGGTGTTGCATAATCTGCATGATGTGGTCGTGTTGGGGTTGCCATGGCTACAAGTCCATAATCCAGTATTGGATTAGAAATCCATGTCTGTGTCCAGCTGGGGTTGTCAGGGGGTACATGGTGATGTCCCATTTCTGTCTATTTCGTCATCCACCCCTTCTGAGGTTCCAGAGTTCTTGTCTGATTACCGGGATGTATTTGATGAGCCCAAGTCCGATACCCTACCTCCGCATAGGGATTGTGATTGTGCTATCGATTTGATTCCTGGTAGTAAATTCCCAAAAGGTCGACTGTTTAATTTATCTGTGCCTGAGCACGCCGCTATGCGGAGTTATGTGAAGGAGTCCTTGGAGAAGGGGCATATTCGCCCGTCAGCGTCGCCATTTGGAGCAGGGTTCTTTTTTGTGGCCAAGAAGGATGGTTCGCTGAGACCTTGTATAGATTACCGCCTTCTAAATAAGATCACGGTTAAATTTCAGTACCCCTTGCCGTTGTTATCTGATTTGTTTGCGCGGATTAAGGGGGCTAGTTGGTTCACCAAGATAGATCTTCGTGGTGCGTATAATCTTGTGCGTATTAAGCATGGCGATGAATGGAAAACTGCATTTAATACGCCCGAGGGCCATTTTGAGTATCTAGTAATGCCATTCGGACTTGCCAATGCTCCATCAGTGTTTCAGTCCTTTATGCATGACATCTTCCGAGAGTACCTGGATAAATTCCTGATTGTGTACTTGGATGACATTTTGATCTTCTCGGATGACTGGGAGTCTCATGTGAAGCAGGTCAGAACGGTGTTTCAGGTCCTGCGTGCTAATTCTTTGTTTGTGAAGGGATCAAAGTGTCTCTTTGGTGTTCAGAAGGTTTCATTTTTGGGGTTCATATTTTCCCCTTCTACTATCAAGATGGACCCTGTTAAGGTCCAAGCCATCCATGATTGGACTCAGCCGACATCTCTGAAAAGTCTGCAAAAGTTCCTGGGCTTTGCTAATTTTTATCGTCGCTTCATCTGCAATTTTTCTAGTATTGCTAAACCATTGACCGATTTGACCAAGAAGGGTGCTGATGTGGTCAATTGGTCTTCTGCTGCTGTGGAAGCTTTTCAAGAGTTGAAGCGTCGTTTTTCTTCTGCCCCTGTGTTGTGTCAACCAGATGTTTCGCTTCCATTCCAGGTCGAGGTTGATGCTTCTGAGATTGGAGCAGGGGCTGTTTTGTCGCAGAGAGGTTCTGATTGCTCGGTGATGAAACCATGCGCCTTCTTTTCCAGGAAGTTTTCGCCTGCTGAGCGAAATTATGATGTTGGCAATCGAGAGTTGCTGGCCATGAAGTGGGCATTCGAGGAGTGGCGTCATTGGCTTGAAGGAGCTAAGCATCGCGTGGTGGTCTTGACTGATCATAAGAACTTGACTTATCTCGAGTCTGCCAAGCGGTTGAATCCTAGACAGGCTCGTTGGTCGCTGTTTTTTACCCGTTTTGACTTTGTGATTTCGTACCTTCCGGGCTCTAAAAATGTGAAGGCGGACGCTCTGTCTAGGAGTTTTGTGCCCGACTCTCCGGGTTTATCTGAGCCGGCGGGTGTTCTCAAAGAGGGAGTAATTGTGTCTGCCATCTCCCCTGATTTGCGGCGGGTGCTGCAAAAAGTTCAGGCTAATAAACCTGATCGTTGCCCAGCGGAGAAACTGTTTGTCCCTGATAGGTGGACGAATAAAGTTATCTCTGAGGTTCATTGTTCGGTGTTGGCTGGTCATCCTGGAATCTTTGGTACCAGAGAGTTAGTGGCTAGATCCTTTTGGTGGCCATCTCTGTCGCGGGATGTGCGTTCTTTTGTGCAGTCCTGTGGGATTTGTGCTCGGGCTAAGCCCTGCTGTTCTCGTGCCAGTGGGTTGCTTTTGCCCTTGCCGGTCCCGAAGAGGCCTTGGACACATATCTCTATGGATTTTATTTCAGATCTTCCCGTCTCTCAAAAGATGTCAGTCATTTGGGTGGTCTGTGATCGCTTCTCTAAGATGGTCCATTTGGTACCCTTGTCTAAATTACCTTCCTCCTCTGATTTGGTGCCATTGTTCTTCCAGCATGTGGTTCGTTTACATGGCATTCCAGAGAATATCATTTCTGACAGAGGTTCCCAGTTTGTTTCGAGGTTTTTGGCGAGCCTTTTGTGCTAGGATGGGCATTGACTTTCCATCCTCAGACTAATGGCCAGACCGAACGAACCAATCAGACCTTGGAAACATATCTGAGATGCTTTGTTTCTGCTGATCAGGATGACTGGGTGTCCTTTTTGCCTTTGGCTGAGTTCGCCCTTAATAATCGGGCCAGCTCGGCTACCTTGGTTTCGCCGTTTTTCTGCAACTCTGGGTTCCATCCTCGTTTCTCTTCAGGGCAGGTTGAGTCTTCGGACTGTCCTGGTGTGGATACTGTGGTGGACAGGTTGCAGCAGATTTGGACTCATGTAGTGGACAATTTGACCTTGTCCCAGGAGAAGGCTCAACGTTTCGCTAATCGCAGACGCTGTGTGGGTCCCCGACTTCGTGTTGGGGATTTGGTTTGGTTATATTCTCGTCATATTCCTATGAAGGTTTCCTCTCCTAAGTTTAAACCTCGTTTCATTGGTCCGTATAGGATTTCTGAGGTTCTTAATCCTATGTCTTTTCGTCTGACCCTTCCAGATTCTTTTTCCATACATAACGTATTCCATAGGTCATTGTTGCGGAGATACGTGGCACCTATGATTTCAACTGTTGATCCTCCTGCCCCGGTTTTGGTGGAGGGGGAGTTGGAGTATATTGTGGAGAAGATTTTGGATTCTCGTGTTTCAAGACGGAAACTCCAGTATCTGGTTAAGTGGAAGGGTTATGCTCAGGAAGATAATTCCTGGGTCTTTGCCTCTGATGTCCATGCTCCCGATCTTGTTCGTGCCTTTCATATGGCTCATCCTGGTCGTCCTGGGGGCTCTGGTGAGGGTTTGGTGACCCCTCCTCAAGGGGGGGTACTGTTGTGAATTCTGTGGCAGAGCTCCCTCCTGTGGTCACAAGTGGTACTTCGGCTGATTCTCTCTGTGAGCTTCCGTTGGTGGAGGAGAGTGGTACTGCGGCTTCTGAGTTTCCTTCCTCAGGTGATGTGGTGAAGTCATTAGGTTCTGCTCTATTTAACTCCACCTAGTGCTTTGATCCTGGCCTCCAGTCAATGTTCTAGTATTGGACCTGTTTCCTCCTGGATCGTTCCTGTGGCCTGCTGCTCTGCATAGCTAAGTTCTGCTTTTGCTATTTTTGCTGTTTTTTCTGTCCAGCTTGCTTATTTGTTTTTTTTCTTGCTTGCTGGAAGCTCTGGGACGCAGAGGGTGTACCTCCGTGCCGTTAGTTCGGTACGGAGGGTCTTTTTGCCCCCTTTGCGTGGTTTTTTGTAGGGTTTTGTGTTGACCGCAAAGTTACCTTTCCTATCCTCGCTCTGTTCAGAAAGTCGGGCCTCACTTTGCTTAATCTATTTCATCTCTACGTTTGTCTTTTCATCTTAACTCACAGTCATTATATGTGGGGGCTGCCTTTGCCTTTGGGGTATTTCTCTGAGGCAAGGTAGGCTTATTTTCTATCTTCAGGCTAGCTAGTTTCTCAGGCTGTGCCGAGTTGCATAGGGAGCGTTAGGCGCAATCCACGGCTGCCTCTAGTGTGGTTGGAGAGGATTAGGGATTGCGGTCAGCTGAGTTCCCACGTCTCAGAGCTCGTTCTATGTTTTTGGGTTATTGTCAGGTCACTGTATGTGCTCTGACTTCTATGTCCATTGTGGTACTGAATTACCTTATCATAACACCTAATGCAGTGTTGTTTCAACAACTACTTAACAAGAGCTTCAAGATAGTAGCGAAGGAGAAACAACAGAGAGAACACCTTGGAGCGGAAGACTCAGTATGTAGACCACAACGAAACTTGTGGCCCCAATGCAGTTTTATAATTCTGACAAGCTGAAAATCTGCCATTTTTTTTTTAGAGGAGGACAGCTATATTAAGTGGCGCAGACAGACACTGCTAGTAGGCCTTACACCACAACGTAGGCACACTGCAGGATGACAAAAAGTTACATGGGTACACGGTCGGCATTGGTGTGCTCAGCGGAGGATAAATGGAAGGAGGGACCGCAGACAGACTTAGTAGGCCTAAAATAAAAAAAAATAGCCTCAAAGCAGTTTCAATTATCTTGCAGGGGTACACAGGCAGCATTGGTGTGTTCAGCGGAGGACAATTGGAAGGAGGGACCGCAGACAGACTTAGTAGGCCTAAAATAAAAAAATTAGGCTCAAAGCAGTTTGAATTATCTTGGAGAGGTACACAGGCAGCATTGGTGTGGTCAGCGGAGGACCATTGGAAGGAGTATCTGACACAGTTAGTACTCCCAAAAAATAAATAGATGTTAATGTCTCGCAAAACAACAAAACCAAAAAACAAAGGGGTGGCATACTTAGGTACAGGGGTGTGCTCCTCTGCTGAGTTTCAAACATAGTAATTTGGCGCTAAGTATTTACTGGTGTCAATATAGGACACTGACCCCGACTATTTTAACTAGCATCATACATGTCAACAAATTGGTATTGTCAGTGCCAGGCATTGAAGGATGTCAGCGCATAGACTAAACATTGGTGGAGCTGTGAGAGATAATTTTGCAAGTTGTAGAGCACTGTTTGAGCTGGGGGGGAACTCTCTTGTGGCCGGCGGTACAGGCCCAGGGCTTCTCATGTTACAACGGTGTGTCTGACGTTGGGTGCGCACCACCACCGCCAGAGACACTTTATTGTACTATGAGGGACCCAGTTGCAGTGCCGTTGACCAAAAGTGGGCACACCCACCTCTTCAGACAAACGGCACTCTCACGGGTGCTTGCGCCAAGTGGCATGACCACGGCCCCGTGGGTTGAGTTAGCCCATATAGGGAGGTGTAAACATGTTGTATGCTGGACAAACAGCTTCTGCAAATTAAGAGATTGGAACAGTCAGTAAGACGAGTCCACAAGCAAGACCTTTTTATAGGAAAGCTAGGTGTCAGCCGGGAAAGGTGGGGCAAAATAATTCGAAATCCATGAGTGGTTCATTTTAATGAAGGTTAGATCATCAACATTTTGGGTAGCCAGCCGAGTCCTTTTTTCGGTCAATATTGAACCAGCAGCACTGAATACTCTTTCTGATAGCATACTAGCTGCTGGGCAAGCAAGCTCCTGCAATGCATATTCTGCCAATTCAGGCCAGGTGTCTATTTTGGATGCCTAGTAATCAAATGGGAATGACGGTTGAGGGAGAACATCGGTAAGGGATGAAAAATAGTTAGTAACCATACTGGACAAATGTTGTCTCCTGTCACTTTGAATTGATGCTGCAGTACCTGTCCTGTCTGCGGTCATTGCGAAATCACTCCACAACCTGGTCAGAAAACCCCTCTGTCCAATGCCACTTCTGATTTGTGCAACTCTAACACCTCTGCCCTGTTGCCCCCCGCAGCTCGTGTGAGAACCATCACCTGCGCTGTGTGCTGGGAATGCCTGAATCAAACGGTCTACAAGAGTTGCTTGTTTGGTTGCTAATATTTGTTCGAGGTTCCCATGTGGCATGATATTTTGCAATTTGCCTTTATAGCGAGGATCAAGGAGGCAGGCCAACCAGTAATCATCATCGGTCATCATTTTAATAATGCGTGGGTCCCTTTTGAGGATACATAAGGCATAATCCTCCATGTGGGCCAAAGTTCCAGTTGTCAAATCGGCGGTTGTGCTGGGTTGAGGGGCAGTTTCAGGCAAATCTACGTCACTTGTCTCCCTAAAAAACCCTGAACCCGGCCTTGCAACGCCACCAGTTGCTATTGGCCTCGGAGAAGCTTCCTCATACAAAAAATACTCATCCCCATCATCCCCCTCGTCCTCCTCCTCTTCGCACGCTACCTCATCCTGTAGACTGCCCTGACCAGGCAATGGCTGACTGTCATCAAGGCTTCCCTCTTCCTCGGCTGCAGACACCTGCTCCATTATGTGCGTCAAACTTTGCATCAGCAGACGCATCAGGGGGATGCTCATGCTTATTATGGCGTTGTCTGCACTAACCAGCCGTGTGCATTCCTCAAAACACTGAAGGACTTGACACAGGTCTTGTACATTCGACCAATGCACACCTGACAACTCCATGTCTGCCATCAAACTGCCTGCCCGTGTATGTGTATCCTCCCACAAATACATAACAGCACGCCTCTGTTCGCACAGTCTCTGAAGCATGTGCAGTGTGGAGTTCCATCTTGTTGCAACGTCGATGATTAGGAGATGCTGGGGAAGATTCAAAGACCGCTGATGGTTCTGCATACGGCTGGAGTGCACGGGCGAACGGCTGATATGCGAGCAAAGTCTGCGCACTTGGAGGAGCAGGTCGGGTAACCCCGAATAACTTTTCAGGAAGCACTGCACCACCAGGTTTAAGGTGTGAGCCAGTCAAGGAATGTGTTTCATTTGTGAAAGGGCTATGGCAGCCATAAAATTCCTTCCGTTATCACTCACTGCCTTGCCTGCCTCAAGATGTACAGTGCCCAGCCATGACTGAGTTTCTTTCTGCAAGAACTCGGACAGAACTTCCGCGGTGTGTCTGTTGTCGCCCAAACACTTCATTGCCAATACAGCCTGCTGACGCTTGTCACTAGGTGTCCCATAATGGGACACCTCATGTGCAACAGTGGCAGCTGCGGATGGAGTGCTCGTGCGACTGCTGTCTGTGGATGAGCTCTTGCTTCTGCAGGAGGACAAGGAGGAGGAGGAGGGGGCGAACGCCTACAGCCAACTGTTTCCTAGACTGTGGGCTAGGCAGAAATGTCCCAATATTGCTGTCCCCTGTGGACCCTGCATCCATCACATTAACCCAGTGAGCCGTGATGGACACGTAACGTCCCTGGCCATGCCTACTGGTCCATGCATCTGTTGTCAGGTGCACCTTTGTACTCACAGATTGCCTGAGTGCATGGACGATGCGGTCTTTTACATGCTGGTAGAGGGCTGGAATGGCTTTTCTCGAAAAGAAGTGTCGATTGGGTAGCTCGTAGCGTGGTTCTGCGTAGTTCATCAGGGCTTTGAAAGCTTTGCTTTCAACTAACCGATAGGGCATCATCTCTAATGAGATTAGTCTAGCAATATGGGCGTTCAAACCCTGTGTACGCGGATGCGAGGATGAGTACTTCCTTTTCCTAACGAGAGTCTCATGTAGGGTGAGCTGGACTGGAGAGCCTGGAATCTGCACTCTTTTCTTCTTCAGGGAGACTAGTGAATAAATCTGGGCCACTGTATTAGAGTATATTTTCTGTTGCAGAAAGTGGCTTGAAGAGATATAACGAAACAAAAAAAAAAAAAGGGACTGTCCTACAATTACTATCTCCCTGCAGTAATCTCAGCAATGTATGGCAGGCAGCAATAACAAGGAGTGGACTGCTGCACAAAAAAAGTCAACAGTGTGGACAAACAAACAAGGAAGCTGTGCAGAAAGGCAGGAGCAACAGAACTTGTGCTTTGATAAAAGCAGTTGGTTTGCACAGAGGTGTACAAACAGCATTGCAGCTATCTGGGAGCCTTCTAGGGCAACCCAATGAGCTACAGCGCTGAGGGAAAAAAAATGTAGCCTCCACTGTCCCTGCAAACAAAAGGTGGTGTTGGACAGTGGAAATCGCTACAGCACAAGCGGTTTGGGGGTTAATGGACCCTGCCTAACGGTATCCCTGCTTCTGACGAAGCGGCAGCAACCTCTCCCTATGCTCAGATCAGCAGCAGTAAGATGGCGGTCGGCGGAAACGCCCCTTTATAGCCCCTGTGACGCCGCAGAAAGCAAGCCAATCACTGCAATGCCCTTCTCTAAGATGGTGGGGACTGAGACCTATGTCATCACGCTGCCCACACTCTGCGTCCACCTTCATTGGCTGAGAAATGGCGCTTTTCGCGTCATTGAAACGTGATTTTGGCGCAAAAGTCGTGTACCGCATGGCCGACCCCACACAGGGATCGGGTCGAGTTTCATGAAACCCGACTTTGCCAAAAGTCGTCGACTTATGAAAATGACCGACCCGTTTTGCTCAACCCTACATGATGGGAAGACAACCAGACCAGATCCCAAACCCGAAGCCGGGAACCAACACACCGACGACGGTTAGCAAAACGTTGAGCCTCCTCCTGAGACAACACCAAATTGTCCACCACATGAGCCCAAATCTGCTGCAACCTGTCAACCACAGAATCCACACCAGGACAGTCAGAAGGCTCAACCTGCCCAGAAGAAAAACGAGGATGAAAACCAAAATTACAAAAGAAAGGCGAAACCAAAGTAGCCGAACTAGCTCGATTATTAAGGGCAAACTTGGCCAATGGCAAGAAAGCCACCCAATCATCCTGGTCAGCAGACACAAAGCATCTCAAATAAGTCTCCAAAGTCTGATTAGTTCGCTCGGTCTGACCATTTGTCTGAGGATGAAACGCAGAAGAAAAAGACAAATCAATGCCCAGCCTAGCACAAAAGGCCCGCCAAAATCTAGAAACAAACTGGGAACCTCTGTCGGACACAATATTCTCCGGAATACCATGCAAACAGACCACATTCTGAAAAAACAAATCCGAAGAGGAAGGCAATTTAGGCAAAGGCACCAAATGAACCATCTTAGAGAACCGGTCACAAACAACCCAGATAACCGACATCCTCTGGGAAACCGGAAGATCGGAAATAAAATCCATAGAAATATGCGTCCAGGGCCTCTTAGGTACTGGCAATGGCAAAAGCAACCCACTAGCACGGGAACAACAAGGCTTGGCCCGTGCACAAGTCCCACAGGACTGCACAAAAGAATGCACATCACGCGACAAAGAAGGCCACCAAAAGGACCTACCAACCAAGTCTCTGGTACCAAAAATGCCAGGATGACCAGCCAACACGGAACAGTGAACCTCAGAAATCACTCTACTAGTCCATCTGTCAGGAACAAACAGTTTCCCCACAGGACAGCGGTCAGGTTTGTCAGGTTTGTCAGGTTTGAAATTCCTGAAGAACCCGTCGTAAATCAGGGGAAATGGCAGAAAGGACCACCCCTTCTTTCAGAATACCGACCGGTTCTAAGACCTCAGGAGAATCAGGCGAAAAACTACTAGAGAGGGCATCAGCCTTAATGTTCTTAGAACCCGGAAGGTACGAGACCACGAAATCAAAACGGGAAAAAAACAAGGACCATCGAGCCTGTCTAGGATTCAGCCGTTTGGCAGACTCGAGGTAAATCAAATTCTTATGATCGGTCAAGACCACAATACGGTGCTTAGCTCCCTCAAGCCA